>NW_020837955.1:39171022-39473522 GCF_003676395.1 Aethalodelphis obliquidens | reverse complement strand
CTGCCTCCTCTATCAAAGATAAGGTGACCATATGTGCGTCGGTTTATCTCTGGGCTTTCTATCCTGTTCCATTGATCTATATTTCTGTTTTTGTGCCAGTACCATACTGTCTTGATTACTGTAGCCTTGTAGTATACTCTGCAGTCAGGGAGCCTAATTCCTCCAGCTCCGTTTTTCGTTCTCAAGATTGCTTTGGCTATTCGGGTTTCCATACAAATTGTGAAATTTTTTGTTCTAGTCCTGTGAAAAATGCCATTGGTAGTTTGATACGGATTGCATTGAATCCGTAAATTGCTTTGGGTAGTAGAGTCATTTTCACAATGTTGATTCTTCCAATCCAAGAACATGGTATATCTCTCCATCTGTTTGTATCCTCTTTAATTTCTTTCATCAGTGTCTTATAGTTTTCTGCATACATGTCTTTTGTCTCCTTAGGTAGGTTTATTCCTAGGTATTTTATTCTTTTTGTTGCAATGGTAAATGGGAGTGTTTTCTTGATTTCACTTTCAGATTTTTCATCATTAGTGTATAGGAATGCCAGAGATTTCTGTGCATTAATTTTGTATCCTGCCACTTTACCAAACTCATTGATTAGCTCTAGTAGTTTTCTGATAGCATCTTTAGGATTCTCTATGTATAGTATCATGTCATCTGCAAACAGTGACAGCTTTACTTCTTTTCTGATTTGGATTCCTTTTATTTCCTTTTCTTCTCTGATTTCTGTGGCTAAAACTTCCAAAACTATGTTGAATGAGAGTGGTGAGAGTGGGCAACCTTGTCTTGTTCCTGATCTTAGTGGAAATGCTTTCAGTTTTTCACCATTGAGGACGATGTTGGCTGTGGGTTTGTCATATATGGCCTTTATTATGTTGAGGAGAGTTCCCTCTATGTCTACTTTCTGGAGGGTTTTTATCATAAATGGGTGTTGAATTTTGTCGAAAGCTTTCTCTGCATCTATTGAGATGATCATATGGTTTTTCTCCTTCAATTTGTTAATATGGTTTATCACATTGATTGATTTGCATATATTGAAGAATCCTTGCATTCCTGGAATAAACCCCACTTGATCATGGTGTATGATCCTTTTAATGTGCTGTTGGATTCTGTTTGCTAGTATTTTGTTGAGGATTTTTGCATCTATGTTCATCAGTGATATCGGCCTGTAGCTTTCTTTCTTTGTGACATCCTTGTCTGGTTTTGGTATCAAGGTGATGGTGGCCTCGTAGAAGGAGTTTGTGAGTCTTCCGCCCTCTGCTATATTTTGGAAGAGTTAGAGAAGGATAGGTGTTAGCTCTTCCCTAAATGTTTGATAGAATTTGCCTGTGAAGCCATCTGGTCCTGGGCTTTTGTTTGTTGGAAGATTTTTAATCACAGTTTCAATTTCAGTGCTTGTGATTGGTCTGTTCATATTTTCTATTTCTTCCTGATTCAGTCTTGGCAGGTTGTGCGTTTCTAAGAATTTGTCCATTTCTTCCAGGCTGTCCATTTTATTGGCATAGAGTTGCTTGTAGTAATCTCTCATGATCTTTTGTATTTCTGCAGTGTCAGTTGTTACTTCTCCTTTTTCATTTCTAATTCTGTTGATTTGAGTCTTCTCCCTTTTTTTCTTGATGAGTCTGGCTAATAGTTTATCAATTTTGTTTATCTTCTTAACGAACCAGCTTTTAGTTTTATTGATCTTTGCTATTGTTTCCTTCATTGCTTTTTCATTTATTTCTGATCTGATTATTATGATTTCTTTCCTTCTGGTAACTTTGGGGTTTTTTTGTTCTTCTTTCTCTAATTGCTTTAGGTACAAGGTTAGGTTGGTTATTCGAGATGTTTCCTGTTTCTTAAGGTAGGATTGTATTGCTATAAACTTCCCTCTTAGAACTGCTTTTGGTGCATCCCATAGGTTTTGGGTCATCGTGTCTCCATTGTCATTTGTTTCTTGGTATTTTTTTATTTCCTCTTTGATTTCTTCAGTGACCACTTCGTTATTAAGTAGTGTATTGTTTAGCCTCCATGTGTTTGTATTTTTTACAGATCTTTTCCTGTTATTGATATCTACTCTCATAGTGTTGTGGTCAGAAAAGATACTTGATACAATTTCCATTTTCTTAAATTTACCAAGGCTTGATTTGTGACCCAAGATATGATCCTGGAAAATGTTCCATGAGCATTTGAGAAAAATGTGTATTCTGTTGTTTTTGGATGGAATGTCCTATAAATATCAATTAAGTCCATCTTGTTTAATGTATCATTTAAAACTTGTGTTTCCTTATTTATTTTCATTTTGGATGATCTGTCCATTGGTGAAAGTGGGGTGTTAAAGTCCCCTACTATGAATGTGTTACTGTCAATTTCCCTTTTATGGCTGTTAGTATTTGCCTTATGTATTGAGGTGCTCCTATGTTGGGTACATAAATATTTACAATTGTTATATCTTCTTCTTGGATCAGTCCCTTGATCATTAGGTAGTGTCCTTCTTTGTCTCTTCTAATAGTCTTTATTTTAAAGTCTATTTTGTCTGATATGAGAATTGCTACTCCAGCTTTCTTTTGGTTTCCATTTTCATGAAATACCTTTTTCCATCCCCTTACTTTGTCTGTATGTGTCTCTAGGTGTGAAGTGGGTCTCTTGTAGACAGCATGTATATGGGTCTTGTTTTTGTTTCCATTCAGCCAATCTGTGTCTTTTGGTGGGAGCATTTAGTCCATGTACATTTAAGGTAATTATCGATATGTATGTTCCTATTCCCATTTTCTTAATTGTTTTGGGTTCGTTATTGTCGGTCTTTTCCTTCACTTGTGTTTCTTGCCTAGAGAAGTTCCTTTAGCATTTGTTGTAAAGCTGGTTTAGTGGTGCTGAACTCTCTCAGCTTTTGCTTGTCTGTAAAGGTTTTAATTTCTCCATCAAATCTGAAGGAGATCCTTGCTGGGTAGAGTAATCTTGGTTGCAGGTTTTTCTCCTTCATCACTTTAAATATGTCTTGCCAGTCCCTTCTGGCTTGCAGAGTTTCTGCTGAAAGATCAGCTGTTAACCTCATGGGGATTCCCTGTGTTATTTGTTGTTTTTCCCTTGCTGCTTTTAATATGTTTTCTTTGTATTTAATTTTTGACAGTTTGATTAATATGTGTCTTGGCGTATTTCTCCTTGGATTTATCCTGTATGGGACTCTCTGTGCTTCCTGGACTTGATTAACTATTTCCTTTCCCATATTAGGGAAGTTTTCAACTATAATCTCTTCAAATATTTTCTCAGTCCCTTTCTTTTTCTCTTCTTCTTCTAGAACCCCTATAATTCAAATGTTGGTGCGTTTAATGTTGTCCCAGAGGTCTCTGAGACTGTCCTCAGTTTTTTTCATTCTTTTTTCTTTATTCTCCTCTGCAGTAGTTATTTCCACTATTTTATCTTCCAGATCACTTATCCATTCTTCTGCCTCAGTTATTCTGCTATTGATCTCATCTAGAGTATTTTAATTTCATTTATTGTGTTGTTCATCGTTGTTTGTTTCATCTTTAGTTCTTCTAGGTCCTTGTTAAATGTTTCTTGCATTTTGTCTATTCTATTACAAAGATTTTGGATCATCTTTACTATCATTATTCTGAATTCTTTTTCAGGTAGACTGCCTATTTCCTCTTCATTTGTTAGGCCTGTTGGGTTTTTATCTTGCTCCTTCATCTGCTGTGTGTTTTTCTGTCTTCTCATTTTGCTTATCTTACTGTGTTTGGGGTCTCCTTTTTGCAGGCTGCAGGTTCGTAGTTCCCATTGTTTCTGGTGTCTGTCCCCAGTGGCTAAGGTTGGTTCAGTGGGTTGTGTAGGCTTCCTGGTAGAGGGGACTAGTGCCTGTGTTCTGGTGGATGAGGCTGGATCTTGTCTTTCTGGTGGGCAGGTCCACGTCTGGTGGTGTGTTTTGGGGTGTCTGTGGACTTATTATGATTTTAGGCAGCCTCTCTGCTAATGCGTGGGGTTGTGTTCCTGTCTTGCTAGTTGTTTGGCATAGGGTGTCCAGCACCGTAGCTTGCTGGTCGTTGAGTGAAGCTGGGTGCTGGTGTTGAGATGGAGATCTCTGGGAGATTTTCGCTGTTTGATATTATGTGGAGCTGGGAGGTCTCTTGTGGACCAGTGTCCTGAAGTTGGCTCTCCCACATCAGAGGCACAGCACTGACTCCTGGCTGCAACACCAAGAGCTTTTCATCCACACGGCTCAGAATAAAAGGGAGAAAAAGTAGAAAGAAAGAATTAGTAGAAGTAGAAAGAAGGAAAGAAAGAAAGAAAGAAGGAAGGAAGGAAAGAAAGAAAGAAGGAAAGAAAGGAGGGAGGGAGGAAGGAAGGAAGGAGGGAAGGAAGGAAAAAAAGAAAGAAAGAAGATAAAGTAAAATAAAGATAAAATATAATAAAGTTATTAAAATAAAAAATACTAAGAAAAAATTTTTTTAAAACAGACGGATAGAACCCTAGGACAAATGGTAGACGCAATGCTATACAGACAAAATCTCACACGGAAGCATACACATACACACTCACAAAAAGAGGAAAAGGGGGAAAAAATCATAAATCTGGCTCTGAAAGTCCACCTCC
Organism: Aethalodelphis obliquidens; assembly: GCF_003676395.1. Taxonomy (NCBI): domain Eukaryota; kingdom Metazoa; phylum Chordata; class Mammalia; order Artiodactyla; family Delphinidae; genus Aethalodelphis; species Aethalodelphis obliquidens. Next base: position 39,468,959 of record NW_020837955.1, on the reverse strand, counting down.
TCAATTTGGGATGATTCCTTGTCTATTCAGGTATTCCACAGATGCAGGGTACATCAGGTTGATTGTGGAGCTTTAATCCGCTGCTTCTGAGGCTGCTGGGAGAGATTTCCGTTTCTCTTCTTTGTTCTCACAGCTCCCAGGGGCTCAGCTTTCGATTTGGCCCCACCTTTGCATGTAGGTCGGCGGAGGGCGTCTGTTCTTCGCTCAGACAGGACAGGGTTAAAGGAGCCGCTGATTCGGGGGCTCTGGCTCACTCAGGCCGGGGGGAGGGAGGGGTGCGGATGAGGGGCGAGCCTGTGGTGGCAGAGGCCAACGTGACGTTGCACTAGCCTGAGGCGCGCCATGCGTTCTCCCAGGGAAGTTGTCCCTGGATCCCGAGACCCTGGCAGTGGCGGGCTGCACAGCCTCCCCGGAAGTGGGGGGCACAGTGCCCTGTGCTCACACACAGGCTTCTTGGTGGCGGCAGCAGCAGCCTTAGTGTCTCTTGCCCATCTCTGGGGTCCGTGCTTTTAGCCGCGGCTCGCGCCCGTCTCTGGAGCTCCTATAAGCAGCGCTCTGAATCCCCTCTCCTCGCGCACCAGGAAACAAAGAGGGAAGAAAAAGTCTCTTGCCTCTTCGGCAGCTCCAGACTTTTCCCCGGACTCCCTCCTGGCCAGCCGTGGTGCACTAGCTCCCTGCAGGCTGTGTTCATGCAGCCAACCCCCGTCCTTTCCCTGCGCTCCGACCGAAGCCCGAGCCTCAGCTCCCAGCCCCGCCTGACCCGGCGGGTGAGCAGACAAGCCTTTCGGGCTGGTGAGTGCTGGTCGGCACCGATCCTCTGTGTGGGAATCTCTCTGCTTTGCCCTCCGCACCCCTGTTGCTGTGCTCTCCTCCGCGGCCCCGAAGCTCCCCCCTCCGCCACCCGCAGTCTCCGCCCGCGAAGGGGCTTCCTAGTGTGTGGAAACCTTTCCTCCTTTACAGCTCCCTCCCACTGGTGCAGGGCCCATCCCTATCCTTTTGTCTCTGTTTATTCTTTTTTCTTTTGCCCTACCCAGGTACGTGGGGACCTTCTTGCCTTTTGGGAGGTCTGAGGTCTTCTGCCAACGTTCAGTAGGTGTCCTGTAGGAGTTGTTCCACGTGTAGATGTATTTCTGGTGTATCTGTGGGGAGGAAGGTGATCTCCGCATCTTGCTCTTCCGCCATCATTCCCTCGTCCAAATTTCATTCTTTTTAATGGCTGAGTAGTATTCCATATTAAATATGTACCACATCTTTATCCATTCATCTGTTGATGGACATTTAGGTTGCTTCCATGTCTTGGCTATTGTAAACAGCACTGCAATGAACATTGGGGTGCATGTATCTTTTTGAACCATGGTTTTCTCAGGATATATGCCCTGGATTAGGATTGCTGGATCATATAGGAGCTCTATTTTTAGTTTTTTAAGGAACCTCCCTACTGTTCTCCATAGTGGCTGTATCAATTTACATTCCCACCAACAGTGTAAGAGGGTTCCCTTTGCTCTACACCCTCTCCAGCATTTATTGTCTGTAGACTTTTTGATGATGGCCATTCTGACTGGTGTGAGGTGATATCTCATTGTAGTTTTGATTTGCATTTCTCTAATAATTAGTAATGTTGGGCATCTTTTCATGTGCCTCTTGGCCATCTGATTATCTTCTTTGAAGAAATGTCTGTTTAGGTCTTCTGCCCATTTTTTGATTGGGTTGTTTGTTTTTTTGATATTGAGCCACGTGAGCTGTTTGTAAAATTTTGGAGATTAATCCCTTGTTGGTCACATCATTTGCAAATATCTTCTCCCACTCTGTGGGTTGTCTTCTCATTCTGTTTATGGTTTCCTTTGCTATACAAAAGTTTTTGAGTTTAATTAGATCCCATTTGTTTATTTTTGTTTTTATTTCCATCACTCTAGGAGAAGGATCAAAAAAGATCTTGCTGTGATTTATGTCAAAGTGTGTTCTGCCTATCCAGTCTTACATTTAGGTCTTTAATCCATTTTGAGTTTATTTTTGTTTATGCCGTTAGAGAATGTTTTAATTTCATTTTTTTACATGTTGCTGTCCAGTTTTCCCAGCACCATTTACTGAAGAGACTGTCTTTTCTCCGTATAGTCTTTTTTTTTTTTTTTTTAACATCTTTATTGGGGTATAATTGCTTTACAATGGTGTGCTAGTTTCTGCCCCATAACAAAGTGAATCAGTCATACATAAACATATGTTCCCATTCTCCATATAGTCTTGCCTCCTGTGTCATAGATTAATTGACCATAGGTGCGTGTGTTTCTTTCTGGACTTTTTATCCTGTTCCATTGATCTGTATTTCTGTTTTGTGCCAGTACCATACTGTTTTGATGACTATGACTTTGTAGTATAGTCTGAAGTCAGGGAACCTGATTCCTCCAGCTCTGTTTTTCTTTCTCAAGATTGCTTTGGCTGTACAGGGCCTTTTGTGTCTCCATACAAATTTAAAATTTTCTTGTTCTAGTTCTGTGAAAAATGCTATTGGTAATTTGATAGGAATTGCATTGAATCTGTAGATTGCCTTGGGTAGTATAGTCATTTTGGCAATATTGATGCTTGCTATCCAAGAACATGATATATCTTTCCATCTGTTTATGTCATCTTCGATTTCTTTCATCAGCATCATAGTTTTTGGAGTAGTTGCCTCCTTAGGTAGGTTTATTTCTAGATACTTGACTCTTTTTGATGTGATGGTAAATGGGATTGTTTCTTTCTCTTTCTGATCTTTTATTGTTAGTGTATAGAAATGCAACAGATTTCTGTGTATTAATTTTGTATCCTGCAACTTTACCGAATTCATTGATGAGTTCTAGTAGTTTTCTGGTAGCATCTTTAGGATTTTCTATGTATAGTATCATGTCATCTGCAAACAGTGACAGTTTTACTTCTTCTTTGCCAATCTGGATTCCTTTTCTTTCTTTTTCGTCTCTGATTGCCATGGCCAGGACTTCTAAAACTAGGTTGAATAAAAGTGGTGAGAGTGGATATCCTTGTCTTGTTCCTGATCTTATAGGAAATGCTTTCAGCTTTCCCCCATTGAGTATTATGTTAGCTGTAGCATATATGACCTTTATTATGTTGAGGTAGGTTCCCTCTACATCCACTTTCTGGAGAGTTTTTATCATAAATCGGTGTTGAATTTTGTCAAAAGATTTTTCTGCATCTATCGAGATGATCATATGGTTTTTATTCTTCAGTTTGTTGACATAGTGTATCACTGATTTGTAGATATTGAAAAATCCTTGCATCCATGGGATAAATGCCACTTGATCATGGTGTATGATCCTTTTAATGTGTTGTTGGATTCAGTTTGCTAGTATTTTGTTGAGGATTTTTGAGTCTACGTTCATCAGTGATATTGGTCTGTAATTTTCTTTTTTTGTTGTATCTTTGTCTGGTTTTGGTATCAGGGTGATGGTGGCCTCATAGAATGAGTTTGGAAGTGTTCCTTCCTCTGCAATTTTTTGGAAGAGTTTCAGAAGGATAGGTGTTAACTCTTCTTCAGTGTTTGATAGAATTTGCCTGTGAAGCCATCTGTTCCTGGATTTTTGTTTGTTGAAAGTTTTCTAATCACAGTTTCAATTTCAGTACATGTGATTAGTCTGTTCATATTTTCTGCTTCTCCTGATTCAGTCTTGGGAGATTGTACCTTACTAAGAATTTGTCCATTTCTTCTATTAAATACATTTTATCCAACAATTTTAGAGAGAAGGTAGGTCAAAATAACTCAGCCTGCCATATATCTGGAAATGGATGGTCCACCTCCCAACTTTGGTTAGTTCTAGAATGTCTGTATTATTATGGCTAATAACATTTACTTTCTGTTTTGTAGCCATAATTCCCACAATTTTGTTACCCTTAGGTCTACATTGAAGGGATTTAGTGCTTAATCTCCTTGCCACTGAGCCATTCTTTTCCTGGCCGGCTGAAGTTCATTCTATTGGACTTCCAGAATTCCTTCCAGAAGAGCTCTTAGGAGGTATATTCCCTGAATTTTGTATGTTCAAAGACACTTGGCTGTTGCTTTATTTTTTTCAATGACAGTTTAGGCATAAAATTAACGGATCACACTTTCTTTCCCTGAAACTCTTAGATGCATGCTTCCTCTGTCTGCTCTGAAGAAATCAGAAGCTGGCTTCTTTCTTTTTTCCTTGTAAGTGACATGACTCTGTATCCTATTAATTATGTCTTAATTCTGATGAGTCTGATTCATTTCACCCAGGGAAACACTGTACACTTTCAATCCATAGGCTTGACTCTTTCAGAAAAGTTTTTACAAAATAAATCTGGGTATCTCTTCTCTCTTTACTGTTTGTTCAGATCCCGTAAGTGACACCATTTATGTATATGTTGTATCACCTTTGTCTGTGGTCTTTGTCATTTACCATTGAACTTCTCCTCATTTCCCTCAAGCTGGTCCCCACAGCGCTGACTGTGTTCAGTACCATCTTGGTCCTTGGTTTGCATTGTTGCTTTATTTTTTCCTTTCCCTTTTCACTTGACTTTTGCCAGCTTCTTTTTCATGTCCTTATGTATACATTTTTGCCAGTGGCTTCTTAGTTTGCCTTTTGTTTATCATGGTTCCTTCCTTCCTTCTTTCAGTAGTTTTGATTAATGTATCTAAATTCCTCTTTAAACAAAGCGAGGTCTTCCTGGAAAAAACAACCAGTTGCAGGACAGTTGGGGGAAAGGCCAGGTCAGAACTCAGGGCCACCTCCAAATTGCCCACCTCATGGGGGGCCATGGGACAGAGAGCTTTGAGGGATAGTGGTGGTTTGGCCTCCCCTGATTTCGGCAGAGACCCTGCCAGGTCCCCTCCCCTGCTCCAGGTGTGCACAGATGGTTGGGCTCATCTGCTGCTCCTTCAGCCCTGACACACATACATCATCTGCTCACTCTGTACTCTCATCCCCGGCAGGCAAGGTGGATGTCTCCCCCTCTGCATTTCACCAGGTTGGCCACGTAGGTGTCCCTTCCGTGGTCTCTCCTCAGCCCAGCCTGCTGGACACTTTGCATCCTTTTCTCATATATTCATGTGGGGCTATACATTTTTCTCAGAGGTGGAGTTTTGCTCCTTCTTGTGCATTTTCTTTACTGTTTTCAGGTGGTTTTAGAAAGAAGGGACCAGGGACATCTTCCAGCTAGGTGTAAAAGTGCTCTTTAAAGGACCTCTGCTTTTTCTGAATAAAGAGTAAAAAGAAGTTGAGGCATTTCCCAGAGAATCAGTTGTCCTTGGTGTTATCGTGAAGTGTGTATTTCTACAGGGCCAGGGATGGGCCAGATGGTGAGTAGTGTTTATGCTGCCCCCCGGCCCTGCACGAGCTCACCAGGGATCTCTGTGGCATCTCTGGCGTTTTCCTGTGATAATACCCAGTCTTCCTGGGGAGATCCCTCTGGACAAGCAGGACGCGCTTATTCTTGCTGATCATGCAGAAGGAGATAACAGCTGAGAATTCTCTGTGATGGTCAAAGCAAGGGGCTATGTTTGGATCTAAAAATTTGTTCTCATCCCTCTAAAAAATTTGAAATATGTGGCTTTTGCTGAAACATGAGCAGAAAATGGAGAAATGAGACAACTCTATTTAATAACAGATCTCGATTTTTCTCCAGTACCTAGAAGTTGAGAAGGCAGAGAAATGGGGGTCTGAACTCATTTCCTTGTTTAAAATGAAAATCAGTCTAAAGAAATGTTTATTGAGTGTGAGCAACTTGGCCTGGAGTCATTCCTCAGCTCCATTTCCATGGCTTTTTGTGGCCAGGCTGGATCGGACGTCATTGGGAAAGCCCAGGTTCAGGTTTTGCAAAGGCAGCTTGAAAAGCAGTGCCTAAAAGGGAGTGTGGAAGTCCCACCCCTTTCTGCAAGGTCAAGGCACATGCAGCTGGTGCTTCTGTGCAAATGTTTCATGGGCTCCATGCCTGGTCCCTGAGGAAGGAGGATACATCATCTTTGACTAACCCCGCTGTTCCATGATGCCAGTTTGTCCCAGTTGGGCCCGGTGGGAAGCTGGCATCTTACCTAGGCAGCTACCTGTTTCATGTTTCCATCAAAACCATGTCATGGGCATGGCAGGAGGGAGGGGGCTTGGTGCCTCTGCTGAGCCCAGGTTTGAATCAGAACTTTCAATCAATATCTCCACTGTTTGGGCTTTTATCACTATGGTGACCATATAATTTGTCCTCTAAACCAGGGCACATGAGAAAGTCTATGATTAATAAATTAAACACAGCCGTAAATTGGGAATGTCTCCAGGCAAAACCAGAATGAATGGCCAACCTATCTCCTAAGGTTCCGTGATAAATCCAAATATATTGTGATACACTGTAACATACATCTCACTTTTTCTCCAGTAGTGTAATAAAAACCTGACATTATCTTTACTACCAAGACTAGATATTTATTCATACTTAGCGGCAAAGGTAGTATCATTTAGTAATGAATTCTTTAATCCTCAGATGTGGATGCGTGCATTCATCTTTACATCCACATATTAGCGTGCTCATTATTTTCTACCACCTTATAGGAAATGGAGCTTGGTTTAGTGCCATGGTTTATCACCCAGTGTTTGTTGGGAGGATTATGGTGCTTTTAGATGGTTGAATTCACTCCTTCAATAATAGTAGTTGTGAAGCAGTAGCAGCTAACACGTATTGGTCGCTGTGTGCCAGGCTCTATGCTAAGAGATTAACAGATAATCTCTCCCTGAACCCTCACATCATCTCCTCTCTACAACTTAAAGAAGTTAAATAACTTGTGTGCTCTCAGAGCTTGTAAGCGCAGAGCCTGGTTGGGTATACAAACAGCCTGACTTCGGTGCTTGTGCTCATTGTATGGTCTGTATTTCCAGTGAACGTTGTGTTCTATTTTACATTCAACAGGCTGTTAATATTTCCATTAATGAGAGCTGATGTAGAAATGGCACTTGTAAGTCTGTTCCTTGTTCGGTGGCTCCTTCCTATCCCAGTTTCCCCATTGTTTCAAGTTGCTGTATTTTCCATACAGCTGTGGTTGACAGACTCCTGTGGTAGCTTCCTTTGCTTTATAAAGCTATGTTAAATTGTGACTATATTGTCGCCTTCTTTTAACTGAGCTCCGATTGCTGCGGAGATATAATTTTAGTGGGATGATTACTATGAGAAATTCAACTCGTATGTGTTTAAATCATCTTGAGTATTCTGGATGTATGGAATACTGAGTTCCATGACAGTGTATGAGGTCATCTGTTTATTAGGATGTCCTGTCTTCCTTGAGTTTCTAGCACCATTTCCTACAGACTTTCTGTATACGTGTGAGTGCTTCTGTGCTCCAAGGACCAGCACAGGTGGTGCCTTGATGCCTATGTTCACCCTGGGCCCAAAAGAGAGTGTTATCAACACTCACTGACTTTCCAACCTGGCTCCAGTGAGCCCCACTCTCACAGTAGCCAAGGAAGGGACCCCAGGAACACAAGTGCCTTTTTCTTTGCGGTGTGTGGGGGGGGGGGGGTGCCGGGTCTTAGTTGCGGCAGGTGTGCTCCTTAGTCGCGCATGAAAGCTCTTAGTTGCAGCATGCATGTGGGATCTAGTTCCCCAACCAGGGATCGAACCTGGGCCCTCTGCATTGGAAGCACGGAGTCTTAACTACTGCGTCACCAGGGAAGTCCCACAAGTGACTTTTAATCATTGTTATCTATATTCTGGGAGCTTCCCATACATTACTTTAGTCCTCATAACAGTGCTATGAGATGGGTCTTGTTTTCTCTCACTTTACAGACAGAGAGGTTGAGGTTCAAAGAAGTCAAGTGACTTGCACAAGTCCCAGAGTATTGGTATTTGTACAAAACCCAGAGCAGATACTCCAAGTTCATGCTCTGCCCACCTTCTGCCAACTCCCTCACTGGCCTCTGGTCAATACAGCACCGCCCCCATCAGCTTCCTTACAGAACAATATCTGTCCCTCAAACGACTGTGTCTTGGGTTTTCCTTCTGGGTGTCATTTTCCAAGCCAGTTTGTGACTCTCTGAATGAACTATTAGAAAATATTTTGGTAGCAGAACCTTTGTGTATTTCATGGAGGGATGTTACTGACCCCATCCTGATGGGTGAAGGATGGTCACCTTCATTGTCTGGTTCGCCCACAGCTGAACAAGTTCTGTTACAGGATTCTGGCAAATTTGAGGCAATGAATGTGTTCTTTGAAAAGATTTTCACCATCTTCTCATGTTAGGCCTTTATAAATTGAAAAGAAGCCTAAAAGCACAGGAAAGTTTACATCCCCTGGGTAACACTGGCCCAGAAGCACCAGCATCAACTATACTTCCAAGTCCTGGGAACAGCATGGCAGCTGAAGACCCATATTTGAGTGACTGTAACTAAATGATGCTATGGTTAAATCTTTAACACAGGTCACCCACCCTCACACACACACACACACACACACACACACACGCACCACCACCACACCTGTGCTGTTAGATGATCGTATTCAGAAAGATTACAGTAAATGAAACTTGGGCTGTGTAGCAACTTAACCACTCTGCTCTCTCTATCCCACTCTCCAGGGGACTCTAACAGCTCCTGAGGTCAGTGTCTTGTCCGAGTTCATGGAGCCGGTGATCAGACATAATCTTGTGGTTTATTGCAGGGAACTCGTAAGCCAAACCCTCCTCAGAAGCCTCTGCCTGCAGATCCTTTAAGCAGGACAACCCGGCTTGCCAGGACCCCGGGACAGCAGGAGTCTGGGCTCCGCCGGGCGCCCATCAGGTTGGTGTGATGCACCCATGTCCCTCTTTTTCTCCCCAAAACTATGTGGGCGCAGCTGCACTGAGCCATGCTTCTCAAGCCACAGGAGGACATGGGGGTGGCGCTGGCGGCTGTGCGTCCTGCACTCCCCACCCCTGGGAACGATATAAAACAGACGTGAGGACGAATCTAAAGAATAAGCAGGAAGCAGCTGGGAGCTATAATTGTAGGCATCACATGTCACTCTTAGCAATGATCCCAGCCTACCCGTGAGACCAACTCAAGATCAAGTAGAACAGATCCCTCAGAGCTGTGCCTGTTGATCTGGGCTGCGTCACGTCCCCCAAGGGAGAGAAAGCCAGCAAGTGGTGCGATATTATGAAAGCTGGACACCTACCTCCAGAAATCCCACTTGGACCTTGATGGCCTCTGCCCAACCCCTGGGATCCCGAGACACGAGGTGAGGTTGGAGGGTCATGGATGAAATAAGGGGAATGTAAGAAGTCAGGCTAAAGAAGCTGCTGGGCAGGGGTAACTGGGAGCTTCCCCCTCAGCCGGCACAAGGAATCACCTTTGAAGCCTCAGCTGCAGCTGTGGTCATGTCCTACGCCCTCCCCGAGGGGTTGAGGGCACAGCCCTGAATCTGGGCTTGGGCAGCAAGGCTCAACCCAGTGGTGTGCTGGAGCCGACCCACACTGCTTTGCAAGAAGTATTAATTTCTAGGAATTTTGCAAGCTAGGTGTTAAGCCTAGCCATTCTTCAAAATGATATAAGCTGGCAGTGATACCAGTTACACTGAGAACAAAGGAAAGAAATGCTCAAAGCGCCTCACCTCCATTTTTTTTTTTTTTTACTATATTTTACAGCAATCCACATTTTTTTAACATCTTTATTGGAGTATAATTGCTTTACAATGGTGTGTTAGTTTCTGCTGTATCACAAAGTGAATCAGCTATACGTATACATATATCCCCCTCCCTCTTGTGTCTCCCTCCCACCCTCCCTATCCCATCCCTCTAGGAAGACCAAGCTGATCTCCCTGTGCTATGCAGCTGCTTCCCACTAGCTATCTGTTTTACATTTGGTAGTGTATATATGTCCATGCCACTCTCTTACTTCATCCCAGCTTACCCTTCCCCCTCCCCGTGTCCTCAAGTCCATTCTCTACATCTGTGTCTTTATTCCTATCCTGCCCCTAGGTTCTTCAGAACCATTTTATTATTTTTTTTTAGATTCCATATATATATGTGTTAGCCATACAGTATTTGTTTTTCTCTTTCTGACTTCACTCTGTAGGACAGACGCTAGGTCCATCCACCTCACTACAAATAACGCAATTTCGTTTCCTTTTATGGCTGAGTAATATTCCATTGTATGTATGTGCCACCTCTTCTTTATCCAGTCATCTGTCGATGGGCACTTACTTAGGTTGCTTCCATGTCCTGGCTATTGTAAATTGTGCTGCAGTGAACACTGTGGTACATGACTCTTCTTTGAATTATGGTTTTCTCAGGGTGTATGCCCAGTAGTGGGATTGCTGGGTCATATGGCAGTTCTCGCAACCCACATTCTTGAGATTACTGTATCTGTCATTCCTATGTGATGAAAATGCCATGCCATGGTGGCCACTGCACATCTCTTCCATGTTCAGTCACATCATGTTGGGAGCATGAGTATTTATACCGTGGAAATCAGCAAATGCTATGGTTAAATCTTTACCTTCCCCCCAGTGGTGGGTAGTTAAACATTTACCAGCACACAGATGGGTTAAACCCTCAGCCAAAACATCTACCCCCTGAGCAGGCAGCTTGCTTTGTGAGCTGCAAAGAACCAAAGGTAGGTGTTGGCCAGGCCCTGGGTTCAGTAATTCAGCATCTCTGAAGGGAAATGCTACACGCTCATGATTTCATTACAGCTCTTAGGAAAAATGTTTGGCCCACGAAAGAGATAGCTGCCTAATATAGCTCAGATAAAGCCGGTCAAAGGGTCAGGACAGTGGTTTCATTCCCGACTACACAAGTACAGAAAAACTCCAGAGCATCCTGATTATTTCCCTGTGGTTTGTCCACTGAGCTTGCAGTTACTTTTCTTGTTCAAAAGGAAAAAAACACCACTTGACATGGAGAGGGGAAGGGCCTCTCTTTTTAAATTTATTTTATTGAAGTATAGTTGATTTAGTGTTAATTTCTGCTTACAGCAAAATGATTCAGTTATACATATATTCTTTTTCATATTCTTTCCATTGTGGTTTATCACAGGATATTGAATATAGTTCCCTGTGCTATACAGTAGGACCTTGTTGTTTATCCATTCTACATATAATAGTTTGCATCTGCTAACCCCAAACTCCCACTTCTCTCCCCCACCCTCTGTCCCCCTTGGAAACCACAAGTCTGTTCTCTAGGTCTGTGAGTCTTTTTGTTTTAGTAGATAAGTTCATTTGTGTCATATTTTAGATTCCACACGTGAGTGATAGCAGATGATATTTGTCTTTGGCTTACTTCGCTTAGTACGATAATCTGTAGGTCCATCCATGTGGCTGCAAATGGCATTAGTTCATACTTTTTTTATGGCTGAGTGGTATTCCATTGTGTATATACCACATCTTCTTTATCCATTTCTATGTCAACGGACGTGGAGGTTTGCTTCCAGGTCCGGGCTGTTGTGAACACTGGGGTGCATGTCTTTTCGAATTACGGTTTTCTCCAGATAGATATATGCCCAGGAGTGGGACTGCAGGATCACACGGCAACTCTGTTTTTAGTTTTGTAACATAGTGGCTGCACCAGCTTACACTCCTACCAGCAGTGCGGGAGGGTTCCCTTTTCTCCACACCCTCTCCAGCATTTGTTGTTTGTAGAGTTGTTTGGTGATGGCCATTCTGACTCGTGTGAGGTGATACCTCACTGTAGTTTTGATTTACATTTCTCCGATAATTAGTGATGTTGAGCATCTTGTCATGTGCTTTTTGGCCATCTGTGTGTCATCTTTGGAGAAATGTCTGTTTAGATCCTCCGGGGAAGGCTCTCTTTTTAAATGACCTCAAGCAGTGGCCAGTTGCTGACATCAGTGCAAGCTGGCTTTGGTCTCCTCCTGGAAGGAGAACCCTCTGTATGTTCATTTCCGAGGGATCCCACATGCCCAGCTTTGCTCTGGAGCTGCACTAATACAGTAGCCGCTGGGCACACTGTGGCTGGTGGAAGATAAGATATGCTGGCAATGCAAATACACGCTGGATTTTTTTTTTTTTTTTTGGCCATACCTCGCAGCATGCGGGATCTTAGTTCCCCAACCAGGGATCGACCCCGTGCCCACTGTAGTGGAAGCATGGAGTCCTAACCACTGGACCACCAGGAAATTCCCCACAGTGGCTTTTGAAGCGTCAGTACCCCAACATGTCAACTATATCATTAATAATTCTGTATGTTGGTGACACATTGAAATACTATTACTCTGGATAGAGTGGGTTAAGTGAAACATAACTAAAGTTAGTTTTACCTATTTTTACTTAAGACTGTTACAAAATTTAAAGCTACACGTGAGGCTCACCTCTGTGGCTTGCACCATTTTTCTGTTGAATGGCACTCTTCTCCTGTGGACGGACGGGAGCAGTAGCTTTGGAAAGGGTCCTAAACGGCTGAAGATGCTGCAGCCCTCAGCGAGGTCCCTTCTGGGATCTGCAATTCCTGCTGAAAGCAAGAGGGGTCTCCAGCCCCCAGGGCAGGGGGTGGGGTCCGATCCTGGAAGCGCGTCACAGTGCAAGAAAAGGCATCTCCAACCCGGGCGTCTGTGTCTGCAGAAATCGCTGGCAGGGCCTCTAACTATAGTTTTGTTTCCTACTCTCTGGTTGCTCTTCCTGCAGACCTGCTTCCAAACAGCCCCATCAAGTGCCCAGAGCCACCCACATCGCCTATGCAAAGTGAGAAGCAAGCCAACAGCGTTGTTCAACAGTGAAGACAGAAGTTTGCACTATCCATCTCTCAACTCCAGTTGGAGTTACTTTTTGTACCAACTTTTAGAATTTTTTTAATGTTTCAAACACCATGATTTGAAGAACTTTGAGCTACTGCCGTCGGTGCTGTGCTGTGCTATGGTGCTGTGTATACTTTTACTTGCTCAGGTACTTGTAAATTATTAATTTATGCAGAATGCTTGCTACAGCGCAGTGCGCTGTAGTGGGCGTTTTTTTTGTGTGTTTTTTTTAAAACCATCACTGAGTTTTCCATGGAAGGAAGGCTTTTTGTGCTTTGAATAGTTTAGTGAACTTGAAATATCGTGCTTTATGGGATTCTGGACAGGATGTTTACTTTTTGAAGGAGGCTGTATTGGACAGCAACTCCGCAGCTACCCATGGCTGTGGTTATGGTACCAGACACAGCTCAAGAGACCCCAGGTAGAGCCTCGAGTGATTTTCTGGAACCCCTGCTCTCAGGCCAGAGCCTGGCTTCTGGTCCAGCCTATGCTTGGCTTGCAGGGATAACCTGGGCCCTGTCACAGCTGATAGGTTGGCCCACCAGGGTTATTATCCCTTGAAGCTCTAGGGTAACAGGGAAGGACCTGGCTTCTGGCCAGGAAGCTTTGGAGAGAACCTGGGTTGCGGAAAGGAATTTTAAGGTGTGGCCGCACCAGTATAGAGACTGGAACACGAGGCCAGCCAGAAACTTGACCTTGAGCTCACCAGCCCTGAGAGCATTTGGAGAGCAGGCAGAGAAGTTTGAAACACCAAGAACTTCTTTCCCTGGCTGCCCTTTAAGGAGTGCTGGCGTCAGCACCTTATTTAGATTGGGAAAGGTGGTGCTTCTACAAGACAGCTACTGCCCAAGCACTGCAAACCTCCATCTCCCTGTACTGCTTGGAGCTAAACAAATTACCACCTTGTGTTCTCGACTATAATACAATGACTCTGTGTTCCGACAGATCGATGAGGCTTTCCGTGGAGCACAACTATTTTCAGATGTGAACCAGTAACCAGATCTAGTGAATCAATTCTGTAGATAAAACTCTTCTTTTACCACAAGGTTCAACTGATTAAAATTAGGCAGAATCCCTGGGCTTGCAAAAACTGCAACCAAATGGAATGCTCTGCTCATCGGGACAGGTTAGGGTCTGCCATCCTTGTTAGTACATGTTGAACGAAGAACCCTAAGTTACTATTAAGTTCTCTTTGGGGCATCTTATTTTCCCAACTTGGCTGAGGAAATCTTTAAAAGATGTTTTTGGCACAGAGTCGGAATCTATTTCTTAAGCACTTACAACTTACCTGTTGAGCGTCACAGAAACGGGATAAGGAAATCAAAGTCGTGATCAATAGTCACGAAGCGCAGTCTTGGGCAGCAGCCTTTCACTCTTTAGATGTCTGACTGGGGAGCCATTTCCAAAAGGAGATCTTGAAGATGCTTGTATCTAAGGGCATGAAAATTACAAAATGACTCAGACAAGGTAAAGTACTATTATGCCTCTGTCTGCCTTCTAGTGGGGTCACGTGCGACTGGTTTTCACATTAGAAGGCAACTGACAGCAGTTCCATAATCCACTCTGTTTTATGAGAGGGACTTCATCTGGGGTCATTTCAATGGTTTTTCTACGCCTTGAAGCAGAAAGACAAAACGTACCAAGAATCTTGGTTTGCCTTCCAGAAACAAGAGTGCATTTAACTTTCCCCGTGTTCCCACTGTATCCAGGCAACAGTATTCACGATCGTGGATAAACTCAATAAAATCCATGTCACACACACATACACACACACACACACAAAAGGGAACTCGGCTCTAATACATTCCAACTCTTATAGCATGCAACTGTTCATTATACATTTATTAATTTCTTAAAACTATAAAGCCATGTTAGAAACTATTACTGCTGAGGAGTACATACAGAATTACTATAACTGGTATTATATTTGGTAACTATACTAAGGCCAAAACATATGCTGTTGAAAAGTTTACAGAATTTTTATGGTGCATCATGTGGGTATTGTCTTCGTAGATGCCCAAATCCTTGCAGCTGGCATTGTAGCCCCTTCTGCTAGTGCAAGGAAGAGGATGTGAACTTTTTTTGTCTGTCCTTAATTATAATTCCTATGCTTCTATTTCAGAGAACCAGGAATAGTTTGATATTAAAGGAGATTAATGCTGTGATCTTACATCTCATCATCGATGGCCGCTTAGGGGCCACGGCTGATGACACATTCTTCTCTCTCCACAGTACTAAGTGCTTCTCCAGAGCCACGCAATTTATTTCTGGAAAAGAACATAGTTAAACCTAATATCCCCTTACAATACACAGATAATATTATTAGAGGAACAATACTTCCAAATGCAATATTTATCAAATGAAGCATATTAAACAATAACTTTCATTTTAATATAACTTAGGAAAGTAATAACCAGGTTGTTTCGGGGGGGGGGAGCTATTCCTCCCCCTTTTTATATCCTCATAGATGATAGAAACAAAAGTTAATGCTTATATTTCAATGGCAGTCTATTTTTAATATTTTTTTAATTGTATAGGCATGAATAATAGAGTTGACGGGGGCTTAGAAGGCCCTCGCTGAGAAAGTCAGCATGCCTCGACACAGAGCAGGCCCTAAGGGTAGTCACTTTCCTTCCTCCATCTCCTGAGAGTTGTAGGTTACATGACCCCACTTTACTGGGAAGTAAAGTAGATGGTTAATCTTCCAGGCATCCTACTGAAAAATTTATCGCCTGAAATTTTGTGTAACAGTTTGTTTTCCTGACACATGGAATCAGATGTGTAGCAACCTCCATTGTCAAAATGTGCATATAGAGATTACGCTTCCCAGTGCGGATTTTTCCAGCTTACACATGTGGGATGACATCACAAAAAACCACAAGAGCAGCAAATTAAACTACATGAGAATAAATACTCCTGACTAGTCTCAAAGGGGACATTTTTATGCCTTCTTAACTTTATTAGGAATTCTCAGCCTGAAACCGGAGTCCATTGTTCCGGCAAATCAGTACAACACATCCGTGTAACCCCTAAGAGAAGAGCAGCTCCAGCTCTGCCCTGGGGCAGACCGTGCTTAGGAGCCTGTGATCTCCATGGTGCTAAACAGAGCCTGGTGCTGGCCCGGCGGGAATTCTCAAGCATCTCCCTGCCATCTCTCCACTGCTGTTTACAAAGCACTCTGAGCCACTGAGACCCCGACACCCAAGAGGGCACGATGCCTGGGCAGCAGCCTGACCCTTCGCAGGCTTTCAGCAGGAGGCTTATTTCGCTTAAAACGTGGGCTCTGGAGGGCGCCCCAGGTGTTCCCTAGCAGGAAGCCTAGGGCTGACTCGGTCTGGAGGTCCTTCCTCACTGTTATCAAACTGACCCCAACCAGACACAAGTAACCCAGATAAACGTTACACCCAGAAGTCTGCCGGTGCCGACCCCCGGGGGTGACTCAGGCTGTGCGTCCCCCGCACGATGGCTGGCTGCCAGCTGCCATCTCTTCTCCTTCCCACAACTCACGAGCAGGCCATGAACGCATCTGGACACAGGCAGCCTAGGCTAATACGTCTCTTGGTCACTTCTTATCACCCAGACACAAGTTCCTTCCCCAGGCCCAACCCAGCACCGAGGCCTCTCCCATCTCTGACAGATCTCGGCGTTTTTAGCTACTTCAGGTCAGCCAAAGTGGTAGCTGCCCCACAAGTCCACCCATCGGACACCCACAGCCCAGCCTCCTCCAGCACCGCAGCCTGGAGCAGCGCTGCCAGCTCCCCCACCAGCCTGGACTCCAGCAGCGTCCCTCCCCCAGGAGGGACGCTAAAGACTTCTATCAGAAGGGGGAGTTGGCCATAGAAAATCAGTTCACCTCCAATTACAAAATTCTCGCGACTCACTCTACAGTTCCCACTGACATCTCTTTCTTTTAAACCTATTTGAAAACTCTGACAGTCATACCAGTAACAACAAGCTAAGGAAGATTCGTGAGCCGCAGGCTGAGAACCATTTCTGTGCAGTGATGCTTCCAGAAGCCATTTACCTGCACATGAGTAAACCGTTTCCCTGCCTGTCTTAAAGAAAACCCCCTCTTTACTTTTGGGACAGCAGTGGTGGCTTAGAATCCAGCCATTAAGAAGAGCCTGTTCTATATGAGAAAAATTAGGAGAAGAAACACTGCATATAAAATTGTCATAATATTCAATAGTGGATTGTGACAGCCATAAGATTTAACACACAGTTAAAGGAATCCTCAATGTGATTTGGCCCTTCCAGGTTCAATCCTCTGTAACCAACCCTGATGTTTCCATATCATCTCCAAAACACATGTCCTGTATTCTCCCTGTGATTCTCCTTCCATAAGATAATTTTTTAGTTCTCAATTTAGCACACTGTAAATCCAGAATAAAAGGATAAATCTCATGTGATCATTTTAGTTTTACAAAGAAGTGGAATGATGTCTATGTTCATGGCCTACATAAGCAAGTACTTAAGTAGGAAGGACAGTGATAGAAAAAATATATCAAACTAGAAAGAGAAAACCCTCGAAGAGTCCAAGCAGGACAAGTAGCATCAGAGCTCACTGCGCTCTTGTACCGTCTATCAGGTCAAGCGGGGAGGTTTTAAGGGAGGTGCATTGTTTGAATGTGTGTGGCACATAAGTATAACTCTGTAAAACTTGGCTACAGGCTATGCAGCACAGTACAAAGCTACTAAACCAGTACATTCATTTTTATAGTGCTTCATCCATTTATCATGCTTTGGTTTGCTAATTTTTTTCACATACCTTTTTATGTTACAGTCTGTTACCTTTGTACACATTTCTCATATTGGGGGTCTACAGGTAACACAACCTGCTTTTCCATAGAAAAAAGTCAATGTTACGCATATTATATCCAATAAATGGTATACAGGTTAATATAAAGATGTGTCTCATTCATGACTGAGCATGTTACCAATATGGGGGAGGGGGAACTCTCATGTAGAAAAATGTATCTATATTCTCATTCATTTATAGATGCATAAGAAACTAAGAAGGATGGCGAGCTGGAGGGTCGGGGGATGCATGCTGCAGTCCACATGAGCCAGTCCCGTGATGGGACAAGGATGGAAGAAGTTGCCTTTATGCCTTTTCACACACACTGTGGGGTGGGGGGTGGGGGGGTGGGGAACCTAATACTTTTTTGAATGATGTGATACATAAAAACTCACCTTATTTATAGAAGAGAGAAACTCAAAAAGAAAGCAAGCAGGATTAGAAACATTTACATCAGGCATATCCAGAATAAAAATCTAATTGCAATGGGAATGCATTACAAATTTTTTTTTAACTAGCATCCAATTTCATAAAGAACTGCAGTGAATACCGAGAAAAATAGATTTACAGAATGGTAACAAGTGTCCTTATTCTTACCACCCTCTACCCATGACAAACCAAGCAGGCAAAAAATAAGTACATAGAAGACCTCATAGTTAATAACGTAGCTCAGTTGATTTTATATATATATATATATATATAATGCACTAAAAGTAGAAAATCTATACCCTAGAAATGCAATGACTCTTGAGTCCAAGCTGAATAGCAGATTATCTAGCAAATGGCAGATGAAACCACTTGTGATAACACTACAGCCATGTTTCTCAGACACCTTGAATTAGAAGCACTCACCTGGGATGCTGTGACAGTCCATTGCTCGTGCCCTTTCCCGCGAGATTCCAATCCAGAGGGAATTCCAATTCAGACATAAAAAGTATAAATTACTTGGGAAAAATGAAGCTAATAAAAGCATGGGTTGCTTCCTTGGGAAAATTAAAAACACAAGATAAACCACCATCTAATCTTATTAAGGAAAAAGATTAAAAAGCAAACACACATAGCACCTGAGCGTATAGAACTCAGCAGCCACTGTGACCCGATGCGATCACCTCAGGAATATAAGGATGGTTCGATATTTAAAAATCGAGTAGTCCAAGTCAGCAAATTAATAGCTTGTAGGGAAATAGGCCATATTATGATAACCAGAGATGCTACAAAAGACATTTGATAAAATTCAATATCCATTCCTGAATTTTAAAAAGTCCGAATATAGATAGATAGGTAGAAAGGTAGGTAGATAGATAAAAATTTAAAGTCTGAGTAAAATAAGACTGGAAACCAAAGGACTTGAGAGGTGCTTCAGTGGAAAATTAAATTCACAGATACAAGCTAGGACCTTACAAGCAGTCATTTTTGGCTAGGTTACACTGAGATGACAAGCCACTCTTAAATTTCAGTGACTTAGGACATGAAAGGGCTATTTCTCACTCACATGTCATGTCCATTCTGGGTGAGCTCTCGCTCTGGTCTCAGGACCCTGGGCTGATGGACCGGCCACCATCCGAATCACGGCTGTCTTGTGGCAGAGGCAAGAGGGACCTGGGGATTCTTAAAGCTTCCTCTCGGAGGGACAGGAGCCACTTCCACTCACGTTTCATTGACCAAAGTCAGCCCCGTTATATGGCCAAGGTTGACCTCCACAAGAAGGGGTGTGCCCTCTTCCCGTAGGTCATGAATATTATATACAACAGACCAAGGAATGAAGTTGAGGTGAATGTCAGCATTGATCATGGTGGGGGGAAAAGGAGCCTTGGAACGTCGTGACGATGCTCTGATTTTTAGAGAGTTTTTTTTTTTTTTTTTCTTTGTGGTACGTGGGCCTCTCACTGTTGTGGCCTCTCCCGTTGCGGAGCACAGGCTCCGGACGCGCAGGCTCAGCAGCCATGGCTCACGGGCCCAGCCGCTCCGCGGCATGTGGGATCTTCCCGGACCGGAGCACAAACCCATGTCCCCTGCATCGGCAGGCGGACTCTCAACCACTGCGCCACCAGCGAAGCCCTAGAGAGATTTTTAAAATCTATTCCAACAAATCTAAAGGAATAAGCATTTGTACGAAAGGTAAAACGCTAGTGAAATATCTAAGGAGAGGACCGCATATGAGCCACAGATCCAGGTCCTAAGCTGGACAGTCTAGCTGTATGGAATAAAGCTGAGAATTGCCAACATCAAAAAACTGATGGTGTGTTTCTTCTCTATGCCCTTCCCCCAGAGCTCTGGCACTTAAATAACCTTTTAATTGCTCTTTCCCTGCAGAGAAAATTCCAATCCCGTGCAGACCTCTGTAGCTGGTCTTCTCCTGGGGTCAAGCTAACCAGCTTGTCTCTGGAGACGCGAAATGCATGCGGTCGGCTCGCTCCCCTCTTGGCTGATTTTTAAGTGTGTCTGCCAAACTAAAGCTCGAACACGTTTGTGTCTGAGCTCCCAACCAGCAGACCTGTTCAGTCCTACTTGTCTTAGAACTGAGTGATCAGCATCAAAACCCTTTCTGCTCCGAGGACTCGATGTAATAATATACTCCTCTTTGGCAAAGTTGTCAACAGGCCAGCAGGCCGACTCTTTCATTGTCCGGGCCTGAGTGTACGCAAACACATCCTCAGACAGGTCTGTTCTAAAAGGACTGCTCTAATGGAGCAGAATCGGAGTCTTGAAATATGCATCTTGTGCTTTGATGTGAGGCCAACGGCTGAGTGGAAAACTCTTCACGTGGCCTCCTGGGCTTTCAGGAGGAGCGTCTCTCAGGAGGGCGCACCAGCCTGACCACACGGCCTGGAAGGCCTTAGGTTGGGAAGGAAGGACATAATTAAAAACACATGGGAGAAGGAATTTCCATCGGGTCCTGGAGTGGCTCGGAGGACAGCTTGGAGGGCAGGAGCGGGAAGTGGGAGGCCCGTGTATGTTTGTGCAGCTCCGGGACATAAATATTTTGCTTCACGTCTAACTCCAAAAGGCCCGAGAACAAGAAAATATCCCCGTTCTACAGACGCCCGATGACGACACCACCACCACGCGTACTTGGGTTAAAAGATGTATTTCAAAGTGAGAACAGTCGTATGTTACAAAAGTACTGTGAATCTTCACCAAATAATTAATCAAATGTATAGCCCTCAAAGATGCAGAATTTCAGCTGTCTAGTTCCAAGTCCCGTTCTGCTTCGTTTCACTTGGCTTTCGGAGGGAGGTAAGAGGTGCCCCGGTCAGCGAATAGATGACTTCTTCGGCATTTGCTTTTTTCTCATTTCTTCTAATAAGGAGACTACATTCTAGATAAACAAAAACAGGTGCATGTAATCCAAGGTTTGGGTTTTTTTGTGTTTTTTTTTTAAGTGCTGCAAAATGAGCCTCAAAAGGCAGAAAGAACATCCCAACCTTTCTGTCAAAAACTCTGGCCATTTCTAGGACACCTTTGCCAAACTGAAAGAGAAAACAAGAAAAATTCTTTTGTATCTATGTTCTCTCCTCACCAGGAAAAAATCCTTAGATGGAGATGGAGTTACATACCTCATTTTTCACACTTGCGTCTGCCCCTTTGTCAAGAAGTAACTGGACTAATTCTTCATGGTTATTCAGCACGGCCACCTAGGAGACAAACAGTGGGGGTGAGCGGAAGCGGTTGCCTGGTGGGACAGGTCCAGGACACCCACCAGCAGCACACTTAAGGGTCAGAGCTGTCTGGGGCCGCTGTGGCTTTGCAGGACGGGTGCGTGGACCTCGCTGCACCGCCATGGCAGCTGCAAGGGAAGAGGAAAGGAAATCTGCTTTTCTCCATGTGGGATGACCTGACAAGTCCTAGGCCAAACCAGGACAGAGAACAGCACTTCTTTGTCTTGATCCTAAAATGGCCCCAGGGACTGGGGTTGGTAATCCTTCAAGAAAGCTGTCAAAAGACAACAAAAATACTAGAGTGACCCCCCCACACCCCAAAAAATGCTATGGTGACATCGCCATATCTTAATTCACAGGCCGATAGGGAATACACACGCAACCAAAACCCAGTGTTTTGTTTTGTTTTGTTGCGGTACGCGGGCCTCTCACTGTTGTGGCCTCTCCCGTTGCGGAGCAACAGGCTCCGGACGCGCAAGCTCAGCGGCCATGGCTCACGGGCCCAGCCGCTCCGCGGCATGTGGGATCTTCCCGGACCAGGGCACGAACCAGCGTCCCCTGCATCGGCAGGCGGACTCTCAACCACTGCGCCACCAGGGAAGCCCCCCAGTGCTCTTCTGTGGCTGCACTCTCAAGAATTTCTGTTACAGGGCCAGCTCTGACCTTAATTCCACCTGTCAAGCCAGGCTGCTGTGTGTAGCAAGGCGTACCATGAGAGGGGTCTTCCCGTCTTTGTCTTTCATGTTCACATCCGCGCCTGCGTCAATCAGCAGAGAGGCGACCTCCTGGTTCCCCGAGACCGCAGAGACTCTCATGAGCGGGGTCCACCCCGAGCCAGCGTCCGTGGGGTCCACCTGGAGAGCCACAGGGAGAGTGGCTCTTAGCCCACTTTCTTTTCCTGAAAATCACTCATCAGAAACTTATAAGGAAATGTCTACTTGCCCAAATTCCCCCACAATTTAGATAGCAGTCTTTCTAGACCTGGTGAGAGTTGATTGGACCGTGATTTCAATTCACATTTACACAGTGAGCAGCTGTGTTTGGGCCACTTTAGAGGGTGCTGAGAGGCCCCAGGAGGCCCCTCCCCACCCACTGGCATCTTCATTTACATTTTGTTCAAATGGAAAAAAGATGGGACAGAAAAATGAAATGTAATCACCTCCTCCCTGGCCCCATGTGAGCCCTGCCTTATTTTCTCGTGCCTAACTTCCTCGTCTGGTTTTTAAAGGGTGTCTGCTGCTTACTTTTAAGCGTCTTTGTAAGCGGCTTTAAACCCCTTCTGGAACAGGACAGTAATATAAACGCCCACCCTGATACTTACCGATAGGTATTCATTTTAAGCAGGAGAACTACAGCCGGAGTAAATACAAAGCAACCAGATCTCTTACATGAAACCCAGTCTGAAAAGTCAGCCAACCTAAAGCCTCGTCCAAAATGTAGTTTGCCTGGTAGTAAGATGGGCCATTTCTAATAATCTGCCCGACATTAAGATCCTTCAGTTTCACGCTTTTTAAGACATATTCTAGAATAATGAAATATAGATACTGCCTCCTCCAATCCCAACAAGGACCTCATCCATCCGTGAAGAGTGGTACCGAAGTAGACATATACACGTGTGCACAGACGGACGCATGGACGCACACACAGGTCTAATTCAGAAGAATTACTCAGAGCTCTCTGCAGCTTTAGTATGAAGCATCAGACCGGAATAACAAACAAGGAGCTGCCAGTAGGGCCTTAGGACCTTGCAGGTGATTTGTGTGTATGAGATTAGCCACCGCAGCACCGTTAAGATGTGCAGCTCTTCCTCTTGCAAATAACAAATAACCTTTGGGCAGCAAGGTCCATTCCATTATATTTAAATAATAATAAAATAACCACCTCGTACTACAAGGTACTTTATGCATTTCCAATGCGCTTCCACACACATTTTCTCTTTGGTCCTGAGGGTGAAACAGGGGTAGCTATTTTTATTCCTGTTCACAAATGTTTAAACCAAATCCCAGAGAAGTCGAATAACTTCCCTGAGGTCACATGGCTCATTAAATGTAGAAATGGTTCCCCATGCAAACAACTCGCTCTCAGTATAGATCATTCGATTCGAGAAGAGGGTGACAGTGCCCCACTTTGCTCCCAGATCCAACCCACTGTCTTCCAAAGCATCGGATCAACCACCTGCCAAGAACAGAGAGGGACTCGTGTTGATATCATCTACCAGCCACACAGAAATCTTTTGTGGACACATTTATGGAGTTCCAGGGTTACAGAAAAAGATGGAATTCAGCCCAAATGAGTGTGTCCATAACTAAAGCCCAGAGAGACTACACTTCCAAAATTCCAGTATTACATGTTGATGGCAGAGACCTGCCCTTCTTTCAGCAAAGGTCAAACTTCATTTTCAGCTACAGACTTTTACTGGGTCCAAAGCATGAGCAGAATTCATCATAAACCAAACAAGAGGAATGTGGCTGTCACCACCACCCAAGGCAGGTGTGGGCCCTAACCACCAAGGCGCGAAGGCTGATACCTCTGACCTTTTGTGCGTGTGTCTAAAACAAAACAAGAAATGTAATAAAAGGGATTTATCTTGATTGAGGTTCTTCCTCCAAGGGGTCCTCTTCTCAGCCCTCTCAAAGCAGCAGCAGGAACCAGTGAGATCCCACAACTTAAGCCTTGCTTTTGCTCAATCACACTTCAGAGACAAACTAGGACAAATCTACAGACATCTTCCGGGAGACATAACTCTTCTCCATTCGAGTTTATTTTCCAGGTCATCAGTTTAACTTCTCAGTAGCCTACACCATCTGGCAATCACAATTAGGAGAGAATTTTGTTCATCATTCCTTATTTCCATGCCCTGAAATTTTTATTTAACTTCTTTGAAATCTTCTAAAGTTTTCAAAGTTAACAGCAATTACCCTAATGGAGCTAATTCTATTTGCCCATCTTCAAATATCTTTAGAAGAGTCCAAACAACTCTACTTCCATTGGCCAAGTAGAATTTGTGCTTTCTGATGACATGAAACCAGAATCAAACCAACATGCCTGCTTCAAAGCAAAGACAGGAGAGCTGGAATATGCTCTATTCTTTTTTTTTGCGGTACGTGGGCCTCTCACTGTTGTGGCCTCTCCCACCGCGGAGCACAGGCTCCGGACGCGCAGGCTCAGCAGCCATGGCTCACGGGCCCAGCCCCTCCGCGGCATGTGGGATCTTCCCGGACCGGGGCACGAACCCATGTCCCCTGTATCGGCAGGCGGACTCTCAACCACTGCGCCACCAGGGAAGCCCCTGCAATGCTCTATTCTTGATATAGTGTTTGCTCTTCGGAAGTTTTTTTTAATGACTAATCTTTAAAGCAAACCCAAGAATAAAAATAATCTAATTCTAAAAGCAATAAGCAGCAGTATGGCTGTAAGAGTTCTGAACATCTTGGTGCGTCCAGCACCTCCAACAGTATCTGGTGTGTTGTAGAGGCACCATCAAGCTTTGTTGGTGTAGGGAATGAACAAAGGAATCAACAAAGTAGAAGAAGCAACAGGTCCAGCTCCGGATTCAGCACTGTTTCTTTTTCCCCCACACGCGATGAACCTCCATGACAATCTGAAGCCTCATTAGCATAACAATTCTATAACGATCTTTTTTTTTTTCCAAGGCTTCAGGAACTTTCTTGCTCATAAGTCAGAGAACTTTCTTTAGCTTTTCTAGGTTCAACTAATCAAAAGACATCCACATAAGGCCCTACTTGTCCTAAACCCTGCGGAACAGCATTTAGGTTCTTAACTCTACGTGTGTAGTTAACAAGGACAATCGTACCTCACAGCCGTCCTTTATCATCCACTCAATCACATTGCAGTGGCCTCCATCTGCAGCCCAGTGCAGAGCTGTACAGCCTCCTAGGTCTCTAGCGTCCCAGGAAGCACCGTGTCTTCGGAGGTATTTCACAACATCTAGGTGTCCTGCGTAGCACGCAAGCATTAGACTGCAACACACAGCAGAAGAAGCATTTGGCTATAAGTGGGGTCTCCACACTCAGGTCTACATTTACCCTCCCTGGCTTAAATCTAAGAGGGAAATCCTAATTTGGGTGGAAAAGCCATGAAAATTATTCACATAAAATGTATGTGTCTATCAACTGATGAATAGACACATTGTGGTATATCCATACAATGGAATATAATTTGGCCATAAAAAGGAAGTGAAGTACTGATATATGCGACAATGTAGATGAACCTTAAAACATTACGCTAAATAAAAGCCAGACGCAAAAGGCCACATAGTATGATTTCATTTATATGAAATAGTCCAGAATAGACAAATCCACAGAGAGAGAACTAGCAGGTTAGCGGTTGCTGAAGCTGGAAGGAGGAGATGGTAAGTGACTGCTAGTGAATACAGGGCTTCTTTCTGTGTTGATGAAAATCTTCTGGATTTAGACAGTGATGGTGGCTACACAACTTTGTTCATATATTTTTAAAGGCTGAATTGTACATTGTAGCAGAATGAATTTTATGGTATGTGAATTATACCTCCAAAAAATGAATAATCACTGCAATAGAGTAAAATGTTGGATTTAAAAACATCTACCAGTCCATGATGATATTCAGAAAAGAAAAAGAAAAAAATCTCATTGGACATTATTAGAGATAACTATTAAACCAATTCCTTACTCTAAATATTGGTACTTAAATAAACATTTATGTTGTCTTTATAGAATACAATGTCGTCCATCCCCAGTTGATGAGGGAAAGCTCTTGTTAACAGGAGACTACACAGCTAATAAATATGGGAGGAATCATGGAGTTAGAAAATCACTTTTTGGCAAGTCCCAATTAAATAATTGATTCAGGCAAGGATCACAGTAGATGCTAAAATTTTTGGATGAAAGTTCATGGAGAACAGGATATTCACACTGTACTGAATTTCTAACCCATAGATTATTTTCTAATTGCAATGGGAAGCTATATCTTTACAAAGGAAAGACTTAGCTGTTACACGCTCACCAAAGGATGAGAAGTGGAATCACCAACTGGGGGGCAGCCTGCATCACAGGCCTGACAGAGGCAGACTGAAGCCACAACACCAGCTCTGAAGTGCTCTCACTAAAAGTGTTAACCTGAATCCAATCAAGCCTTTAAACCTAATTTTAACTTTATTGGAAATAATGAACAAGTTAAATGCCTCCTTCACACCTAGGAGACAACTGAGCAGATCAAGAATACAGGGCATCCTCTAAGATAATTGATCCCGTCTCCTCAAAAGTCATTGCTATAAGAAAACATTTTAAAAATAAAAAAAGAGACAGAGGACCAGTTACACACACACAGGCTTTTTTTCACCTTCAGTCTACTGATGGGAAGCATGAAGAAATTTCCTGATCTAGACATCCTTACCCTCCTGTATGATCCCTTAGCTAGGATGGAAGAGATACATAAATGTCTCCACATAAAGAGGTACAAATAGCTTTCTTTCTATCAGATTTTTTTTTTTTTTTGCGGTACGCGGGCCTCTCACTGCCGTGGCCTCTCCCGCGGCGGAGCACAGGCTCCAGACGCGCAGGCCCAACGGCCATGGCTCACGGGACCAGCCGCTCCGCGGCACGTGGGATCCTCCCGGCCCGGGGCACGAACCCGCGTCCCCTGCATCGGCAGGCGGACCCCCAACCACTGCGCCACCAGGGAACCCCCTCAGATTTTATCAATAAGGCTATCCTCTGTAGCTTTCCAGCTTCCTCTCTGCTGTGGAAAAGTTCAAGGTTATTATCCGTACCTAGAAAATCTGAACAAGCTCATTGGTAGAACAGACCCACCACAGAGGCTATTTTGGAGGTGATCTTTTAATAAATTTTCTAATTTCTTGTATGGATATTGGCTGTTTTGGATGTTCTACTTCTTGAGTTGATTTTGATGGTTTAAATTTTCGCTAAAAAAGTACCCATTTCAATGATTTGATCAAATCTATTTTAGATACAAGTGTACCACTTTCTTTTCATGCTTAAATTTGCTCTATACTGTTATGAATCCTTTCAGATTTCTAATTTTTTCTTTCCTCTGAGATTTACAAAATTGGTCCATTTTATCGTGTAGCTTTGGTTTAAGAGGTAGCTCTTACATTTCTCAACAATCTTTATTTTATAATCAATTTCTACTTTTTAAAAATTCTTCTTTCATACCTCTCAAGTTTTTCTTTTTTCTTTTTAAAATGGCACTATTATTTTTTCAAACTTCTTGAATTGATGGCTTAGTTCCAAAAATACCTAAGAGTTATTTGAAAAACTACTGTTTAAACTTAAGTGATTTTTTCAATGTTACTAAAATCTATTGCTGCACTATGTCCAGAGAGTGTGGTAGGTAGGCTTTCTGATTTTAGAAATTGATGTCCTCTTTGTGGCCTACCATATTTGATCAGTGTTTTGTAGCTACTCCTTACATACTAGTTTGCAGTGCATAAACCTTTGATCGGCACACATCACGTGACTATAAGCTCCTTGAGCAAAGGCTTTGCATTTTATTCACTGTTCTACCCAAGTGCCAAGCACAGAGCCTGGCATGTGGTAGTCATTCAATAAATATTGGTTGATTTGAATTAATTAATTAAACTTAATTACTAGATTAGTGATTATTTTTAGGTCTTTCTACAACATTCTCTCATCATTGTAAGAACAAGTTTCCAAGTATCATGTTCTTTCCACAAACTTCTCCTGCAAGGCACTCAGCCCTTTCACCTCAGGGAAGTAACTGGGTTGTATCTCCGTGAATGCCTTTTGCTTCCTTGGAAACACCGAAGACTTCTAGTTAACAGAGTCAGGCGACATGCAATGAGAGCCCTTAGGGAGGTAAAAAGTGCCACAGGCACTTACAACCAAATGCCCAGCACACGGCTGGAGAAAACTGCTTCAATAACTATCACTTACTGAGCGCTTAGTGTCTGCTGGGCTCAAGCTAGGGAAGGCAGACGCATTATAATGGATATCCCCCCAAAATACCCTGTTGATTGGAAGAATAAGTGGACAAGTGAATAAGCCAGTTTTTGAGTTGCCATCGTTCCTCTGAGACCTATCACCTCTCAGTACTGTCAAAAGAAACAAGAAAATATTTGGGTAAATCAAAAACCCAAGCCTAGTAATACAAGTATGGGAACAGTTTAGGGCATGTTCCATACCTACCTGTCTTTGCCACTTCCATTCTGCAGATTCACATCTGTGCCGTTAGAAACGAGGATTTTCACAAGCCTAAACAAGACAAATTTCAGAGTCGCTGGATAAGCAGCTTTGATGAATAGGAACCCACGATAACCCAGTAAAAATGAACGACTCTATATTAAGACCTGTCCTGGCAACTCTCTCTTCTCCATCTTCAGAGGCAGCTGGCTTTAAAGACAGGGCATTACTAAACCAAGAAACTGCCTCTGCACACCAAAAAAAAACCCAGTTTTTCACCCTTTACGTGAATTAGTCACTGAAAACAAAAAACTATACCACATGGAACAAGTTAGACTATGAAACTAACTCACTCTCACTTTAATGACCATTGGAAATACATTTTCAAATGGTAGAATCTAATGAAAATCCATTTCTATTTCTTTAAAAATGGCATTTTAGTTAAATATAAATATGTTGGAAAAAATAAGCTCTTAATATTTATGTGTATCTCCGTGAGGAGTAGAGAAAATAGATTGTGTCAGTGGAAATTATATCTGAGCAACCTATCAGGGAAATTTGTTTTCTAGAATGAATATCCCTCCCCCCCCCTTTTTTTTTTTTTTTAAAGAAATTCACATTCGAATAACCAGTTTTCCCAGGACATATAAAATACCTTGCAAAATGTAATTTAAATGGCTACCTCTCTTCCTTATCACATGATTATACATTTTTATACCCTCTCCTGCATGTTGTGTGACTTTATGATAAAAGCAGTTGAGCTTCTGTTCAGCCCCTACATGGCTCAATTTTGGAAAGAGAACTGAAGCTGGGTTCCCCCCCTCCCCCACCGACGGCCCTTCCCCTCCTGTCCCCGTCCTGAGAGGAGCCTTTGGGAGGAGCGAGGGGCTCAACCCCTCCCTAAGGGATGCAGAGGGAAGCGCCGTACCTGGTGTATCCTCTCTGGGCAGCGACCATCAGAGCGGTAAAGCCAAACTTATTGGGAACATCAACCTTCACGTTGCTTGGGGGAAACACAGAAGGGAAAAAAAAGAGATGAACGTGCCCACACGGCTCCCTGTGGATTCACAGCTGACTTCTCTTTCAGGGCACAGGTGGTTAAAATGGTTCACTTTCCTGAAAATTCCAGTTCCTTCTGCACCATTAAGTTTTTGTTGTCTTAGACTGCCCTGCCTAATGTTTTAAAGGATTCAAATTCACAAGGAAAGAAGAGGAAATTGCTGTAATTTCACTTAAAATAGGCACTTCCTTCAATTCAGAACCATTACGTAATCTGCTAAAATCCTCTATGAAGAGCACGGCCCCTCTAAACTAGCGGGGGACACAGTGGCTTCACTGCAGGCTCTCAGCTCCACCCAACACCAGCCTGGTCCCCACTGCACCCACTGGGCATAAAGCACTGATGCTCAAAGAAGAAAGCCCAGCTCTTCGGGCTTCCCTGGTGGCTCTGTGGTTGAGAGTCTGCCTGCCGATGCAGGGGACGCGGGTTCGTGCCCTGGTCCGGGAAGATCCCACATGCCGCGGAGCGGCTGGGCCCGTGAGCCATGGCCGCTGAGCCTGCATGTCCGGAGCCTGTGCTCCGCAACGGGAGGGGCCACAGCAGTGAGAGGCCCGTGTAACCGCAAAAAAAAAAAAAAAAAGGAAAGAAAGAGAGCCCAGCTCTTCAATAGAAGCTTAGAAGCTGTGGCGTTTTTAGGGAACCTTCTCCAACTTACAGAGCCTCAATTCACACATGACTTGTCTTCTAAGGCACTCAACACTATCAATTCAAAAACGATCTAGATAACGTTGTCCTGTTTTCATTTGGGAGACAGCTTCAAGTATCTCATTGGCGGCAACTGTATTCAACATTTTCCCTCTAGGGTTTTATCAGCTTTTTGAGTTAGAAACAGCTGATTTAGTGATTCCTTAATTTCACCAGGAATTAGACGCGGGCATTTAGGGGCAAAATTTGCCTAAATGCTACAGCATATAAGCAAGAGTCATAAGTTATTTCTGGGAAGAATATATGACACCCAGACTTGTCGTATCTGTTTTCAATGTTCATTAAATAATGACAAAATGTACCATTTACATGGGGCTGTCTACGGTCATCTTTAAGAGCCATGCTGCACTCACACCAGTCACCTGAGATCAATTTTGGAGCCAGTTTCAAAGCCGTGGGCAATTTTAGGAAAATAAAGTTAAGCTGCATGAACGCATTTCTAAACACTTACTGGGCATTTAAAAAAAAAAATTTAAGTTTTTAAAAGGCAGAGCTCTCTCACCCTCCTTGTAGTATTCGAAGCAGCAAATCTTCATCGTTCACGTTGACAGCTCTATGCAAGTGTTCACTACTTATGGGTTCTCCTGAAGAAAGTAGATGGAAAGCAGTCATCCAAAATATAATGAAAGAAGGTTCCTTCCAGCTCTATTGCTCCTGTGGCCTTGAGTGGAAGTTCACGTTCCCCTTCAAGAAGGCACTTGGCAATTCCGCTGAGTATCTCTTACGTGACATACTCCACTCCTACTGAAAATAGACCTCGTTTTCACATATTAAGAGAAGAACATTTAGATTGTCCTAAAGGCTTGGGACATTTTCAAGTTATAAAAGTACCGCTGTGTGTATGTTATTTTGATATTTGAAAATAATCCTTTCAGATTTCAGAAGACATAATAAATGTTCCTTACGAGCAAGGGAAAGCCCCACCATTGTCACAATGTGCGGGTTTTGTTTGCCAAGGAGTCGCTAAACTGTGTGAACGACAAACGATAGAAGACAGATTGCTTTAACGTTGGGAATCCACAATTTCAGTCCTTCCCAGGAACATAACATTCACGTTGGCCTTGCCTCCCGTGAGCTTGTGGAGGCAGAAGGGCTCATACCCGGAGAGGTAGAACATTGTGAGAAAGCCTGATTGTGGGAGCGAGCCTGCCAAGTGGAGAAAAGCAGGCGAGGGATTCTGAGAAACAGGAAAGGAACAATGGGAAGAAGGGCAGCCCTTCCTGCACTAACTCCTCGTGGAAGAGAAGGGGGCAGGAGTCCAAAAATGAGCAGTGTGTGAGCTCAGGACCGAGTGAAAGAAGCCCGTCCGTCAGGATGTTTACTTCATGGCTTCGCTTGGTTCACCTTCCATGACGTTCTGACGTTTTGGATGATTAGGATTAAGTTTAAATGAAACAATACAAGTGAAGTGCTAGACTAGCACCTGTACGTCGTCGTAAGTATCTGTTGTCAAGGTGATAGTAACAGAACAGCGGTTGCCCTGGTCCCACCTTTCTCTCCTGCCTGGTGCCCACACTAAGTGCCCACACTTAGCACCCTACCGGCCCTCACAGGCATTGAGCTGATAACCCCCGGCTTCGGCCATCTCAAAAAGGCTCATTCACTTATTCAACAAATGTTTCATCTTTTGGTGGTGGTGGGGTTTTTTGGCCGCACCATGTGGGATCTCAATTCCCTGACCGGGGAATTCATGTATACCTTTCATGCCTAGTCTTGACACTGGGAGCCCCAGAGAGAATGAGACACACGTCCCTCTCTTGCCCTTCACACTGCAGGGCCCACTTTCAGCTGTTACTATTCTCAACCCTGAAAGAAAACATCCCCTCCACTCTATCCTCCCACCGCAACCCCAGACTAGCCCCTGGGGCTCACCCCGCCCCTTAACCTCCCTCTTACAGTCTGGCCTGCAGAGGCCCCCGGCCGTCTCAGCCAGCGGGGAAGTAAAATTCCCAGTCCCTGCTCCTCACGGTGGAAAAACTCTGGGACGCCAGTTCCCAGGCACAGGAGCCGAGTTTCTCCTGGTTTCCATGGAGGATTTTTCGCTGGACAAAGTACAAACCGGGAAACAGTGGGGCAGAAGAATGAAGAGATCCCTGTCAGAGTGACCTTTAGCTGATACCCTTTTCTTCTGTTCTGGTAAAAATAAATTCAGGCCAAGTTAAAACTGTTTTGAAATAACAATTTTGTCTGCTTCAGCTTGCCAATCTCCTCAAGATGTCTTAGCTACATTATACTTCCTTTTCATCATTCCACACATAGTTTTAGACCAAAAGCCTCAAATAAATGTATCATGATAACCCACCAGAGGACAAGGCCCACGGCAGTCCCTGGCCTTCTGAGGGAGGTCATGGCTTTCACGAGGGGCTCTGGGAGGGGCAGACTTTTGCCCCCCTGGAGGACATTTGGTAAAGTCTAGTGACATTTTTGGTTGTCACAACTTAAGGATTGGTACTACTGGCATCTAGTGGCTGGAGGCCAGGGATACCTCTAAACATGCTACAGACAAGGGGCAGCCCCAGTCACCAACCATGCAGATGCTGAAATCCTGCACTAGAGTCATACGGACTTAACATGACCCATACTTTAGTGGGCAAATGAAACCCATGGAAAGTTCCTCTTCCCTCTCACTTCCCAGAAAGGAGGAGAAGGATAGTGTGGTGGGAAAGTCTTCATTATCCCACCAAACGGCCCCTACTTCTGTGACTCTCAAACGTCAACTGCCACTAAAAACACCAAAATAAGTGATTTGCACAGAATCATCTAGAAGGACATAGGAAGCTCATCCTATTTCTACTGAATTTTAAAGTATGGTATCCTAACTAGATCCAATTAACTAAGCTGTCTCTAGAACTTCACATGATGCTTTTAATCTCCTTCAGACCACAAAACAGGGCCAGAAAGGCTGAGTGAGTTGTCCAAGGTCACCCAGATAGGAGGGGGCAACATCAGAGCTCAAAGGGAGGTCTTCCGAAAGGCCACACTCCTTCGTTTGGGGCTTAATAGACGTCAAGGTAGCTGACCAATCCGTTCTATGCTTCCGCTCTTACTAAATTTTGTATACAAGCAGACATCTTAAATACACACACATGAACCCCCAGCCCCTGCAAAGTGCGAAGTGCAAGGGGAGGCCTAAAGCTTAGAAGGCTTCGGAAAAGTGCTAACTTCTTGGGATTTGAGGGAAAGCTCTAAAAGCACACGCAGCACCCAGCACATTACGCCCTGACCACCTCAGTCCACATCATCCCTCTTACCTGCCCAGCATGGCTCTCCCGGTACGGGCACTTCCCATCCTACCCAGGGAGCTCTGCGGCATGCAAATATCAGAAAACAGAATAAGTTCATTTCATGCTTAGAAGCTTGAGGACCGTGCATAGCAGAGACCAGGGTATCTTGATATTATGGTATCATTTCAATAAATGTATTGCCTATTCCAGTTTCTGCGAGGGGTCATCAGCGCTCTCCCAACTTATTCTGGGTTCAAAGGGACATCTCACGGAAGAGAAGGAAAACAACATAATTGTTCATCATTCCCTGCTTGCTGAGTTCCAGCAAAGGGAAGCAATAACTATCATTGGGGCATGAAAGCTCTTTCTCAGCATTAACTCATTAACCCTCTCAGACCCCTGCCAGGAAGGCAACGAGGTACTGAGGATGGCCGCCAGCCCAGAGAGGAATCAACCGGGGCACGACAGAGCCTCACAGGTTACAGGAATTTGACAGAGAACAGAAAAGCGCAGAGGCTCTTGTGTGCAGGGCAGAGTTCTTTCTACTCCCACTTTAGGCGGGAGTCATGAAGAACAGAGGGGACATTCCAGGGTGAGCAGAATGTTCCAGTCCTCTGCCCCCGAATCCTTCAAGACATTGTGGGCCTGGCCCAAGGGACTGCTATCAATAAGTGCAATGGAATATGGAAAAGGCAGGCTTTGCCTTTGTGGGTTTGTTTTTCTAATGTTTACCAGGGTGTCACAATTATTACAAATATTGAACCGATGCTGCCCGTGGTGAGGACGCCCGTCATCGAGCAGGACCACAGGAGGGGACGCCTGGCGAGGAGTTGCGGGGGGGGGGAGGGCAGAGAGGTCTTTGGGAAACCACTGCTCACGCTCTGCAAGAGGGTCATTTAGCTGCCCATGTCCCGACAGATATTAAAATGTGGTGATAATGCCTTCCTTGGTGGAATTTAAGTCTCTATTAAAAAGAGTGAATAAATGATGAGCTCATTGGCAAAAAATATTTGCCAATTAACAAGCAGCAGCTGTTTTCCTTTTTTTTAAGGGCCCAGCTGATTAGAATTGCAGGCTGCCTCATTTAAACAAGAGTCTCATGTCCTTTACCTGGGGGGGGAGAAAAGGCTGAGCATCCTTTATTCAAAGTACATGCTTTTGTGATTCATTAAAGCACTTTCTAGCCGAATGCAAATGATCAACCCACAGAAGCATTTTCACTTGTTTTATAGAATGCGCACATTTTTAATTCTTTGTTTAGCCTGATCTGCATCCTTAAGAGAGTCTGCTTTGGACACGGTAAGAGCAGCAGCCTAAGGAGCAGCAGGCAGAAGCGAGGGTTACCTGGTCCTTCCCACCCAGGAGAGCGTCCTGAGGTTGAGAGCGCATCCTGGCTGCAGGCACGTGTGCTGTGACCCGACACTCGGCTCCCAGGGCACCACCAGGAGCCTCATCCCCGGCCCACCCTCGTCCCCGCAGGAGGTCTTGTCTGATGAGCCACGGAAGCCACGGGCTGCAGTGACAAAGGCCTTGGACCATTGGACCGATTTTCCGCGGCTGCCTCTCAGAAGCAAGGAGAAGGTGCACCTGGCCTGCAGGCACCACCCTCGTCAGCTGACAGACCGAGCGCTGCGCCGGCCTCTGCCTTCCTAGAAGAACTCCAGATGCTGCCCTGACTCCATGTGACCTCTGGCCAAAGGCCCAGGAGCCCCTGCCCTGGCTTTGATGTGGTATTAAGGATCCTAGGGGCCGCCTACCACAACTGGCTCTATGCCCAGTTCACCCTCAGCCGGCAGGTTCAGGGGGCCTCTCCCCAGCCAGTGACAACCAGACCCATCATCTCCCAAGAGACAGGAAGGCAAAGCTGAGCCAATCAGACCTCCTCCTCCTCCTCCCATACTGACTGCGGGCTTTTCGTTCGCCATCCATCCAACCGTTCCTTAAGGATCTTCTATAACTAGACATGACCGACCCATCACCCTGGCCCCTCAGGAGCACGCATGGTAGGTGGAAGACAAAGAAGATGAACGAATACGTAAAATAAGAGGCAAAGGAGCGTTACTAGAGGTGGTGAGACAGCGCCCTGTGCGGGAGCGGAGCAGAGTGCAGAGCAAACGAGGGGAAGCCACACGAGGAATGGCCTGGAACAGAGCTCTGCCCCGGAGTGGGCGCGGTAGGCCCAGCAGTGGGGAGGGAGGGCACCCCAGAATGCAGGGGCAGAGCCAGAGGAGTGCAGCAGTGGCCGGGGGTGGGGGGAACGGGAGGGAGCCCAAAGGCGGCCCAGAGGAGCTGCCCTCCAGAGCCTCTTTCCACACGCTGGGCTCCCTTTGCCCACTTTTCTCCTGCCCCCTCTCCTCCCTTCTCTGTGCCTTCCCTCAACACACAAAGAAGTAAGGCACTGCCTTCTTTTCTTACCCCTAAAATCTCCAGGAGCTCAATATCTCCCATAGAAAAGCAAATGCTTTCACCCTCACCAGATTCAGGGCCAAGCCCTCTTTCCTGCATCTCTGGAATCGACCATTTCACATCAAAAGTCTCCTCTGAAACTCTATTTCTCCACGGCTAGCTGAGCACTGTTTGCGGGGTGTATATGGCATCACCACCCTCAGCTTTAACTAAATTCTCAGTTCGCTAAACTGAGATCCAATCCCCTAATGCCTTGTTTGCAACGGAAGGTGTTATGAACCAACTCAAAATCTGAATTACCTTTCATCTGCACAAAAATGTCCATCAGTAAATGCCTAAAGGACACAACTGAAAGTCACAGAAAAAAAAATATATATATATATATGTATACAAGCCAAATGCTACATTGACTGAAATTTTAAAATAACGTTTAACTCACAAAAATTTTAAATAATGTTTAACTCTCTTTGTGCAATCAAAAAGAGATTTGTCTGGGGGCTTCCCTGGTGGCCCAGTGGTTGAGAATCTGCCTGCCAATGCAGGGGACACGGGTACGAGCCCTGGTCTGGGAAGGTCCCACATGCCGCGGAGCAACTGGGCCCGTGAGCCACAACTACTGAGCCTGCGCGTCTGGAGCCTGTGCTCTGCAACAAGAGAGGCCGCGACAGTGAGAGGCCCACGCACTGCGATGAAGAGTGGCCCCCTCTTGCCGCAACTAGAGAAAGCCCTCGCACAGAAACGAAGACCCAACACAGCAAAAATAAATTAATTAATAAACTCCTACCCCAACATCTTCTTTAAAAAAAAAAAAAAGATTTGTCTGTATTTTCGGTGGGTGGGTATTTTCAGAAGTGAAAAACACTTCTGACTGTTTTAATCTTCACAATATTCTAGTTCAAAGATGGCACTTCATACACACACACCTTCAAAATGTTTTAAAATACCAATCACAGGGGCTTCCCTGGTGGCGCGGTGGTTGAGAATCTGCCTGCCAATGCAGGGGACACGCGTTCGAGCCCTGGTCCGGGAAGATCCCACATGCCACGGAGCAACTAAGCCCGTGGACCACAATTACTGAGCCTGCGCTCTAGAGCCCGCGAGCCACAGCTACTGAGTGCATGTGCTACAACTGAGCCTGCACTCTACAGCCCGCGAGCCACAACTACTGAGCCCATGTGCTGCAACTACTGAAGCCTGCGCGCCTAGAACCCATGCTCCGCAACAAGAGAAGCCACCGCAATAAGAAGCCCATGCACCACAAGGAAGAGTAGCCCCCACTCGCCGCAACTAGAGAAGGCCCACGCGCAGCAACAGAGACCCAACGCAGCCAAAAATAACTTAATTAAAAACAAAAATTCTTTTTAAAAAAGAAAGAAAATACTGATCCCAGAAAATATTTGCACCCTTAGATCTGCCCTGGGCAAAGGATGCGGCCTCTGTCCCCACCTCTGTGTGGGCCCCCTCCCCGCGTCCTGTGGACAGAAGCAGCGCTGTTCGCTGTTCACTGTTCCTCACCCACAGGTTCCCAGGGATCAACTTGACACTTGCTGTGTCAAGTCTTGACGGATACACTGAAGCTGTCCAAAAGGGACAAAACGCTGAGTGGACCTCTCACCTGAGGTCGCCCGGGGGGCAGCCTGTTTCTCCGCGTGGGAACCCTTGCTCAGCCCGCACCCTTCTGGCCCATTTCCTGAGAAAGGTGACTCCATCCTTTTTTCCTGAACGTGCCCTCCCAGGGAAGCGCTGGCTCAAAAACAGCTCCTGCATTTGTTCAAGCGTAATTCAACCTCCCTTATGTGACGGCCAGGCCCGGCCAGTGAACAATGTTATCATAGTGCTTAGAAATGGAACGGTTTCTGTTTCCGGCAAGGCCGAGCACAAAGCAGAATACCTTCACCTTCACATTGCTTGTCACCTTTAGACAAATGAGTTTCGAGTTCCGCATACTCACTGGTCGTAGATACCGAGACCACCGGGCTGTACTCATGCTCTCCGGAGGGGCTGGTGACCTTCAGTCGAAACCTGTACAGCGTCCGTGGGTCCAGACCTTCCACAACATGCTTAGTCGCATATCCCCTAGACGGAAGGAGACACACGTGATGATGACACCAGGTAATCGGGGCAGCGTCCTCTGAAAGGTATTAGAAGGGAGAGTGGAAGGGATTTCTGAGCACTGTCTACCCCCAGTACACAGCTGACCCTGGTGGCTGTCCGTCTCTCACCCTGGGCTGAACTCTTGAGCACGGAGGACAGGACAGGCGTCCACCCCTGCCCGGCAGGTGCCCTCGATGCCGCAGCCCCCCTCCCCCAGGGCGACGCACAGCTGGCTCGCGATTTTGTACTTTGGAGAAATGATCACGTTAACCCATGATTTTTTTTTTTTTGTCCTCATACGGCAAAGTTTCACAATTGAAAGCTAAGCTCGGCAGTCCACGTAGCACATACATGACTGCTGAGTGCGGTCTTCGGGTGGATGGGCGCCGCTGTGTACCTACTGCGGGCAAAATCCCACTGCAGGGAGAGGGCGTGACTGGTCGGAGCCCCCGAGCAGCTGGGGAGGTGGGCAGCACAGAAATGACTCTCCTATCACGCCACCCAGTCAGGTTCACCTAGGAAAACGTTTGTGGGAAGCAG
The DNA here is from genome assembly GCF_003676395.1 of Aethalodelphis obliquidens. Classification (NCBI taxonomy): domain Eukaryota; kingdom Metazoa; phylum Chordata; class Mammalia; order Artiodactyla; family Delphinidae; genus Aethalodelphis; species Aethalodelphis obliquidens. The sequence goes on along the minus strand of NW_020837955.1, from coordinate 39,430,605 downwards.
GTGCTGAACACTTGGAGAGCAGAAAACTGATTAGAGGCTGCGATGGAAACCTGCAGGCAGAAAGATTTGAGTTGGATCGTTTGGAGCTGAAAAACGAGCACCAGGAAACGCAGGCGGGCAGTGCTGCCAGCTCAGGAGATGCTGAGACCCAGTAAAGGCGCCGAGACCCCGGCCCTCTGGTCACGAAGCAGGGCCTGGGGGTCTGGTTTTGACTTGCCACACTTTCTAGGATACCAGGTCTCCAAAGGTCCCAGGAGTTGTATGTCTATCCCAACAGTCCCAAAATCTCAGCTCCCTTTGCTGCCGAAAACCTTTATTAGCATCTGATTAAATTCCACGTATCTCTTTTCGAAGGCTTCATCTAAATCTTTCTCTCCTTACACCTCAAAGACTTGATCTGTATGTGTGCAGGGTGGGTGGAGAGGGAGTGCGGATGTGCTATCTCCAGCTCTTTTCTTCTTTCCTGCTTCCACACCCAGCCCAGGCCCTGCCCTCCTCCCTTCAGGACACTCTCCACAGCCCCTTGGAGGCCAGGCTTACCACTTTTTTTCCCATTTTCTGTCTATAACGTTCCCTTCATTCTCAGAAGACTTGTACAGAGGCCAGAGTCATACTTTGGGGTTCACAACTAATCTTTCAAAAATATTGATGCGCTACCTAAATATGTATACATCGATTCCTTTCCATGCAACTCACCAAACCTATCTAGTGCCCACTACCTGGGAGGTGCTGGGGATGCAGCCCTGGACCAGTTCAGGGCCGAGATGCATCTGTCAACTCTTGCTGATGGGTGCAAGAACAGGGGCAGTCCAGGACAGTGAGGCGTGACAGCTGCATCAGGCTGAAATGACAGCGCTGGAGTTGCCATCATTACTGATAAACCCACTGGAAAAGTAGTGTCTCCCCAAAGATGCAGGCACAGTGCCCAGTGCATAGACAGCCAAGCCCACCGTTGCTCCAGGGGGAGGAGAATGCTTCAGGATAGTTTAAGACGACCCAGAAGGCCTTCTAGCTCCCAAACTCACCCATCAGACAAGCAATTCCTCTACCGTGAGGAGTGAGTGAGGGGAGAGGGGGCCCCAAAGCATGTCCTTAGCAGAGAGGCCTCTGATGAGACATGGGGCAAGCAACTTCCAGAACAGACAGGAGGATAGGCAGGGGAAGGAAGGACCCAGGCAGTCTGAGAAAGCCACGTGGACTGGAAGGACAAGGAATCCAGGGGAATGAATGGTTAGGTGAGAGCAAAGGGTAACTGACAGAAAAATCTAGTGCCGGGTGATCAGGCAGGTCTGGATCTGTGCTCCTGAGAGGAGTCTCAGCTCAGAGACCTGGAGGACCATGTTTGAAAACAGGAAATGATTTCCAAAGACCCTTTGCCCTTTGCGTTTCTCTCCCTTTGTCGATTATCCAAAACGTAAAATTTTAAGCTGAAATGAAGTCCAGAATACTCGGAGATCCCCCTTTTCTGCATCACAAGTTACTCCAGGCACCAAAACCTAAATGACTTCTTGGGCAGAGCTCTAACCGAGCCAAGAAGAAGTTGCGGGCGGGGGACGTTGAGGCCCTTCTGACCTTCGCCTGTGTTCTCCTGCCCTTCAAGGGTGGACGCAGCCCTCTTCACTGAGACTACCCTTCCTTGAAGCATATTTCTCTCCACCTAAAGAAGCCACATCAGTCAAGGTGGCCTTTAGCTACCCCTCCCATCTTGCAGCTGCACGTACTCTTCCCACAGTTAAGAGTCAAATTCCTCTCCCCTTAAATAGGATGGGATGTGGCCAAGGGATGCTATACAATTCTGGGCCCAGCCCTAATACTCCTGGCAGCTTCTGCTCTTGCTCCCTTGGAAGCCAATTGCATGTAAAGATGTTCAACTTCCCCACTGGAGGGACACGTTGCCTGGTGAGAGTCACTGGAAGATGCCAGACAACGAAGGAAAACACAGGAGCCCGGTCAGCCGCCCACTGTCCCCACTGCCCCAGCAGAGGCATCAGACACATAAGTGACACCACTCGGATCCTTCAGCCCCAAAAGAGCTGCACCAGCCAAGATCACGTGGAACAGAGACTTGCCCTCCCCACGCTGCCCAAATTGTAGGATCATGAGCAAGCGTGTATTTTACACTTTGACCAAAACCACTAAGTTTGGGACAGTTTGTTACACAGCAGTAGATAACTGATACATCATGTACCAACGACAAAGAAACTATAATAAAGACAATTAGGAAATGATACCGACAGCCTTAAGAAGCCAAAAAAACAGAAGTGTTAAAACTAGATACAAATATATTTACCATGAAAGAAAAGGCTCTGAAACCAAGACAAATGTTCAGAAAAACTTCATGGTCTAAAAAAAAAAAAATAACAACAATAAACTAAAATATATCAGCTTGGCACAAAGTAATCTTGTGAGTGGGTGGGTTTTATTGTTACATGAGCAGAGGTGCAGAACTATAGCTATTTGAATCATAGAAACTGAGCCCTCAATTTGTGGCATCTGAAAAGATCTTTAGGAGCTCAGTGAGACTACAATGCTCAAACCTCAATGGAATTTAATTGCCAGGTGGCAAAGACTTAACATAGGTTTAGACCAAAATAAAACTAAAAGGGCCCCCAATAAAATCCAATGGTGCTAAACATCATAAGATCACCATGAAGCAAACAGCACCTTCATAACCCCTGGAAAGATAAATTACAGAACCGTCTGAGAAAACAGATGCCACTGGGCACAGTGATTGGAGGCTGGAGGCTCTCACAGCATCAGTAGAGTGGCCCCACGGAGAGGACCAGAGACACAGCTGCCCACTAGTGTCCTCCACGACTACAATGCAGACACAGGGGTGACACCAACTGCAGCACAGACACAGGGATGTCTCAGAGCAGCCGTGTATCGAACGTCTGGAGATGCACTTCTTTACACGGCCCAGGCATGGTAGCTCAAAGGATGAAGCAATCTTAGAACTTTTCCAAGTTCTATTTCCAGTAGAGGAAATATATCAAAGTGTAAAGCATACCATTATTTCTGTTATCAGCCAAAGCAAATATCTGATGCAAGAGCTGAGCAAACATGAAACATAACAAAGTAAGTACTGAAATGCCCAGAGACTCAGTTCCCAGACTTCTCTTCTCCCACTATGTTTCACTCCCAGCTTTCCAATCCCGCCACCTGCTGATGACTCTGAAATCCATTTCTCCAGCCCAGACTCTCCCCTGGCTGGTTCTTCCCCAACTGCCTCCTTGATGTCTCCACTTGGATGCCTGATCGTCCCCAAACGAGCTTCCGTTGCATCCCGAGTCTCCGTGGTTTGAGCTGCTCAGGGCAAAACCTTGGTGCCACCTGTGGAAGACTGGATTTTGCTCACAGGTACTTGGTGCCCTCCCAAGGATTCTATATCCCTGTGCTGTGGAGCTCAGACGTGGCAGGACTTGCTCTGAGCAATGAAGTATAAACAGAGGTGCAGCGTGTCATTCCGGGTGGAAGCTTCAAGAAACGGGGAGCCCCAATCTCTGCCTCTGCTGGCACCATGAGTAGCCACGTTCAGGCAGAGGCCACTCCACCAGCCTGGCGACACACCACGGGTGTTCCGTGTGGGAAATACACGGCTGCCGTTGGGAGCCACTGAGCTTCCGGAGCTGCTGCTTCCTGCAGCCCAATGGGGCCGATCCTGAGATGCTACCGACGCCCCTTGACTATCCTTTCTCTCACATCCCATATCTGGTGCACCAGCAAATTCTTCAAATCTATCTTCACAAGCCCTGATTTCACCACTTTTCACACTGTTCTGTTATCTCCCACCTAAATTATTGCAGAAGCTTCCTAATTAGCCCTCCCTGCTCTGGCCACCTTCCCTCCTCACAGCTTGTCCTCCACTCAGCAGGCAGAGTGACCCTCACGGAGCATATGCACCAGACCCCTCCCCAGTTTATCAGTGTCCAGTGGCTTCTCACCGCACGGAGTGACAGCCCCCAAGACCCGTCCCCGCGCTGGCCCCATCCCATTACTCATTCACTTCACTCCTCAGTGTTTCTGGAAGGCCAGGCACGATCCTGCCTCCAGACGTTTCTGCCTGCTGTGCCTTCTGCCTGGAATGTTCCTCCATGAGGCTCATGAGGCTCCAGATACCCCTCACTTGCTTCTTTACACAGATTACCTTCTCAGTGAAGCCTTCTTCACCTCCACTCCAAGCCCCCAACTACTCTCCTCTGCTTTCCACTTGGTACTTAACCACCACCTGACACACTATATTTTTACTTCTGCATCTTATTCATCGCTTGTCTTCCTCATCACGAGGGAGGCATTTTTGTCTGTTTGTCCAGTGCTGTATCCCTGGGATCCAAAACAGTGTGTGGCACATAGTAGGTGCTGACAGAATGAATGAAATGCATGATGAGGGTACCAATTATCATAGGAATTCAGCGGGGTAGATAATAGGATAGTAAAGGGAGCTTCTCAGTCGAGGTAGAAATCTGACTTGGGTGGAAGAAAGGATGGAGCAGGGGAGATTTGTCTGAACAGAGAAAACAGCTGAACACACATGCAGGAGAAGTCAAGGCATACTCGAAGGACGGTAAAGCAGATTTCGTGGGAAGGTTTATGCCCAGAAATAAGAGACAGCAAGAAAGGCAGGTTGTGGGCAAACTGTGAAGGGCATCAGATGTTAGTGTAAGGAGTTGGACCTTCATTCTTCAAACAATGGAAACCCATCAAAGACAATCTGACAAAAGGAAGATTAAAAAGAAAATTAAACTAGCAAGATAGAAGGAAGGGAGAGAGGGCAATGGCCAATTCATTCAATCAGCAAATAAGCTGGACGTTTGTAGGACCTGGGGATTCAGCAGTGACTAGTCAGAAAACAGATCCTACTTGCGTCCTAGTAGGGGGAATGCCACAATCTAACAAGGGAAAGCATAGAAGGGATGTGCAAAGGGAGAACTCATGAAAACTAGATATAACTGGCTGTGAGGAGAGCCCGTGTCAAAGACAACAGCACTGATTCAAGACTGGCTGTTGGAGAAGATGAACAGAAACTGACAAGTCAAGACGAAGTTCTTAAATCCACAATCCCAAGGTCAGATAGTCTAGATAATCGCTTTTTCAAAGAAAGGCATTTGCTAGTTTTAACGATACACCTAGGGAAAAGTGATATAATGGAGAAAAGAGGTCAAGATTAACACAGTCTAACTCTGCCACCTAGTGTCAAGGTTTGTGCTAATTCTCTGAGGGAAAGTGAGCATCTCACAACCTCGCTTAGGGTTGGGGTCTGAAGGCCTCGCTGCTGGCTCTGCAATGCCAGGCAACCGTCCAGGTGAGTTCCCGGGCCAGACAGCACTCAGGCCTCTGGGGAAAACACAACAACACAGAGACACACAGGCTGGAGGCCAGTGGGCATGGCTGATCACCCAGCAAAGGAGAAGTGGAGACACAACGGAGCACCCAGGACAGCCCCACCTAACCTGCCCAAGCATGGTTTGTGGTGCAAGAGAAACACGGTAAATAAAATACCTTTTTCTCTCTCCACAGATATACTTGTTATATCATCATTCATGCTTTTGGGTGGAAACTACTTACCAGAGAATAACACATGACATGACATGATTAAAATAATATTTCAAGTAGTCGGGCCAGGAATTATTTTCATGTGGCAACTACATTTCAGGTAAATGCATGTTTTCTTTTCTACGTACAAAGAATCGTTCATCAAATCGCAGGGATACCATGGTTCAGGTAACAGTCGAAGCCTGCGTATGTACCCTCACATCAGCACCCTTACCACAACGCCACCTGGAGAAAAGTCCAGCAAAGCGCTGCAACTGTCCCCTGACTGCAGCCGTGCCAGGATGCCGGCTGTGATATTGCCCTACAGTTTTCCGTAATGTTACCACTGGGGAAAATGGTAAAAGGTACATGGGATTTCTCTGTATTATTTCTTACAGCCAGATGTGAAGCTACAATTATGTCAAAATTAAAAGTTTAATATAAAACCGTATCTGCAACCCATTTCTGGTCTTCTTCCTAAAACACAAAGTCATTTTGCAAGCAGTAAAGCTGTCAAAGGAAGAAATAAGGATTGAAGTGAAGGCTAAGAAAAAAAAATGACTTCTTGATTATTCCTGTTGCATTCATTTATTTATTGACACAACAAATATTTTGAGGGCCTCCTATGTGCTGACACTGTCTTGGAGCTGGGGAAAGAGCCTTAAGCAAGCAGGAATCTTACCTGCTTCTCGTGGAGTTTAGACGCTGGTAGGGAGACAGCAAATGAACAGTAAACAGTAAAATGACTCCGGCAGAGCTAGGTTTCACAACGCAAATGAAACAAGGTCATGGCAGAGAGGACAGCTGGGTGGAAGAACGGCTACTTCAGGTGGCCTTTTGAGGAGGGGCCAGTATTTGATATAATAATGTGCATGGTGTAAAGGAACCAGCTGTATGAAAATAGAAGGAAATGCATTCAAGGAAAAGGCAAAAAAGACAGGTTCTGATGGAGGCTGAGAGAGGTAGCAGGTTGGTTGGAAAGAGTTAACAAGGGAACAACTTCCAGGTCTGGGAGGTTGTCACATCTGTGAACAGAACAGCCTGAGGGGAACCTCATCTGATTTCATCCAACTCAGCTTTGATTCTGTCTCTACGTTTTGGATTTTTTAAATACACCATTAGAATATTTCAGAAGCCTAAGGGGCTCTCAAAGGTCTAGGAGGTTTAATTTCAGAGTGACTGCTCACCCTTATTTTCCAAAATTCATCACTCATGAAAAGAATGAATGCAAATGATGCTGACTCATTCCTTCAATTTCAAAATGAGTCTTCTTGGAGACAATAGAAACCATTCCAGCTAATCAAGAAATCAAAGCAAAGTGTTAAGCAGTTCAACATTGCACCTACGTATAAATGATACCATAAGTGTGCATTCTGGGGTCTTCTTCTTCAATAGAAAACCTGAACCACTGCTCCTGAGGTCCCTGCCGCTTGACTTTCTTCTCCAGATCCCAGTATAATTCAATGCTGTGATGAGTCACTTTGCCCACAACAGGTGGATGAGGCTTTGAAGATGGTGTGATTTCTAAAAAGATAAAAATTTAAAAATTAAAAAAGATACAGTATTTCAGGACTCTATTTCCATAAGGAAGAGAGATCAGCTGAGTGCATTAGAGCTAGTTGAAAATCAAACTGTGTTTTCCTATACGTCAGGCACACATGTGAGTATTCCTCCCTGTGGCTTGAAGAACATCAGAAAAGCATGAGTGATAGAAAATTTGGGTGATGCAGTGAGTTACCACATTCGTCAACGAGCAGATTGTACCATACCCATTGACATCATACTTCACTCATGGACCCTTCCAAAAGGTTACTTAACTTATGGAACTAATTAGATTTTTCTTTGAGCTGATGAAACACAGTTTGCTGCTATCATCCTTCAGTGATCTGGCTGGTAAACAAAGCCAATAGACAAATGATATTGCTGGTCCAAATATTTGTAATACAGATGACAAAGTGTTGATATCTGTTCTATATAAACAGCTCTTACAAACTAACCAAGGAAAAACCCAAAGGCTAATAATATCAACCAGGCAAAAGACGAGCAGTAGACAGCACAGCAAAAATAACCAACATAATGTCCAAAAAAGGCATTTATATTCCCTAGTGGCTGCAGAAAATGATGATAATTGGATATAACTTTATATACTGTCAGACACTTAAAAAGAGAGGTAACTATTAGAAGTGACAGTGTCAGGAGAGGACACTCATACATTGGTGGTGGGGAAATATGAATTCTAGCCTTTTTAGAAAGCAATCTGGCAGCATCAATTAAAATTAAAAATACATATGCCCTCCTCTCCAATCATACCACTCTTGGTAAACTCTCCTGCCGAAATCTGAACACACAGGGACATATATACAAGGACATTAACTATTAAAGTTTTTTAGCCATTAACAGTGAATAGGAGATGACCCATTAATAAGAGAATAGTCAAATAAATGATGATACGTCCATAGCAGGGAATATTACACAGGTTTTAAAAATAAATTAGTTCTATGCTAGATACCTTGAGAGGATTTCCAGAAGGTATTGTTGAGGGAGAAATCAAGACGCGGGAAAAAATACAGGATACAGGATATCCCATTTCTGTAAAAGACGGCAGGGGGCACAGCACACACCGAGCTGTTCTGCATCCAGTTGTTCTGTTTCGTGTTAGTTTTGTCTCCCTTGCTAGATTTTAAATTCCTTGAGGGCTGGGTCCATGACTTAACACTTCTTTTAAAACCTCTCTCTGTCCCTCAGGGTCTTTTAGGCCTCAAAAATGTTATTGATATCTGGAGAGAACGCTAATTAGAAAAGATACATGTACCCAGTGTTCACAGCAGCACTATTCACAATAGCCAAGACATGGAAGCAACCTAAATGTCCATTGACAGATGAATGGATAAAGAAGATGTGGCGTGTATACACACACACACACACACACACACACACACACACACACACACACTGGAATATTACTCAGCCATTAAAAAGAATGAAATAGTGCTATATGCAGCAACATGGATAGAACTAGAGATTATCATACTAAGTGAAAAAAATCAGACAAAGATAAGTATCATATGATATCACTTTTATGTGGAATCTAAAAAAAACGATACAGGTGAACTTGTTTACAAAACAGAAATAGACTCAGACGTGGAAAACAAACTTATGGTTACCAAAGGGGGTAGAGGTGGGGAGGAGAAATAAATTGGGAGTTTGGGATGAACAGATACACACTGCTATATATAAAATGGGTGAACAACAAGGATCTACTGTATAGCACAGGGAACTATATCTGTGGAAAAAATCTGAAAAAGAGTATATGTACGTATTTATATATGTATAACTGGATCACTTGGCTGTATACTTGAAACACAACATTGTAAATCAATTTTTTTCTAAATGTCATTGCTTTACCACATTTGCAGCTGACTCCCACCGACCCTGGGCCCTCCTACAGTGCAGCCCCAGTGCAGACTAGGCTGCCCTGAGCTTGCCGGCCCCAGGCCAGGAGGAGAGATAACCACCAAGTTCCCTTACGTTCAGATCCCAGAGATACACACTAGCAGACAGTCTTTCCAACTTTATTTTGTTGATATTTATTGAAAGCATGGCTTAATGGAATTGGAGAAACCTGGGTTTGAATACATGCTCTGAAATCCAGTCGAAAACACCTCACAGTGTTGTTGTTGGTTTTTTTTTTTTTTTGCGGTACGCGGGCCTCTTACTGCTGCGGCCCCTCCCACTGCAGAGCACAGGCTCCGGACGCGCAGGCTCAGCGGCCACGGCCCACGGACCCAGCCGCTCCGCGGCACGTGGGATCCTCCCGAACCGGGGCACGAACCCGCGTTCCCTGCATCGGCAGGCGGACTCTCAACCACTGCGCCACCAGGGAAGCCCCCTCACAGTGTTTTGTGATAAATAAATAACATATATGAAGTATCTAAATCAGTTATGGAATATTTCAGGCAATGGTATCCTACACAGCAGCTAAAAGGAAGTAGTTCTACACTCAAACCTCAAATGAGTATGTGAAAAACACAGGTTCAAAGGATGCACTACATTATTATACTGCTTACGTAAACTTTTATAGAACATACAACACTATATATTATTTATGAATACATAGGTATGTAGTCTAAGTTAAAAACACTGATGGGGAGAATGCACGCCGCCAGGATAGAGTTCTCTCGCAAAAGTCAGGGAATGGATGAGGTATGCTCAGGTAGGGAAGGTGACTTACCACTATATTTGTAAGGTTTCATGCCATTGAGAATTTAAGGCATTTATGGCAAAATTTTAACATTTGAAACCTATGTGGTACATTGGGGTATATGCTGATTTTCAATTATTTTTGTATGTTTGCAATATTGATTTTTAAGAAATAACTATAAAAATAAATGCTATACATTGCTCTTATGGAGCTGTTGGTTTTCTTAGTGAAACCTATTTCAGTGTTCTAAGTACTAATTAACGCCATGGGGAGAGGAATTAATGATCACATACCACGTGTCAGACATGGGTCTTTCAACATGACTCATCTCATTTTGTCCCAGCAACTCTGGCTGGGGAACACAAGGGTGACTCACACCCTTACATTATGACACTGTCGCTGAGCAACTCTGTTCTTTCTCTTTCAGAGCCCCCTAAAACCATTCAAAGACCAGGACTGGTAGACTGTCATGGATTACCCTCAATCAAAGACATCTAGCTTAGAAAACTCGGATTGACATATACACACTACTATACAGTATATAAAATAGAGAACCAACAAGGACCTACTGTATAGCACAAGGTACTATACCCAATATTTTGTAATAAGCTATAAGGGAAGTGAATCTGAAGAATATATATAATATATATATTATATATATTATATATATATTATATATATTATATATATATTATATATATTATATATATGTACACACACGTATAACTGAATTGCTGTGCTGTACCCCTGAAACTAACATGATATTGTAAATCAACTATACTTCACTTTTATAAAAGAGAAAACTAACAACCCCATTGTAAATTAAGATAGGTAAGAAATTCTAAACGAATGCCAAGTCTCCAAAGGGACCAACCAAATGGTTCACCGCAAATTTACATGAGGAATAGAAAGATACTATTCCCAGTTATGCACGTGTCTCTCATGCCTTTTGCTCTTTACTAATCATTGATACAGGCCCATAACCTGAGACCTCTACCTGTTAGCTTGGCACTGGCCACAGATGGTCCACCGCCAGCTGCAGGCTCAGGACAGAGTCAGAGCCCCCACTGCTAGTCGTCACCCCCTCCAGATCTGGTACACCGGAAAAGCGGTGGTGTCTGGAGAGTTGATTTATTGTTACTTTTAAGGAGTGATCCAAGCTTCTCAGACCCACAGCCTCTCCGAGGCTCAGCACCCATGAATGAAAACTGACTGAAGGTACGGCCGTCACAGCACGGACTTGGCTGACCCCGAGACACCACTTTGTACCACTTAACTCGCCCAGACCCCGAAGGTCAGTGCGCTGACCAGCAATGATGATCTGCGTCTTCTTTACTTTGAAGCACAGCTTATCAAGATGCAGTTCTCCAGCTAGGCAAGAGCAGCTTTGGGCAGAAAACTATTAACGCCATACAGGACCCAGAGGGTCAGCCCATGAGTGAATGTCCCCATCAGGTGAGAGCTGTTGGCTTTCTAGGTGGCCAGAAAATAGGGGATGAAAGCAAACTTGTTTTGTCTCGGTTTTCAGCCAACCTAGAGTCATTTGACGGGTGTGTTTTAACTCTTACAGCGTTGTGCCCATACACTGCAGCTTGTGTTTTCTCTTTGATAAAAATTCTGGTATTTTTGTCATGACCAGCTAATACACGTATTTGAGGATGTTAGTTTTAGGATGGATTCTAAAATAAACATAGGAACAGGTCACTAGCCAAAGTGCAAACATCACTGTGCCAAGGGAAGAGAGGCCCTGACAGAAACGACAAGTCCCGGGTCAGCTCCGAGCCTCCAGGAGAGCTGACAGAAACGACAAGTAACAGGCCCACTCCTGGGAGGAGAACAGCAATGACTACAGTACAAGTTATGTGGCACTCACTTTCTGACAGGCGCCATCATGGATGCTTTATTCATTCATTTAATTTCCACTACAACTCTATAAGGATTTTTATCATCTCCATTATAAAAAATCTCAGACACAGAGAGTTTAAGTAACTTGCCCAAGGTCACAGCGCAGTACCTGGCAGAACCAGGGTTAAAACACAGGCTGCCTCTCAGCAACAGAGATGCCACATGCAGACGTGGAGTGAAAAATCTACTACTGGTTAGAGCTCCAGATTTCCTCCAGCCACTCATCTTAAATCAGGTTTGACCTGTGAACCCGCTTGAACCCCAAGCATATTTTTAAATGACCAAGAGAACTTAACGAGAGAAAGGGAAGACAGTGAAAGCCAGGTGATTGTTTGAATGAATGAAGTGTGGGGATGTCCGAGCAGGATGAGGGAGCGAGGGCAGCGGGGTCAGGAGGCTGCTTGTCTTCAGGGACTCGGTCCATAAAAAGGAAGATAAGATGGTCTAGGAGGACCACAGGAGGCCAAGAAGCAGACAGATTTGGCCACATTCACCTTGACTCTGTGAAGTGGGTAGGAAGCCAGACAGGTGCCTCTTTATGTTCAGCATGGAATGCAGAGGAGGAAAGGTCCTCAAATGTGGGTAAAACAATGAGAGAGAGAACTCATTGATAATCTGAGAAGAGTGTTTGTACCAGGGCAAGGAACAGGGACTGTATCAGGAAAGTATGCTAAATGGAGCTTACTACCAGCACATGAACAAATTCCTCTATTTTAAATGTTATCATCCTTAAGTTTCACTGTGAAGCTAGAATTGCAAGGGGAGGTAAGTATATCTAGGAGGACAGCCCTGACTCACTCTACTCTGGGATGAACCTACTGGCTGTTTGACAAGTAATAATACATCTTTCCTAAAATGACTACAATCAACATTTTGAAAAACTCAAAAGCTCACCTTTTTTCTATTTCTTTGTTTAACCAGGATGTTTATATCCACATTTGTATTTATATTTATCTAAGTAGAAACGCTATTTTGGGAATTGTTTTCATAAGTTTTATAAAATATATATACAACATACCCACAAACACATATTCGTAGACACAATTTAGATTTATATAAAAGTTTTAGAACTCTATTTTTTCCTGATTATAAGTATCAGATCTTTTAAAAGGTGCTTTTGCTTATTTAAGTCTCATGACCAGTATCCACATTTAGCCAATCACATAATCTTATGTCAAACTCAGACTTAAAGTTTATTTGAACTTTTCTAAAGATTACTGACAAAAAAGCGGGGGGGGGTCTTACTTTCAATTTCGCATCTTTACTTTAAACAACTGATAGGCTCTTTCCATCATGGCAGATTTTTTTAACCTTAAAAGTTTTTCATTTCATTTCATTTGTTGAGACGTGGATGGATCTAGAGACTGTCATACAGAGTGAAGTAAGTCAGAAAGAGAGAAACAAATATCATATATTAACGCATATATGTGGAACCTAGAAAAATGGTACAGATGAACTGGTTTGCAGGGCAGAAATTGAGACACAGATGTAGAGCACAAACGTATGGACACCAAGGGGGGAAAGCGGGGGTGGGGGGTGGGGCACATGAATTGGGAGATTGGGGTTGACATGTATACACTGATGTGTATAAAATGGATGACTAATAACCTGCTGTATAAAAAATAAAATAAAATTCAAAAATTTAAATAAATTAAAAAAAAAAGTTTTTCAACAGAGGACAGTGGTTGCCAGGGGCTGGTGGGAGTGGGTGGGAGCGGGGCAGGCGGGATGTATAATGGGTGAAGGGGGTCAAAAGTTACAAACTTCCAGCTATAAAATAATTGTCACGGGGATGTAACCTACAGCATGGTGACTATAGTTAATATTGCACATTTGAAAGCCGCTAAGAGTAGATCTTAAAAGTCCTCATCACAAGAAAAAAAGGGAAAAACGCTTATAACTGTATGGTGATGGATGTTACCTAGACTTATCATGGTGATCATTTTGCTATGTATAAAAATGTCGAATCAAGTTGTACACCTGGTGTCAATTATTCCTAAATAAAATAAATATAGATATATACTAAAAAAAAGTTTTCCAAAAAAATGAAAAAAGAAAGAAACAGCAAAAAAACTACCAGGCTGATCTTAAAAGGACAATTATATGAGAATTTACGTACGTGTTGTGTACTATAAAAGCTTTTTGTAAGAAAGTTCTTGTGCAAATCTGACAAAACAATTTTATGCCCCTCTTGCCAGTTGTCAAGTAACAAATAATATGAAAATGAAATATAGAGGGCTTCGTACACTGTCACCTTTCAGTCCCTATGGTTACGAAAATGGCATAAAACGTGGCTCTCCAGTGCACCAGAAATCCATTTTTAAAAGCTATCATTTACAAATTATAGGTTTAAACACAGAAAACTATAAAGTTTAAATAAACCACTGAACAATATTAGGCCTTATTCTAAAATTTTAAATATGTAGGTTGTAATAATGTAACAGAAATGTGCCAGCCCCATAGGAGGAAACTGAAAAGGTGAGTAAAAACATTACTCAGTATCTTAATGATAGGCAGCTGAACACATTTTAAGAGCTACAGAGAATTTGTGATCATGATCTGTATTGGAATTAGCAATTCTGATTAGTATCATGAAAAGCAGGGACTGATGAAGAGAGAAAGCAAACATGAGTATGTTCATCATAAACGTGCAATACCGTAAAAGCAGAATGGTAGATTCCCGGCCCTTCCAAAGACATGTGCAAATTTACTGAGGTCAAATTTCATTGACAAGGGACATCTGCAGCCTGGCCTCTGGTGGCAGATGGTCCACAATCAGGATGACAGCACACTGAGGGAACGCTATATAAAGAACAGTGGTAGCGGCCCCCTCAGTACAATTCATCATAGCTTGACCACACATTTATACCAGCCATAAATCAAGAACATATTCCAGATAAATAAGACGTGGAGATCATAATCATTAAAAGTGTCAAAAAATATGTTTGCCGTGAATACATATTAAAGAAGGACTTTTTCAATCAAATATCACAATACCTGCATAGTGATGACAGTTTCTCCTTTCACTTAAAAATGAAATATGACAGTTAAAATGAGTTTCATTCCACCAAACTATTATACTGCTGTCATAAAATGAATCCTATAAAACCCTTATAGATGAAAGGACCAAGGACAGAAGTAATTTTAAAATTTATAAATGATAACTACCAGTAACCACAATTAAGAAAATGCTTGAAGTTTCTATTAACTTTAAAAGGGGGGAGGACTTCTCTAGTGGCGCAGTGGTTAAGAATCCGCCTGCCAATGCAGGGGAAACGGGTTCAATCCCTGGTCCGGGAAGATCCCACATGCCGCGGAGCAACTAAGCCCGTGCGCCACAACTACTGAAGCCTGCACTCTAAAGCCCACGAGCCACAACTACTGAGCCCGTGTGCCACAACTACTGAAGCCCATGCACCTAGAGCCCGTGCTCTGTAATGAGAAGCCACCGCAACGAGAAGCCTGCACACCACAACAGAGTAGCCCCCGCTCACCGCAACTAGAGAAAGCCCGCAAAGCAACAAAGACCCAACGCAGCCAAAAATAAACACTTAAAAAATAAAAGGGGGGAAATAACTGTGAGGTGTCATTTTATTTATAAAATTGGATGACAAACATGTAATGGTAATATCTTATGCTGTTTAAGATGGTGATAAAACTGGCTTACTTCGAGTTTGTGGATAGCACCATATATCAAACAATCCTTTACTAAAGCAATTTGGCCATATTCAAAACAGTGATTATGAAAATATCCCACCTGGTGACCCCGCTCCTAGAAACATGTCCAAAGAAAATAATTCAAAACCAAAAAATAAACTTAAAAGCTAAAATGTTTTTATTATGTATACTTTTACTTATTAAAAAATTTCAAACATATAAAAAAGTAGAAACAATAGTATCGTGAATCCCCTTGTACTTTACACCCAGCTTTGTCAATTATCAGCATGATTACGGCTGATAATCATCTTATTTCATCTATGCTTCCACTTACCTCCATCCGTCCCTCAAACGTGGATTATTTAATAGTTAAAAGTTTTTATTGAAGTACAGTTAATTTACAGTGTTGTGTTAACTTCAGGTGTACAGCAAATTGATTCCATTATATATATATTCTTTTTTAGATTATTTTCCCTTATAGGTTATTACAAGATACTGAGTATAGGTCTCTGTGCTATACAGTAGGTCCTTGTTGTTTATCTATTTTATATATAGTAGTGTGTTTTTTGTTTTGTTTTTTTTTGCGGTAGGCGGGTGTCTCACTGTTGTGGCCTCTCCCATTGCGGAGCACAAGTTCCGGATGCGCAGGCTCAGCGGCCATGGCTCACGGGCCCAGCCGCTCCGTGACATGTGGAATCTTCCCGGACCGGGGCACGAACCCGTGTCCCCTGCATCGGCAGCATCGGCAAGCGGACTCTCAACCACTGCGCCACCAGGGAAGCCCAGTAGTGTGTATATTTTAATCCCAAACTCCTAATTATTCCCTCTCCCCCACTATCCCCTTTGGTAACCATAAATTTGTTTTCTATGTCTGTGAGTCCATTTCTGTTTCATAAATAAGTTCATTTGTATCCTTTTTTTAGATTCTACATATAAGTAATATCATAAGATATTTCTTTCTTCATTTTACATGCTAATCTCTAGGTCCATCCATGTTGCCGCAAATGACATTATTTCATTTTCTTATGGCTGAGTAATATTCCATTGTATATATGTACCACATTGACTTTATCCATTCATCTGTTGATGGACATTTAAGTTGCTTCCATGTCTTGCCTATTGTAAATAGTGCTGTTTTAATAGCTAAATTTTAATTAGCCTTCACTTTGTATCAGCCTGTGTCCTCAGCAATTTACATATATTTTATCATTTAATCTTCATAGCGACCTTAGGAAGCACTTGAATTTCCTCCATTTTAGAGATGGACCATAGATACACGAAGGTCACACAGCCTTCCAGGGAGGGCATCCAGGAATCAGCGGAACAAGGATTTGAACCCAGGCAAAGTGACTCCAGAACCATGCCCTCAAGCTCTCTACATGCAATCTACTACATGCCTGTGTTTAAGTACATAGATACATAAATGATAACATAAAATAAAAACCAAGAGAATCACTTTAGCATCATTGATAGCAATAAAAACTGCAAACAATATAAATGTCTAAGAATATAGAATTTGTTGTATACACTAGTACATCATTTAAATGCAGAAATATTTAGCCACTAAAAAGCCACATGGAATATATACTAGTGTACGTACGTTTGATATGCTGAGGGAGGAATACAAATTTGCACAGACACTGATTATATAATGATAAAATCTACAGATGCATATAGACAGAAGAACTGAAAAAAATTTAGAAAAATGAAATACAGTTCGAGTGGCAGAATTATGGCCCGTTTTTGGGTAAATTTTAATGTTGTAATAGCATTGAATAAGAAAAATGGAATTACGCATTTTCACTTATTCTTAATGAAAACAAAATTCAGCCAAGATAAACTAGCAGTCTAGATTCTTCCTCCCTGAGCTTGTTTGTGTATAACCAAAACAAGTCTGATAAAAGTAAACCAAGAATTAAGTCAATGTGGATGCTTCATACACGAGACATTTCAATTACCCTCTGGTTCAATTTATTGACCATTTTGGTGTCAAGCAGATATTCTACATCACATTTATTTCCAAGGAGTAAGCTTTCATCCATTCATTCAGCACGTTGGTGGGACACTGACTCTGTATCCCAAGGGCCCAAGCACCACCAAGGAGGGGGGAAGGGTGCTAAGGGACCAGCAGGGAACCCTGGCACCAAATACAAACCAGAGATGTGCCACTGGGAAAGGGGAGGTGGCAGGTGCAGAGAGGGCCCCTCATCTAATCTGGGGGGTAAGGTGCCCTTAAGTGAGTTTTGAAGGATGAGGGGGATGAGTCTAGCAGAGCCTGTGGGCAGAGAGTACATCATTTGTTGAAAACATTTTAGTTTCCTTAGAAAATTCTCTCATGTTTTCATTCCCAAGCATCCTTATCTTTTTTTTTTTTTTTTTTTGCATCCTTATCTTTTAAGAGAAAACAAGATAAAATGCAAACTGCTGGAAGCTGCTTCTCCCAGCCTTGCTAGTAAGCTCTTCAAGGGCAAAAGTCACTTCAGATATCAAAAACCAAACGAAAAAACTAAACTAACAAGCCAAAAACAAAAGACAAAACCTCCTAGAGTAAAAGAATCAGGAAACACTGCCTCTTGCCCTGACTCCACCACAGATTTTCCTCATCAGGGACACGGGGATAATACCTTCCCACCCTCCCTGTCAGATTTACTGCAAAGAAAAAATAATGTGATTTTAAAAATACTGAAAAGTGAATTGACATGGATAAGGGCTTCACAGATATAAGGCAGTAGTAACAACTTTGAAAATGTTCACCTATTTTCTA
Organism: Aethalodelphis obliquidens; assembly: GCF_003676395.1. NCBI lineage: Eukaryota > Metazoa > Chordata > Mammalia > Artiodactyla > Delphinidae > Aethalodelphis > Aethalodelphis obliquidens. The sequence goes on along the minus strand of NW_020837955.1, from coordinate 39,412,546 downwards.
CTTTTTGCTACATGGAAACCCTGCTTGGAATTTTATAGTTTAATAGGTAATAGGCAAAGAAGTGTTCTTCCAAGCTATTTCTTTTGTCTAATTATAATAACTACAGGTTACTGCAGGCTGGCTCAGAGCAGGCACCGTACTGGTCAACGATGTGTCTAAACCTCACAACGAGGAAGGGAGAGGAGCTGACCAAGCCTCAAAGAGGTAAAGCAGCTTGTTCAGGTCCTCAAAACCCGCAAGTGGGGAGCGGGGCTGTCAGCCCAGGCCTCTTAACTCAGAGCCTGTGCTCTCAGGCTCAGGCTTTGTGGTGTGGAGCCTCAGAGCTCTTCAATGGAAACCAACAATGAATCCCCATGAGACAACAACATCTTCCACAATCAGACAAGCAAAATCAAATTGCTGATTATTTTCTTTTTGACACAGAGCATGTCATTGAAGTTTAAAATGCATTTATAGTGAGAAATGGCAGGATGTGTTAACAGTGGTGATAGGGCATTTTTCACAACACATCTGCTTAGCATACATAGGTTTGTTTTTGTTTTTGCGGTACGCGGGCCTCTCACTGTTGTGGCCTCTCCCGTTGCGGAGCACAGGCTCCGGACGCGCAGGCTCAGCGGCCATGGCTCACGGGCCCAGCCACTCCGCGGCCTGTGGGATCTTCCCGGACCGGGGCACGAACCCGTGTCCCCTGCATCGGCAGGCGGACTCTCAACCACTGCGCCACCAGAGAAGCCCCTGCCCATTTTTTGATTGGGTTATTTTCGGTCGTTTTGTTTTGTTTTTTTACAGAATACATACATTCTTAAGAAAACCCCACCACTGAAGGGTCTGACCAAGCCACTCAGCAGAAGCAGAATACCAGTGCAGCACATGCAATCTCACCAATGATCAGAACAATGCAATTCAAACAGCGAGATTGCACAGTCATCAAACTTACAAAAACTGAAATCTGCCAATATCAGAGAACAGAAACAGAGGCAACACTCCTAAACTGCCAGTGGAAGCACAAGTTGGGAAATCTCTTTGGAGAGCAACTTGGCAAAGTGAAGTAAAGTTCAGGAAGTGGGAATTCCACTCCCGGCTACAGTCGCTGATATACAGGAATACTCATGGAAAGTTTGCAGTTGGGAAAAATTGAAAACCAGCTCAATGGCTGGCATGAGAGGATTGGATGAATTATGAATAAAATCATACACTGCAATACTATATAGCAGTTAAAATTAAAGTTACAATTAAATATATCTACATTAATAAATCGGGGCAGAGAGGGGTTGAATCACTAAAGCAAGTTGTGAAACGATATGTACAGAATGATACAATTCACCTAAGGCTCGAGAAAACAAACCTATATCAAAAGGAGGGAGAGAGAAAGGAATGCAATGGCAGAAAAATAATTTTATTGGCAACGTTTTGTTTCTTAAGCCGGGTGGTGGCAAATGAATATTTATTATATTATTTTATATATGTTATGCCTGAACTATTTAATAAAAGAACAGAACAAGGTACTGCAAGCATGGATGTATTTATATCCTACTGTCTTTACTCATCTCCCAAGTAAATGGGTATCCAGGTAACCTGTTCTTCAAAACTACCTTAAAATGTTATATAAAGGTGGTCCAGTTTAAAATTCAGAAATCCTTGAGTTTCAAGTCTAGAATATTTTCTACATTCCAATGACACATTCAATCCAACTAGACTCTAAGCTCCTTGAGGAGACGAGCTGAGGTCCCTTCACTTTCTATCCCCAAAATCATTCAATTAATGTTTGATCCAAGCCAATGTGACATTATTCAAATATTCAACGGATTTTGTATTCCTCCTTAAAATATGTTGCAAATAATTTAACCATGAAAGATTAGTGTCTTAACTGACGATATATAACTTAGAATATTTTATTCTACAGCTGTCAATGCTTATCAATACTTAGACTGCATATTATTTACCAGTAGGTGTGAAAAATAGAAACTTCCAGTAAGCAAAGAGAGGTCCTCCAGTGTTTGTCTCATGAGTTCAGAGCATCATGTTGCCCATCTTCTAGTTCACACAGGTCACCCCATAGGATGTGACGCTTTGTCTCTTGACTCTGATGTTTGTCAGTTGCCTTCCAGGCAGCCCTATAAAAGCTAACTCAATCCAGCTCATAACATAAATCGACTATATTGTTATGGACCTCTCTTATTCACACAAATATAATGGAATAAAGCATACTGACACAAAAATCTTTGAAACCCTACAGATTTTTAGCACAATTTTGCAGTTTAAAGAGTGATTACATCAGGGGTCATGGTCTTAAATTTCTCTCAACCGCCGCTTTCCTTCTCTGTTCCCTCTTCCACCAATCTCCCTTTTCCTAACCATTCTCTGTTCTTTGGTTGTCAATATCTTTTTTTGAATGTTACTATGTGGTAGACACCCTGCTCAGTACTGAGAGTATGGGAGGACAAGACAGGCGGGTCCAGTTCTCACTGAGTCTGGTCTTGCAGCTGATGCAAACGTATGACAACAGAACCCAAAACAATTCCTACAATTGTGATCATTGCTCTAAAGAAAAAAGACCAAGGTGCCAAGAGACATTTGAGGTGATGCCTCAAAGATGCAGCCCAGAAAGGGCTATGAAGAACATTACAGCAAGAAAAAGGACATACCATTCCACTCAACATTGACAGTAACATGCAGTGCAACCTTCTCGGAATGCAAATCCAAACCTAAAAATAAATTAGATAATTTTAAAAGGACTAGTGTGGTCCAATTAACATTAAGACCTCCATAGAAAACTTCAACCCTCATTATCAACATAGCTGATAAATAGGAATCTTTAAGAGTTGTAATTTATTAATGAAATCACTGCAATTTTCATTATATGTCAATACATAATATTTGCCACATACTGTGCGCTTCCAAATGAGGTGTTTTTTTTTTTTTTTTTTTGTGGTACGCGGGCCTCTCACCGTTGTGGCCTCTCCCGCTGCGGAGCACAGGCTCCGGACGCGCAGGCTCAGCGGCCATGGCTCACCGGCCCAGCCCCAGCCGCTCCGCGTCATATGGGATCTTCCCGGACCGGGGCACGAACCCGTGTCCCCTGCATCAGCAGGCGGACTCTCAACCACTGCGCCACCAGGGAAGCCCCAAATGAGGTTATTTTATAACTTATAACCATGTCCCTGGTTCTCCAACAGCAATGGTTTGCAACAAAAAGGACAAACAGAAACGTTGGATAACTTACCATATAAAAACAAATTTTTAACCATAAATTTCTCCAAACTCATTCTAAATAGGTTACCAGGGTGTACACGGAAAAATAAATTGTACTTTCGCAGCCACTAATCAAAGAACCAGGATCATAAATCGAGTATTAATTGTAAAGAATGGTCATTGTTCTTTGCATTTATCAGAATGAAGTCCTGAATGAGAAATCCCCGCTTCTACTATGGGACCGCTTTCATATTCACCTGTTTCCTGCCTCTAAGCATGTCTTAACAGGCAAGATTCATTGTCAGACCCTTCACTGTAAATAGTAAGTAAACCCGTTCAGCGAACAAAATTCAAAGGCAGCTAGTATGTTAGAGTTCTCCTTCCAAAAAGCGTCTCCTCCAATGTCTAAGAAATGGTTTGAAAATCGATTTACTTCCCCTCTCTGCACTAGTTACAAACGTGCAGCTTTTTTTTTTTTTACATCTTCATTGGAGTATAATTGCTTTACAATGGTGTGTTAGTTTCTGCTTTATAACAAAGTGAATCAGTTATACATATACATATGTTCCCATATCTCTTCCCTCTTGCGTCTCCCCTCCCTCCCACCCTCCCTATCCCACCCCTCCAGGCGGTCACAAAGCACCGAGCTGAACTCCCTGTGCTATGCGGCTACTTCCCACTAGCTATCTACCTTACGTTTGGTAGTGTCTGTATGTCCATGCCTGTCTCTCGCTTTGTCACTAGAGTCTGTCATACAGAGTGAAGTAAGTCAGAAAGAGAAAGACAAATACCGTATGCTAACACATATATATGGAATTTAAGGGAAAAAAAAATGTCATGAAGAACCTAGGGGTAAGACAGGAATAAAGACACAGACCTACTAGAGAATGGACTTGAGGATATGGGGAGGGGGAAGGGTAAGCTGTGACAAATGTGTAGCTTTGATCTCAGCTTGAACACAAGTAAATCTTTTTAATCTTCCCATCGGGTGCTGCTTCCCTCTTCACCCTTTTCCAGCTCCCTACTCCTCAACCTCCTCCCACTGTTCTCACACTTACCCCCTATCCCCACCCTTCAACTCTTAAACTTCCTAAAATTATTTAGGAGATCTCTACTTGAAATTATCTTTAACCCATAGCTTTTGTTTTCATTCACACTGTCTTACTAAAGCATGTAACTGTATGTCCCTTTCAAAAACCAAAATTACAGAATCATTCAACAAATGAAAATTGGCACATGTTAGGCACTCAAGTATAACCTCAATTAACAAGGAAGGTAATAAATACCATCTGGTAAAATAAGTTCAAAAAGCATGCTGTACTAACTCGAAAAAGAAACAAAGATAGTTACTCAGATGTTGGAAACTTGGAAAACTAATTCTCTCAATGAAGCACATTTTCCCCAAAAGGTGATAGTATTACTTTTTTCGAATATAAAAGCAATACCTACTCACTGAGTTTTTAGAAATCAAGCAATACAGAAATACTGAAACAGGAAATAAAAGTTCTCTCATAACCTCCTCCCCAGAGATGACCACCAGCAATAGCTTGATGAAAATTCAACGATTTCTTTAGCAAAGATACATAAAATTTTACAAAGAGGGCATTAAACTCAAGGAACTGTTTTGCAGTTTGCCTTTTTCAATTAACAGGCTATTGGTTGAGATTCTTGCATATTAATACATGTGACCTTAACTCAATTTTTAAAAACAAACTACTCTTTGTATATAATCGTTTATTACAGACAACACTTCAATTAAAAAGTTTTTTGCATTTAACTTTACACAGTGATGCAAATATTTTTACAAGACAAATTCCTGGAAGTAGAATTGTTGAGTCTTTGGATGTGTATATGTTTAATTTTGGTGCATATTGTCAAATTGCTCTTTAAAAGGAGCAATTATCAATGTACCAACTGTGTGGGAGAGATTGGTTTTCTCCCATCCAGGCAATCAAGAATATTATCAACCCCCCAAACCAGGTGTGAGGTAAAACATATACACAGAAATGTACAAGACAACTTGGTAAAACCATTGTCACATTATTAATAACACAGTAATGAAAAACTAGAAATAGCCTTCTCAACAAGAGAATAGAGTGAGGTTCATTTAGATTACAGGATACTGTATATAAAAATAAACGGTATCTTCTATTTAGATGCCACCTGGAACCACTGTGCTTCTTCAGTTCATATTCACTATATTACCTTATAAAATATGCAAAATAATCTAATGTATTGTTTATATACACATGTGTAAGAAAATTATAAAAACATTCATTCATTCAGTAAATATTTACTGAGCGCCTACTATGAATGATGCACTGATGTAATACTGGGGATTGAGCAACAAATTCAACAAAAATCTCTACCTCAAGGAGTTTATGTTTTAATGGATGGGGGGAAAAGACACTTAACAAATAAGCAAAATACATTGCGTGTTAGGAGAAAATATCTTTACAACCATAGACTACACAAAGATTTCTTACACGGGACACAAAAACCATTAACCATAAAAGGAAAAAATTTGATAAGTTGAGTTTCAATAAAATGAAAAGCTTCTACTCTTTGAAAATCACCATTAGTAAAATAAAAAGATAATATAGGGTGGGAGAAAATATTAATGATACATATATCTAACAAATGACTTGTGTCCAGAATATAATTATTAATATATTTTATATTACAACTCAATAAGAAGACACACAACACAATTTAAAAACAAGCATAAAAACTGACATAGTAGGGATTCCCTGGTGGCGCAGTGGTTGAGAGTCCGCCTGCCGATGCAGGGGACATGGGTTCATTCCCCGGTCCGGGAAGATCCCACATGCCGCGGAGCGGCTGGGCCCGTGAGCCATGGCCGCTGAGCCTGCACGTCCGGAGCCTGTGCTCCGCAATGGGAGAGGCCGCAACAGTGAGAGGCCCGCGTACCGCCAAAAAAAAAAACCCAAAAAACTAGCAGACTCTTTGAAGGACCGTCCACTCCACAACAGTTAGACCTAGGATGGGACACGTCTTTTGAGACATTGCTGGTCTCACAAAAGGTAGAATTACCCAGAGACAGCTCACCTCTTCCCCATCTCCCCACCCCATAAAAAATTTTAAAATATGAGCAGGGTTCAGATCATTCAGGAACCAGAGGGAACAGAAATCTCTGCCTCAACCTCCTTTCAACTGCACTTGGCTTTACTGTGCTTCACAGATTTGGCTTTAAAAAATAATTACAAACTGAAAGTTTGTGGCACCCCTGTGCTGCGCAAGCCTATCTGTGCCATTGTTTCAACAGCATTTATTCATTCCTGTCTCTGTGTCACGTTTTGGTAATTCTCTCCCAATATTTCAAACCTGCTCTATATTATCGTCATGTTCGTTATGGTGATCTGTGATCTTTGACGTTACAACAACTCACTGAAGGCTCGGATGACAGTTAGCATTTTTTAGCAACACAGTATTCTTTAATCAAGGTATGTACATTGTTTTGTTTTCAGACATAACTCTAATGCACACTTAATAGACAGCAGTATATTCTAAGCGTAACTTTCACATGCACGGGGAAACCAGAGCATTCGAGTAATGAACTTTGTGATATTCGCCTTATTGCAGCGGCCTGGACCTGAACCCACAATATCGCTGAGGTCTGCTTGTACAGGGACACCAGAAAACAGGAACAAAGGAACCTAGAACAAAGGAACCTAGGAACAGGAACCAGGACCAGAGAAGCGGGCAGTCAGAGGGATGGAGAACCAGAGCTGGCCTGGCCTGTAGGCAGTGGGGCGTGAGGTTGCCATGAGGCTAGAGTAATGCAGCAACCCTGCTGCCGGGATACTGAACTGGAAAAGCAGCAGCAGCTGAGCCAGAGGCTCCTGTTCTGAACGAGTCTCCAGGGGCTCCAAAGTGGTCACAGTTCCCACAAGCCCCTCGGCTACTTCCAGGGCAGAAGAAAATGATCTCCTAAGGAAAGAGTCCCCAGCTTAGCCACACATTTTAAGGTCAAAGATCACCAAATACAAAGGAAGGCCAGCAGGCGCACAGTCAGAGACATAGGCCCTTGCAGTAAACATGTCCTTTTATTCTGTTGTTCAGACATCTGGGGCCTTACTGACCCTGGGGAGACCGCCCCTCCCAGGCCTAGCTGATTCCTGGAGATGGTGAATTTGCCCTCCAGTGCACTCTTCCTATGAAAAAATAACCAATCCAGAGCCCACTTAAAAACACCCTCCAAGAACTGAAGAGGTTGAAATTGTCACATTAAGAATATCTAAGAGTCAGGTACAAAAGTTCTAAAGAAATAAAAGAATTATTTCCAAAGTTGAATGTATAACAAGAAACTATTAGGAATAACCAAAAATATCTGAAGAAAAAAGTGGAAATTCTAGAAGTGAAAATATAATTGTTGAAATACAAAACTAAGTAGGTGGGTAAAATGGCAAAGTAAGCAGAAATGAAAAGATAATTATATATCTGGAGAACTTACCCAATTTACCCAGAATAAAGCAAAGACTGAACGTATAAAACAGAGGTTAAAAAAAATAGAATGAGAAGATCTAACAAAGTGCCAGAAAGGAAGAATAAAGAAAATGGAGGAGAGGCAACATTTAAAGGATAATCATTGAAAATGTACCATAACTAATTAAAAATATGAATTTACAACTTTAGGAAGAAAAACACATCCCAAGCAGGATCAATAGGAAAAAACATGCCTAGACACAAAAATGAAACAACAGAACATCAAAGGCAATGATGAGACCCCAAAAGCAACTAGAGAAAAAACACACATCCCCTTAAAAAGGAACATCAGGATGACAGCAGAATTTTCAAGGACAACAATGGAAGCCAGAAAACAATACAGTGATATTTTCAGAGAGAAAAGAAAAACTAGCTGTTAGCCTAGAACCATATAGTCAGTAAAAATTCCCTTCAAGAACAAGAATAAACACATTTACCAATAAAAAACGAAAGTATTTTGCAAATATTTGTAAAACATATGCTGGATGAAGAACTCATATCCAAAATACAAAAAGAATTCTTAAAACTCAACCATAGGAAAACAACCCAATTAAGGAACTGGCAAAAGAGCTGGATACCTCACCAAAGAAGACATACAATACAGATGGCAAAAGACATATAATACATGAAAAGATGCTCAACATCATACATCATTAGGAAATTGCAAATTGAAACAACGTGACACTACTATGCACTATATGTCAGAATGGCTGAAATCCAAAAGCCTGACAACAACAAAAGCTAGCAAAGATGCAGAGCAATAGGAACTCTCATTCACTGCTGATGGAAACGCAAAATGGTACAGCCACTTTGGAAGACAGTTTGGCAGTTTTTTTCCAAAGTTAAACATAGTCTTGCCATATGATTCAGCAATCATGCACCTAGGTAATTACCCAGTTGACTTGAAGACTTATGTTTACCCAAAAACTCGCATGATACTGTTTGCAACAGCTTTGTTCATAATGGCCCAAAACTAGAAACAATAGGTCCTTTGATGGATAAACAAACTGTGGTATATCCCTACAATGGAATGTTATTCAGCAATGAAAAGGAAAGGATTATCAGGCTGTGAGAAAAACATGGAAGAATCTTAAGGGCATATCGTTAAATGAAAGAAACCAGTCTGACAAAGATACATCTGTATGATGCCAATTATTATGTTCTCGAAAAAGCAAAACTATGGAGACAGTAGAAAGATAGTTGCCAGAGGTTTCAGGAGAGGGAAGGAGGGATGAATAGGTGAAACATAGGGGCATTGTTTATGGCAGTGAAACTATGATACTGTAAAGGTGGACACATGACACTATACATTTGTCAAAAACCACAGAACCTTACAGCGCAAAGAGTGAAGCTTAATGTATGCAAATTTTAAAAAATCATTCAGGTGGTTGCAGAATATCAAGGTGGAAAACAGAATGTGACAAAACAATCTAACTCTATTACAAATGTGTAAAACTACCTAATTGAGGTAGGGGAAAGGGTTCTGCCCTATGTAACTTTGGAAACAAACAGAGTCTCTAAAACTAAAGGCCAAAGAAACTGTACACAAGCACTATAGGCTAGTTGATAACATTTTTTCTCACACGGGTACGGGTTAACCATTCTGATATTGATGTTCATGCATATAAGATGTAGATAGTTAAGTAAATGGATGGCAGATGGTGGGGGCCAGATTTCTCTCTGTTGGAGTGGGCGTTTACAGATAAGCAGGGAGAGGAGGTTAGAATGATCCATATGTTAGTGAATTACAGCTGGAGACATCAGTATGAACTCATGTTTAGCTTAACTTACATACACAAATATTAGGTGTATGCATGTACACTCTTATAGTTCCTTGCTTTGTCAGATGAGAGGGTCTAAAAGCAGAGACATGCCAATAGCAACAAGCTCATCTAGCACAGAGATCTTGGTTTCTAACACAATTCTTCAATTAAGGAAACGAGGACTCCTTGGAGAAAGGGTTGATCCTAGAAATGGGGCAGGAAACGTGGAGGATGAGACGAGTCTAAAGCATCTTAGAGTGCCAGAAAGTGAGTTAATGCTGGGAAAAACAAAAACAAAAAACACCATGGCCAAAAGGTATGCAAAAGAGACATAGGAGCAACTGGGAAAAAAAACAAAATACCTCCCAATGGCCAAAGCTGGAACATTTGAGTGACAAAATAAATTGAGTATTGGACTATAACTTAAAGTATAAAATTTATATCCATGAGTCCACACTAATATAAATAAAGGAATGTATAAATAAATGTGGGAGAAGAGGCAAATCTATGCAGGAGAACTCCAAATAATTTATGGAGATACTCTGCGCTCAAGGAAATAGAGCATAACTCCTCTCCCTCAGTGTGGGCTGCACGTAGAGTTCAGTAGGAAAAGTAGGGGAAAAAGAGAGTAACTTTACCATAACCAGAGAAACCTGACAAGCAGGACCTCAGCCGAGGCGGATTAAAATGTATGCATGAATAGTGCTAAGTCATGCTGACAGTGTGTATCCTTAATTCAATGTAATGAAAATGGCATTTTCACCTCTGGTTTACTGCCCCAAAACCCATAAACTAAATCTAATCATGAGAAAAACATCAGATAAATCCCAATCGAAAGGCATTCTACAAAACGCCTGACCAGCACTCCTCAAAACTGCCAAGGTCATCAAAAACAAGAAAAAGTCTGAGAAACTGTCACAGCGAAGAGGAACTTAAGGAGACACAAAAACTAAATGTAATGTATTCTGGATGGGATCATGGACTAGAGGAAGGGCATTTGGTAAAAACTAAGGAAATCTGAATAAAGTGTGGACTTTAGTTAATAATAATTATCAATATTGGTTCATTATTTGTAAAAATGTACAATATACATGTAAGATGTTAACAAGAGGGGAAACTGGGTGTGGATTATGTGGGAATCGTGTACTATTTTTGTAAATTTAAACTGTAATAAAAAAAATAATCTTTATTTTAGGAAAGACCACCAATAAGCAAAAGGCAGAAAATATGATCTGTCATGAAATCAATAGGAATGAACCCAGAAATAACATAGCCAGAATTCATAAACAAGTACATTACCTAATATAACTATTCAAGAAGATAAAGAAAAACATGAATGTGATGAGGACAGAAGACATAAAAATACCAAATTGGAACTTCTTGAAATGAAAGATACAATCTGAAATGAAAAACTGAATAGATTTAACAGCAGAGTATACACAGCAGAAAATATACCAATAAACTAGAAGACATAGCAACACAAAATTGATAAAATGAAGCATCGTGAGAAAAGATGAGAACAGCATCACTGACCTGAAAGAACATCAAGCAGTTCAACATACATGTAATTGTAGTTCAAGAAGGAGAAAAAGGAGACAGAAAATTATTTAAAGAAATAACAGCCATACTTTTAAGACCTACTCAGAGATCTGAGGGTCATTATTGGCTCAAATGTTTAAATCTTGCTTGTGCATCTTCATGGCCAGGTCATGCTGAGCAGTAGCAGTAGCACACTGATTTCAATTGCTGTGTTCAACATAATGTTCTAAAAAAAATCATATTCATCTAACCTTTTTTCTTTTCCCAATGTGAGATTATCATAACAACTTTGTGTAGGAAACTCCTTATCACTCTTGTCTCCATTATAGGTAATGTTTATTATTATTAAATCCATAGAAATGCAATAGAAATATGCATACAGAGGAAGACTGTCATTATCACAGCAGCTGGTGAAAAGAAAACATGTGAAACTCACCAGCTTCCAGCTCACTGTAGCCAGCCGACCCTCTGAACTCGAAAGGATCTTCAAGCTTAGTGGACACTGCATTCGTTTGGCCATGGGTCTGGGTGTGACCTCAGCTGACCTGCACTCCAAGCCTCCATTTACCATGTGTAAAAGGCATACAAAGCCCAGGGCACTGCCTCCAGCACCTGGAGGAAGGAGGGTTGGTGCGGAGCCGGAAGAGCCCACAGCAAGGCAGGGGTCGTGGCTCCTACAAGTCACAGAGCATGGCAATAAGCTGACACTCCATGGCTGAGACTGGTTAGGAGCCTTCTGGAACTTCTAATATCAGCTGTGTGGCAGACAGGGTCTTGGTGCTCCAGCCGGGTTTCAGACCTGAGCCTCTGATGTGGGAGAGCTGAGTTCAGGACACTGGTCCACCAGAGACCTCCCAGCTCCACATAATATCAAACAGCGAAAGCTCTCCCAAAGATCTCCATCTTAACGCTAAGACCCAGCTCCACTCAACAACCAGCAAGCTCCAGTGCTGGACACTCTATGCCAAACAACTAGCAAAACAAGAACACAACTCCACCGATTAGCAGAGAGGCTGCTGAAAATCATACTAAGGTCACAGACAACCCAAAACACCCCACCAGATGTGGTCCTGCCCACCAAAAAGACAAGATCCAGCCTCATCCACCAGAACACAGGCACTACTCCCCTCCACCAGGAAGCCTACACAACCCAATGAACCAACTAAAGCCACTTGGGGCAGACACCAAAAACAATGGGAACTAAGAACCTACAGCCTGTGAAAAGAAGACCCCCAAACACAATAAGTTAAGCAAAATGAGAGGACAGAGAAACATACACCAGATGGAGGAGGAAGGTAAAAACCCACCAGGCCAAACAAATGAAAAGGAAATAGGAAATCTACCTGAAAAACAATTCAGAGTAATGATAGTAAAGATGATCCAAAATCTTGGAAATAGAATGGAGAAAATACAAGAAACGTTTAACAAGGACCTAGAAGAACTAAAGAGCAAACAAACAATGGTAAACAACACAATAAATGAAATTAAAATTCTCTAGAAGGAACCAATAGCAGAATAACTGAGGCAGAAGAACAGTTAAGTGACCTGGAAGATAAAATAGTGGAAATAACTACTGAAGAGAAGAAGAAAAAAGAATGAAAAGAATTGAGGACAGTCTCAGAGAACACTGGGACAACATTAAATGCACCAACATTTGAATTATAGGGGTCCCAGAAGAAGAAGAGAAAAAGAAAGGGACTGAGAAAATATTTAAAGAGATGGCAGTTGAAAACTTCCTTAATACGGGAAAGGAAATAGTTAATCAAGTCCAGGAAGCACAGAGAGTCCCATACAGGATAAATCCAAGGAGAAATCCGCCAAGACACATATTAATCAAACTATCAAGAATTAAATACAAAGAAAAAACTATTAAAAGCAGAAAGGGAAAAACAACAAATAACATACAAGGGAATCCCCAAAAGGTTAACAGCTGATCTTTCAGCAGAAACTCTGCAAGCCAGAAGGTAGTGGCAGGACATATTTAAAGTGATGAAAGGGAAAAACCTACGACCAAGATTACTCTGCCGAGCAAGGATCTCATTCAGATTCCAAGGAGAAATGAAAACTTTTAGAGACAAGCAAAAGCTAAAAGAATTCAGCACCACCAAACCAGCTTTACACCAACTGCTAAAGGAACTTCCCTAGGCAGGAAACACAAGAGAAGAAAGAGATCTACAATAACAAACCCAAAACAATTAAGAAAATGGGAATAGGAACATACATATCGATAATTACCTTAAATGTAAATGGATTAAATGCTCCAACCAAAAGACACAGACTGGCTGAATGGATACAAAAACAGGATCCATATATATGCTGTCTACAAGAGACCCACTTCAGACCTAGGAACACATACAGACTGAAAGTAAGGGGATGGAAAAAGATACTCCATGCAAATGGAAATCAAAAGAAAGCTGGAGTAGCAATTCTCATATCAGAAAAAAGAGGCTTTAAAATAAAGACTATTACAAGAGACAAAGAAGGACACTACACATAATGATCAAGGGATCAATCCAAGAAAAAGATATAACAACTGTAAATATTTATGCACCCAACATAGGAGCACCTCAATACATAAGGCAAATGCTAGAAACCATAAAAGGGGAAATCGACAATAACACAATCACAGTAGGGGACTTTAACACCCCACTTTCACCAATGGACAGATCATCCAAAATGAAAATAAATAGGTAACACAAGCTTTAAATGATACATTAAACAAGATGGACTGAATTGATATTTATAGGACATTCCATCCAAAAACAACAGAATACACTTTCTTCTAAGTGCTCACGGAACATTCTCCAGGATAGATCATATCTTGTGTCACAAATCAAGCCTTGGTAAATTTAAGAATACTGAAATCGTATCAAGTACCTTTTCCAACCACAACATTATGAGACTAGATATCAATTACAGGAAAAAATCTGTTTAAAAAAAATACAAAACACATGGAGGCTAAACAGTATGCTACTAAATAACCAAGAGATCACTGAAGAAATCAAAGAGGAAATCAAAAAATACCCAGAAACAAATGACAATGAAAACACGATGACCCAAAACCTATGGGATGCAGCAAAAGCAGTTCTAAGAGGGAAGTTTATAACAATACAGTCCTACCTTAAGAAAGAAGAAACATCTCAAATAAACCATCTAACCTTACACCTAAAGCAATTAGAGAAAGAACAAAGAAACCCCAAAGTTAGCAGAAGGAAAGAAATCAAAAAGATCACAGCAGAAATAAATGAAAAAGAAATGAAGGAAACTATAGCAAAGATTAATAAAATTAAAAGCTGGTTCTTTGAGAAGATACACAAAATTGATAAACCATTAGCCGGACTCATCAAGAAAAAAAGGGAGAAGACTCAAATCAATAAAATTAGAAATGAAAAAGGAGAAGTTACAACAGACACCCCAGAAATACAAAGGATCATGAGAGATTACTACAAGCAACTATATGCCAATAAAATGGACAAAATGGAAGAAATGGACAAATTCTTAGAAAGATATAACCTTGCAAGACTGAAACAGGAAGAAGCAGAAAATATGAACAGACCAATCACAAGCACTGAAATTGAAACTGTGATTTAAAATCTCCCAACAAACAAAAGCCCAAGACCAGATGGCTTCACAGGTGAATTCTAACAAACATTTAGAGAAGAGCTAACACCCATCCTTCTCAAACTCTTCCAAAATATAGCAGAGGGAGGAACACTGCCAAACTCATTCTATGAGGCCACCATCGCCCTAATACCAAAACCAGACAAAGATGTTCACAAAGAAAGAAAACTACAGGCCATTATCACTGATGAACATAGATGCAAAAATCCTCAACAAAATACTAGCAAACAGAATCCAACAGCACATTAAAAGGATCATACACCATGATCAAGTGGGGTTTATTCCAGGAATGCAAGGATTCTTCAATATATACAAATCAATCAATGTGATACACTATATTAACAAATTGAAGGATAAAAAACATATGAGCATCTCAATAGATGCAGAAAAAGCTTTTGATAAAATTCAACACCCATTTATGATAAAAACTGTCCAGAAAGTAGGCACAGAGGGAACTTACCGCAACACAATAAAGACCATATATGACAAACCCACAACCAACATCGTTCTCAATGGTGAAAAACTGAAACCATTTCCTCTAAGATCAGGAACAAGACAAGGTTGCCCACTCTTACCACTATTATTCAACATAGTTTTGGAAGTTTTAGCCACAGCAATCAGAGAAGAAAAAGAAATAAACGGAATCCAAATTGGTAAAGCAGAAGTAAATCTGTCACTGTTTGCAGATGACATGATACTATTAATAAAGAATCCTAAAGATGCCACCAGAAAACTACTAGAGCTAATCAATGAATTTGGTAAAGTAGCAAGATACAAAATTAATGCACAGAAATCTCTTGCATTCCTATACACTAATGATGAAAAATCTGAAAGAGAATTAAGGAAACACTCCCATATACCATTGCAACAAAAAGAATAAAATACCTAGGAATAAAACTATCTAAGGAGACAAAATTCCTGTATGCAGAAAACTATAAGACACTGATGAAAGAAATTAAAGATGATACAAATAGATGGAGAGATATACCATGTTCTTGGATTGGAAGAATCAATATTATGAAAATGACTATGCTACCCAAAGCAATCTACAGATTCAATGCAATCCCTATCAAACTACCAATGGCATTTTTCACAGAACTGGAACAAAAAATTTCACAATTTGTATGGAAACACAAAAGACCCCGAATAGCCAAAGCAACCTTGAGAAAGAAAAATGGAGCTGGAGGAATCAGGCTCCCTGACTTCAAACTATACCATAAATCTACAGTAATCAAGACAGTATGATACTGGCACAAAAACAGAAATATCGACCAATGGAACAGGATAGAAAGCCCAGAGATAAACCCACGCACAAGTGGTTAACTAATCTATGACAAAGGAGACAAAAATATACAATGGAGAAAAGACAGCCTCTATCAATAAGTGGTGCTGGGAAAACTGGACAGCTACATGTAAAAGAATGATATTAGAACACTCCCTAACACAATACACAAAAATAAAGTCAAAATGGATTAAAGACCTAAATGTAAGGCCAGATACTATGAAACTCTTAAAGGAAAACATAGGCAGAATACAATGACATAAGTCACAGCAAGATCCTTTGTGACCCACCTCCTAGAGAAATGGAAATAAAAACAAAAATTAACAAATGGGACCTAATGAAACTTAAAAGCTTTTGCACAGCAAAGGAAGCCATAAACAAGACGAAAAGACAACCCTCAGAATGGGAGAAAATATTTGAAAATGAAGCAACTGACAAAGGATTAATCTCAAAAATTTACAAGCAGCTCATGCAGTTCAATATCAATAAAAAAAAAAAATCCAAAAATGGGCAGAAGACCTAAATAGACGATTCTACAAAGAAGATATACAGATTGCCAACAAACACATGAAAGGATGCTCAACATCACTAATCATTAGAGAAATGCAAATCAAAATTACAATGAGGTATCACCTCACACCAGTCAGAATGGCTATCATCAAAAAATCTACAAACAATAAATGCTGGAGAGGGTGTGGAGAAAAGGGAACACTCTTGCACTGTTGGTGGGAATGTAAATTGATACAGCCACTATGGAGAACAGTATGGAGGTTCCTTAAAAAACTAAAAATAGAACCACCATATGACCCAGTAATCCCACTACTGGGCATATATTCTGAGAAAACCATAATTCAAAGAGTCATGTACCACAATGTTCATTGCAGCACTATTTACAATAGCCAGGACATGGACGTAACCTAAGTGTCCATCGACAGATGAATGGATAAAGATGATGTGGCACATATATACGATGGAATATTACTCAGCCATAAAAAGAAACGAAATTGAGTTATTTTTAGTGAGGTGAATAGACCTAGAGTCTGTCATACAGAGTGAAGTAAGTCAGAAAGAGAAAAACAAATACCATATGCTAATACATATATATGGAATCTAAAAAAAAAAAATGGTTCTGAAGAACCTAGGGGCAGGACAGGAATAAAAACGCAGATGTAGAGAATGGACTTGAGGACACAGGGAGGGGGAAGGCTAAGCTGGGACCAAGTGAGAGATTGGCATGGATGTATATACACTACCAAATGTAAAATAGATAGCAAGTGGGAAGCAGCCGCATAGGACAGGTAGATCAGCTCAGTGCTTTGTGACCACCTAGAGGGGTGGGATAGGGAGGGTGGGAGGGAGACGCAAGAGGGAGGAGATATGGGGATATATGTATATGTATAGCTGATTTACTTTGTTATAAAGCAGAAAGTAACACACCGTTGTGAAGCAATTATACTCCAATAAAGATGTTAAATAAAGGAGCCTAAAAAAAATTTTTTTAATAAAATAAAGTAAAAAACATGTGGAAATATTTCCTACATTTCAGCAAGCAAGCTGGAAATACAAAGTACTAAAACCTGACTGCCCATCATATGCCACTTAATTTTGCTTATGGATTTTAGCTTTTCTATTTTTCTTATAGAAAACTAAACTTGGGACTTTCTTTTACCTACATCTTCACTTCTTTCCCTGTTATGAGTTGAACTGTATACCTGAAAAAGATATGTTGAAGTCCTAACCCCCAGAACCTAAGAATGTGATCTTATTTGCAAATAGGGTAATTGCAGATATAATTAGTTAAGATGAGGTCATAACAGAGTGGAGTGGGACCAAAGTCCAGCATGACTGATGCCCTAAGAAGAAGAGACCCAGACAGACACAAGGACAATGCCATGTGACCACAGAGGCAGAGGTTGAAGTGATGTATCTCGAAGCCAAGGAACATCAAGGATTTCTGGGAGAACGCCAGAAACTGGAAGAGACAAGGAAGGATCTTCCCCTACAGGCTTCAGGGGGAGCAGAGCCTCCAGGCCTATAATAAGTTTGTGTTAAGTCAAAAAAAAAAAAAAAAAAAGCCAAAAGTTGCCCATATTTTCTTTTTTTTTCAAAAGTTTCCCATATTTGATGACAAGTATAAACCCACAGAACTTCAAGAACTTCAAGCAAAGTAAACTTAAGAAAACCATGGCAAATAAAATTCTAATCTAATTGTTGAAATTCAGTAAAAAATCTTGAAAGCAGCCATAGGTCAACAAAAAATTAAGTATAGAAAAATAAAGATAAGAATGACAGCAGACCTCTCCTCAGAAATACGTAAGCCGATCACTGTGTAGAGACATCTTCAAAGCATTGAGTACTGAATGTCTTTACCCAGTGGCAATCTCTTTAAGAAATAAAAGCAAAACAAAGGCTTTTTTAGATAAACGAAAGCTAAGAGAATTCATCACCGGCAAACCCGAATTATAAAAAACGTTAAAGGAAGTTTCTCAGGCAGAAGAGAAATCATACGAAATGAAAATCTGCATCTACACAAGGGAATAAAGAACAGTAAAAATGGCAAATGTGTGGGTAAATATAAAATATACCATCTGCCTAAAGTAAAATTTATAGAAATGTATTGGGAGGTTAATAGGATATATAGGAGAAAAATACAAGAGTACAAAGGATATGGAGGATAGAAGTATGCTATTGTAAGATTCTTATGCATAATGTAAAATGGTATGGCATTATTTAGAGAAAGATTGTGGTAGGTTTGATACTACCCAGGACTCACCCTTATACAAGTTTATAGTGAGTTCATTTCACCCTCTGAATTGTTTATGAAAATTATCTTCCCTCTAGTTTGTCAGATATTTTCTTAAGGAGCCTGAGTGTGTTCCTTCTTGGTCACTGAAATCACTAAATGAACATACCCACAGATTATCACACAATTATTTAACTTATAAGTTAATTACTAAGCTATCACTTTAAATTTATTTAAAATTCCTAACCATAACTTCTAAATTATTACTTCAATTACTTTACACCATTACAAACATATACAATAGATATTACATTTCATGTATCTCTGCTATATTTTCTGCAAACCCGACAAAAGCCGTTGGTCAAAAGTGAAAAATTCCAACTTAATCTGAAGTGGGAAAGCAATAAAAAGAAAAATTATTCATGCTCATACGTAACAATAAATCTGACTGTTCCTTTCCATTTTCTATACTAGGATAACTTGCATTATACATGGAGGCTTCATATTAGAGCATGCAAGCAAGGGATAGCTCCAATAAATCATATTTTCTCTACAATCTTTAAGACTTTTTTTTTTTTTTTTTTTTTTTTTTAAAGTGAGGTCCCCAATAAACATCACTCTGAATCCCCCTTCAAGTATATTCAATCCTCATCTTGGCTGTTCCCCTTTCTACCTTAAAAAAAGTACCATGAAAGTACTGGTTTAAGCTTTAAGAGCTACTATTATGTATTCTGTGTAAAAGTGTTTGCATTCTTCGTAAGAACAAATACCTTGTAGCCAAACTTATACAGAAAAGTTATTTATATCAAACTCCATTTTCCTCCTGATTCTACCTTTAAGATGTGAATAAATAAGAATGTGGCCTTAGATGGCATTCTACCATAATCAGGATAATTGTAGTTCATTTGAATAGAAAATTTTCAAAACCTTAAATATTTGAATTTTCCTTGAGTATGATATATTCCCTCCACTCCACCCCTGCCTCCCGGCATTATTCCACTGCTCTAGGAGGTATATTTTTTCTGACTTGGAAGAAAGTTGATTTTTGTTGGGAGCTACATAATCACGTGATATGAAGCATATAACTGGGTTTTTATTAAAATGTCATTAAAAATAAGATAGTCGGGCTTCCCTGGTGGTGCAGTGGTTGGGAGTCCGCCTGCCGATGCAGGGGACGCGGGTTCGTGCCCCGGTATGGGAGGATCCCACATGCCGCAGAGCGGCTGGGCCCGTGAGCCATGGCCACTGAGCCCGCGCGTCCAGAGCCTGTGCTCCGCAACGGGAGAGGCCACAACAGCGGGGGGCCCACGTACCGCAAAAAAAAATAATAAGATAGTCGCATCAAATGAGTATTGTGTTTCACAGAAATTCTTCATCAAGCAAAGCAACTGACAAAAAAAATACCAGTGATTTCTGCTAAAGTTATCGTTCTGAGCAATTGTTCTTTTTAAACTATCTTTCACTCTTAGTTAAATAAACGCTTTATTAATTAATTTCCCTTTCCCTGTCTTTTTTTCTTCTTTCTGGCCATGCTGCGTGGCTGCTGGATGTTAGTTCCCCCGACCAGGGATTGAAGCCGTGCCCTGGTCAGTGGAAGCACCAAGTCCTAACCCCCCAACTGCATTGGAAGTCCCTTGCATTGTGCCTTTTTTTTTTTTGGCTGTGTTGGGTCTTTGCCACATGTGGGCTTTCTCTAGTTGTGGCAAGCAGGGACTAGTCTTCCTTGTGGTGCGCGGGCTTCTCATTGTGGTGGCTTCTCTTGTTGCAGAGCATGGGCTGTAGGTGTGCAGGCTTCAGTAGTTGTGACACTTGGGCTCAGTAGTTGTGGCTCGCTGGCTCTAGAACACACAGGCTCAGTAGTTGTAGCACATGGGCTTAGTTGCTCCACGGCATGTGGGATCTTCCTGGGCCAGGGCTCGAACCTGTGTCCCCTGCCTTGGCAGGTGGATTCTCAACCACTGCACCACCAGGGAAGCCCTCCCTGTCTTTTTAAACTAAAAATCCATTTTGCCTAGCGCAGGAAAAAAAAATCCATTAAGTATTAAAATTCTTCTGAAAGGGCTTCCCTGGTGGTGTACCACAAAAAACAAAACAAAAACAAAATTCTTCTGAAATATCAAATTTATATGATTTCATTTAAAAATTCTTGACTCTAATAAGAATCATTTTCTGCTTTTCACCACAGTAACAAAAGATCGTGACAATACTAACGTTTATTTGAGCACTTACATTGGGCCAGATGCCGTCTAAGTGCTTTGGAACCACTATCTCATCTCAGGCTCACAGACACCGGAGCAGGAAGGCAGAACCCTTACCCACATCACAGCCTGGAACACAGAGGCCTTCCCTCGTCTGTCCGACTCCAGAGACCACAAAGCTCTTTTGGATCTGGGGTGTGGCTCCCAGTGAAATGAATAGAATACAGATTAGCAACCAAGAGGGATTCTGGCCCTGCGGGCTCCCTGGGACCTGGATCTCAGAGAACTTTCACAAGCTGCTCGTTACCCAGAGCCCAGAATCCAGACTGTTGCAATAATCTTTTTTTCCTGCAGTGGAACTCATTCTGCAAACATATTCACCTTTAAGATTCCAATACACAAGACACAGAACAAGAACTGATGTAGTGAAAAAGCAGGCAGTGAGGGGCGGGGGGTGGGGGGTGTCTGAAGACGCCCACACAATCTCCCAGACCCCGCCAGAGGTCAGCCTGAGGCAGCTCCTTTCTACTTCAGGGGTATAGAGAGCAAAGTCTGAAAATCACTAGCCAGCCGCCAGGCCAGGCCAGTGCTGCGGCAGTCTCTCTCTCTCTGTCTCTCTCTCTCTCTGTCTCTATCTCTCTCTCTGTCTCTGTCTCTCTCTCTCTCTGTTTGTCTCTCTCTCGCTGTCTCTCTCTCTCTCGCTGTCTCTCTCTCTCTCTCTGTCTCTCTCTCTGTCTCTTTCTCTCTCTGTCTCTCTCTCTCTCTGTCTGTCTCTCTCTCTGTCTCTCTCTCTGTCTCTCTCTCTGTCTCTCTCTCTCTGTCTGTCTCTCTCTCTGTCTGTCTCTCCTCTCTCTCCTCTCTCCCTGTCTCTCTCACTCTCTGTCTCTGTCTCTCTCTGTCTCTCTCTCCTCTCTCTCTGTCTCTGTCTCTCTCTCGCTGTCTCTCTCTGTCTGTCTCTCTCTGTCTCTCTGTCTCTCTGTCTGTCTCTGTCTGTCTCTCACTCTGTCTCTCTCTGTCTCTCTCTCTCTCTCTCTCTCTCTGGCTCTCTCTCTCTCTGGCTCTCTCTCTCTCTGTCTGTCTCTCTCTCTGTCTCTCTCTCGGTCTGTCTCTCTGTCTCTCTCTCTCTCTGTCTCTCTCTGTCTGTCTCTCTCTCTGTCTCTCTGTCTGTCTCTGTCTCTCTGTCTCTCTGTCTCTGTCTGTCTGTCTGTCTGTCTCTCTGTCTGTCTCTCTGTCTCTCTCTCTCTCTCTCTCTGTCTCTCTCTGTCTCTCTCTATCTCTCTGTCTCTCTCTATCTCTCTGTCTCTGTCTCTCTCTCTGTCTGTCTCTCTCTCTCTCTCTCACCCTGGCAGCCATGGGCCGAGCGGTTCTCAAAGTGTGGTTCCTGGCTCCTCACCAGAGCTGGTCATTAAAGGGGCTTCTCCTGTTACAGACAATGGTGCTGCTTTGCTTCCCAGACCCCAAGACGGGGCTAAGGCCCTTTGTCCACAAACATTTAAGCAGACTGGGGCAAAATCCTGCAGGAGACAGAGGCAGCATGAAGGAAAGCACTTCGCCAGCACAGTGGCAGAGCACACGATGCTCACACGAGGGATCTTGGACTTGGCGTGGGCCCAGTAGTCAAATATCGTCCAGCTGAACCCATATTTACTAAGGATTTTGGTGGGGCAGGGGAGGTCCCTAAGCCACAAAATAAGTAGACGAGAGAGATCTACTATAAAGCTAATGGAGCCTGAATCTTCGGGGTCTCTCATTTGCACAGGCCCCTTGCAAGGCTCGGTGAGGCGTCCTAGCAATGTGTTCACGTGGTAAAAAATTTTCTTGTAAAATTTGCAATGTCTGAACTCCAGGCTGTTAGGAGAGCACCCCCTTCCCACCCTAACTTCCCCTCTAGCCACCTCCCCGGGTCTGGTGTATGGCAGGAAGTGGTATTCCTGGGGCAGCGCTAAAGGGACGTGGAGCTGGAAATGCATTTGGTTTGGTTTGATAAGGTACAGCTGTGCAGTTTGCAGTCACTCCCAAGTATAACCGAGGTCCTGCTGGCCTCCCCCCCTCTGTGGCAATCACTTCCAAGGATACTCCTTACCATCTACTGGGCTCATGCCCCATCACATGGGTTTGGGGTGAAAAGTCCTACTGCCATAAGAACAACAGAAGAGACTGAAGTATATAGCTCCAGTAGCTAGTCTCTGGAAAATTCTTCCAAACATCAAATACTTAAAATCTCAAGCAGAGGATTTGGATCTCATTAATATCTAATTAAAACACAAGTTTTCACCTGTCAGAAATATATTCAATGAGCAGTGTATACCATTATAAACACACCACACTTTGTTTTTTGCAGCAAATCACAGGAAATAAAATTCGTCATAATTCTTGCTTTGTAGGACACTAAGTATTATTGCAAAGAGCAAGTATAACTAAAGACGAGGCTGCATGATTTATGCATTCCTTATGCACACCTTAACTTATCTGATTCATCTTGTCCTCACAAAGTCTGACAGTTCCAGATAAAATGGCATGCGAAATTGCTACCAATACAACAAAGTAGCCTGAAGAAACAAATGTTCCAGTGAAAAACTCCTACATGTATCCCATCGATAATTCAATATTTGTAGTATAAGAATAATTTGATTACACAATTATGGGGGCTCAACTGAACACAGTGGCAATTTTTAAATGCATTTGAACTGCTCTCTTGTTTACCTTAATTTCAGATAAATTTTCCACTTTTTTCTACAATTATTGATCATTCCCAAATTCAAATACAGTGGAAAGCAAGGATTCTAGCAGAAGCTAAAGGAGGAAATTGAAAAAAATGAAGATTGGCAGAACCTATATAACAATAAAATTTTAAAATCTAATGGCTGAAATGGTATGCAGAACTAGGTATTTCGAAAAGAATCATGATAGCCAAGAAAGTATTGATAACAACAATGACAAAAGAAGTGATAAGATTATGAGAATCGGAGTATTCCTAAACATGAAACAGAATTTCCAAAAGGTAAACTATTACTACTGTCTGCACAGCGTCATTTTAATGAATTTGTTGACTTCCATAAGTATCCTGAACTTTCATCCTGGTCTGTTACATACTGTGAATGAAGGTTTTTTCCCACCAAAATTGTGATCCCAATTCACAGAGAATCAAATGGAACATATTAAGAATTTGTTAAAATGCTTCTCAAACAGGCATTATAAAACACATTTAAATATGAACAGATTGTTATCAGATCTTGTTTGGTCTCTTCCACAACTGATGAATGTACATATTGGTTTTTTTGATGAATGTATATATTGGGTGTTTTGATGATACACTTAAATATTTTCATAAGACATATTACTTACACCAGATACGTTTTCAGGTGGAATTAAATTGATTGACATCTCTCAAAAATCAGATGTCACAGATCACAAGGAGTCTGTGCTTACTTCAATTACACACAAATTGAATTAAATTGTACTTTACCATTACCTTGAAGAACAGACAAAAAAGAACATTCAGCATTATTGTGAAGTATTAAATAGTAGTTGAGGATATTAAATGGTTAAATCAAATAGGTTTACCCATCAGATATCACCGTGAAAACTGATGCTTTCAAATGACAGAAATTTCAGAGAATCAAACTGCTGGGTTTGATAAATTTTTACATGAGTTCTTGGAAAACCATCAAAATGAAAAGGACCAATGTGACTTATTTATCCAAAACAGCTCATAAGGAATTCATCAAAATAGGGGAAAACTTGAACTAAATGAAGTGAGAAATCAAATAAACAAACCCAATATCAAAAAACACTCTATTGCTTCAGATTCTACAATAGTGAACTGCTTTGTGTATGCCATTATGTGTGCTACTCTAAGACAGGAAACCAATTTGCTGTGCAGAAAACCCATTTTTAAGTTTTTGGCAAAATTCATCTGAAATTAAGGCATACACAAGAATTATTCAAATGCAGCTTTGGCCTTTCAACAGAATGAATGCAGTTCTGAACTGTACACAACAACCTACATTCCACACCTGCCACTCATCAATGACAATATGACTGGCAGGAGAGGGGTTAGTTTCAAGCACTCTTGAGAAATATAAGTAATTAAAATATATTCTGGATGCTGCTCGTCCCTAAATCACATCAGGAAAAGCTGCCTCCCAATACCTGAAATTGTTGACTACCTCAGGATCTTACACCCCTTATGCTCTTTTCTTGGGTTTCTTTCTTATGTTAGATGTAGTATTTTAAACATCCATGCAAAACTGTATTTTTCTTTTAAAGAGTCTAAGGGTAGTGAGATCATTTGCCCGTTCTTAAAGCAGGGAAATCTTGTAGCACAACAACAATGTAAAGTACAATGACATTTCAATGACCCTAAAACATATTTTCTATGAGTGAGAATGAGAACTTGAACACAAATATGGCACAAAAATGTTTATTCAAAAAGTTAATCATGACTGTTGGGTCCTGGATTTGTTCAAGATGGCGGAGTAGAAGGATGTGCGCTCAACTCCCTCTTACTAGAGCATCGGAATCACAACTAACTGCTGAACAATCATAGACAGGAAGACACTGGAATTCACCAAAAAAGATACCCACATCCAAAGACAAAGGAGGAGCCACAATGAGATGGTAGGGGAGTGCAAGCACAATAAACTCAAGTCCCATAACTGCTGGGTGGGTGACTCACAAACTGGAGAACAATTATACCCCAGAAGTCCACCCACAGGAGTGAACGTTCTGAGCCCCACGTCAGGCTTCCCAAACCTGGGGGTCTGGCAGCAGGAAGAGGAATTTCTAGAGAATCAGACTTTGAAGGCTAGTGGGATTTGATTGCAGGACTTTGACAGGACTGGGGGAAACAGAGACTTCACTCTTGGAGAGCACACACAAAGTAGTGTGCGCACTGGGACCCAAGGGAAAGAGCAGTGATCCCATAGGAGACTGAACCAGACCTACCTGCTACTGTTGGAGGGTCTCCTGCAGAGGCAGGGGGTAGCTGTGACTCACCATGAGGACAAAGACACTGTCAGCAGAAATTCTGGGAAGTACTCCTTGGCGTGAGCCCTCCCAGAGTCTGCCATTAGCCCCACCAAAGACCTGGTAGGCTCCAGTGTTGGGTCACCTCAGGCCAAACAACCAACAGGGAGGGAACCCAGCTCCACCCATCAGCAGACAAGCACATTAAAGTTTTACTGAGCTCTGCCCACCAGAGCAACAGCCAGCTCTACCCACCACCAGTCCCTGACATCAGGAAACTTGCACAAGCCTCTCAGATAGCCTCATCCACCAGAGGGCAGACAGCAGAAGCAAGAAGACCTAAAGCCCTGCAGCCTGTGGAAAAAAACCACATTCACAGAAAGGTAGACAAGATGAAATGGCAGAGGGCTACGTACAAAAGATAAAATGCCAGAAAAAAAACTAAATGAAGTGGAGATAGGAAACCTTCCAGAAAAAGAATTCAGAACACTGATGGTGAAGATGATTCAGGACCTCAGAAAAAGAATGGAGGCAAAGATCGAGAAGATGCAAGAAATGTTTAACAAAGACCTAGAAGAATTAAAGAACAAACACCTAAAATAATTAAAGAACAAACAGAGATGAACAATATAATAACTGATATGAAAAACACACTAGCATGAATCAACAGCAGAATAACTGAGGCAGAAAAACGGGTAAGAGACCTGGAAGAGAGAATGGGAGAATTCACTGCTATGGAACAGAATAAAGAAAAAAGAATGGGGCTTCCCTGGTGGCGCAGTGGTTGAGGGTCTGCCTGCCGATGCAGGGGACGCAGGTTCATGCCCCGGTCCAGGAGGATCCCACATGCCGTGGAGCGGCTGAGCCTGTGAGCCATGGCCACTGAGCCTGCGTGTCCGGACCCTGTGCCCCGCAGCAGGAGGGGCCACAGAGGTGAGAGGCCCACATACCGCAAAAAAAAAAAAAAAAAGAAAAAAGAAAAAAGAATGAAAAGAAATGAAGACAGCCTAAGGGACCTCTAGGACAATGTTAAACACAACAACATTACCATTATATGGGTCCCAGAAGGAGAAGAGAGAAAGATAGGACCCAAGAAAATATTTGAAGAGATTACAGTTGAAAACTTCCTTAACATGGGAAAGGAAATAGCCACCGAAGTCCAGGAAGCGCAGAGAGTCCCAGGCAGGATAAACCCAAGGAAAAACATGCTGAGACACATAGTAATCCAAAGGACAAAAATTAAAGACAAAGAAAAATTACTGAAAGCAATGAGAAAAAATGACAAATAATATACAAGGGAACATCCATAAGGTTAACAGCTGATTTCTCAGCAGAAACTCTACAAGCCAGAAGGGAGTGGCATGACATATTTAAAGTGATGAAAGGGAAGAACGTACAACCAAGATTACTCTACCCAGCAAGGATCTCATTCAGATTCCAAGGAGAAATCAAAAACTTTACAGACAAGCAAAAGTTAAGAGAATTCAGCACCACCAAACCAGCTCTACAACAAACGCTAAAGGAACTTCTCCAAGTGGGAAACACAAGAGAAGAAAAGGACCTACAAAAACAAACCAATAACAGAAAAGAAAATGGTAATAGCAACATACATACCGATAATTACCTTAAACGTGAATAGATTAAATGCTCCAACCAAAAGACACAGGCTGGCTGAATGGATACAAAAACAGGATCCATATATATGCTGTCTACAAAAGACCCACTTCAGACCTAGGAACACATACAGACTGAAAGTGAGGGGACGGAAAAATATTCCATGCAAATGGAAATCAAAAGAAAACTAGAGTAGCAATTCTCATATCAGACAAAAGAGGCTTTAAAATAAAGACTATTACAAGAGACAAAGAAGGACACTACACATAATGATCAAGGGATCAATCCAAGAAGAAGATATGACAACTGTAAATATTTATGCACCCAACATAGGAGCACCTCAATACATAAGGCAAATGCTAGAAACCATAAAAGGGGAAATCGACAGTAACACAATCATAGTAGGGGACTTTAACACCCCACTTTCACCAATGGACAGATCATCCAAAATGAAAATAAATAGGTAACACAAGCTTTAAATGATACATTAAACAAGATGGACTGAATTGATATTTACAGGACATTCCATCCAAAAACAACAGAATACACTTTCTTCTAAGTGCTCATGGAATATTCTCCAGGATAGATCATATCTTGGGTCACAAATCAAGCCTTGGTAAATTTAAGAATACTGAAATCGTATCAAGTATCTTTTCCGACTACAACCCTATGAGACTAGATATCAATTACAGGAAAAGATCTGTAAAAAATACAAACAAATCAAGGCTAAACAATACACTACTAAATAACCAACAGCTCAATGAAGAAATCAAAGAGGAAATCAAAAAATACCTAGAGACAAATTACAATGAAAACACGATGACCCAAAACCTATGGGATGCAGCAAGCAGTTCTAAGAGGGAAGTTTATAGCAACACAAGCCTACCTCAAGAAACAAGAAAAATCTCAAATAAACCATCTAACCTTACACCTAAAGGAACTAGAGAAAGAAGAACAAACAAAACCCAAAGTTAGCAGAAGGAAAGAAATCAAAAAGATCAGAGCAGAAATAAATGAAATAGAAACAAAGAAAACAATAGCAAAGATCAATAAAACTAAAAGCTGGTTCTTCAAGAAGATAAACAAAATTGATAAACCATTAGCCAGAGCCATCAAGAAAAAGAGGGAGAAGACTCAAATCCATAGAATTAGAAATGAAAAAGGAGAAGTTACAACAGACACCCCAGAAATACAAAGCATCCTAAGAGACTACTACAAGCAACTCTATGCAATAAAATGGACAACCTGGAAGAAATGGACAAGTTCTTAGAAAGGTATAACCTTCCAAGACCGAATCAGGAAGAAGCAGAAAATATGAACAGACCAATCACAAGTAATGAAACTGAAACTGTGATTTTAAACTTCCCAACAAGCAAAAGTCCAGGACCAGATGGCTTCACAGGTGAATTCTAACAAACATTTAGAGAAGAGCTAACACCCATCCTTCTCAAACTCTTCCAAAAATTTTCAGAGGAAGGAACACTCCTCTAAACTCATTCTATGAGGGCACCATCACCCTGATATTAAAACCAGACAAAGATACTACAAAAAAGGAAAATTACAGACCAATATCACTGATGAATATAGATGCAAAAATTCTCAACAAAATACTAGGAAACAGAATCCAACAACGCATTAAAAGGATCATACACCATGATCAAGTGGGATTTTTCCCAGGGATGCAAGGATTTTTCAATATATGCCAATCAATCATGTGATACACCATATTAAGGAATTGAAGAAGAAAAACCATATGATCAGGATACCCTGGTGACGCAATGGTTGAGAGTCCGCCTGCCGATGCAGGGGGCACGGGTTCATGCCCCGGTCCAGGAGGATCCCACATACCGTGGAGCGGCTGGGCCCGTGAGCCATGGCCACTGAGCCTGCGCGTCCGAAGCCTGTGCTCCGCAATGGGAGAGGCCACAACAGTGAGAGGCCTGCTTACCACAAAAAAAAAACCCAACCATATGATCATCTCAATAGATGCAGAAAAAGCTTTTGACAAAATTCAACACCAATTTATGATAAAAACTCTCCAGAAAGTGGGTATATTGGGAACCTACCTCAAATAATAAAGGCCGTATAGGACAAACCCACAGCAAACATCATTCTCAATGGTGAAAAACTGAAAGCATTTCCTCTAAGATCAGGAACGAGATAAGGATGTCCACTCTCACCACTATTATTCAACATAGTTTTGGAAGTCCTAGCCAGGGCAATCAGACAAGAAAAAGAAATAAAAGGAATACAAATTGGAAAAGAAGTAAAACTGTCACTGTTTGCAGATGACATGATACTATACATAGAGAATCCTAAAGACTCTACCGGACAACTACTAGAGCTAACCAATGAATTTGGTAAAGTTGCAGGATACAAAATTAATGCACAGAAATCTCTTGCATTCCTGTATACTAATGATGAAAAATCTGAAAGAGAAATTAAGGAAACACTACCATTTACCATTGCAACAAAAAGAATAAAATACCTAGGAATAAATCTACCTAGGGAGACAGAAGACCTGTATGCAGAAAACTATAAGACACTGATGAAAGAAATTAAACATGATACAAATAGATGGAGAGATATACCATGTTCTTGGATTGGAAGAATCAATATTGTGAAAATGACTATACTACCCAAAGCAATCTACAGATTCAATGCAATCCCTATCAAATTACCAATGGCATTTTTTAGAGAAGTAGAACAAAAAAATCTTAAAATTTGTATGGAGACATAAAAGACCCTGAATAGCCAAGGCAGTCTTGAGGCAAAAAACGGGGCTGGAGGAATCAGACTCCCTGACTTCAGACTATACTACAAAGCTACAGTAATCAAGACAATATGGTACCGGCACCAAAACAGAAACATAGATCAGTGGAACAGGGTAGAAAGAAAGCCCAGAGATAAACCCACGCACCTATGGTCAACTAATCTATGACAAAGGAGGCAAAGATATACAATGGAGAAAAGATAGTCTCTTCAATAAGTGGTGCTGGGAAAACTGGACAGCTACATGTAAAAGAATGCAATTAGAACACTCCCTAACACCATACACAAAAGTAAACTCAAAATGAATTCGAGACCTAAATGTAAGACTGGACACTATAAAACTCTTAGAGGAAAACACAGGAAGAACACTCTTTGACATAACTCACAGCAAGATCTTTTTTGATCCACCTTCTAGAGTAATGGAAATAAAAACAAAAATAAACAAATGGGACCTAATGAAACTTAAAAGCTTTTGCACAGCAAAGGAAACCATAAACAAGACGAAAAGACAACCCTCAGAATGGGAGAAAACATCTGCAAAAGAAGCAACGGACAAAGGATTAATCTCCAAAATATATAAACAGCTCATGCAGCTCAATATTAAAGAAACAAACAACCCAATCCAAAAATGGGCAGAAGACCTAAATAGACATTTCTCCAAAGAAGACATACAGATGGCCTAGAAGCACATGAAAAGCTGCTCAACATCACTAATTATTAGAGAAATACAAATCAAAACCACAATGAGGTATCACCTCACACCAGTTAGAATGGGCATCATCAGAAAATCTACAAACAACAAGTGCTGGAGAGTGTGTGGAGAAAAGGGAATCCTCTTGCATGCTTGGTGGGAATGTAAACTGATACAGCCACTATGGAGAACAGTATGGAAGTTCCTTAAAAAACGAAAAATAGAATTACCATATTATCCAGCAATCCCACTACTGGGCATATACTCAGAGAAAACCATAATTCAAAAAGACACATGCATCCAAATGTTCATCGCAGCACTATTTACAATAGCCAGGTCATGGACACAACCTAAATGCCCATTGACAGACGAATGGATAAAGAAGATGTGGTACATATATACAATGGAATATTACTTAGCCATAAGAAGGAACGAAACGGAGTCATTTGTTGAAACGTGGATGGACCTAGAGATGTCATACATAGTGAAGTAAGTCAGAAAGAGAAAAACAAATACCGTATATTAACACATGTATGTGGAACCTAGAAAAATGGTACAGATGAACCAGTTTGCAGGGCAGAAGTTGAGACACAGATGTAGAGAACGTATGGACACAAAGTGGGGAAAACCACGGTGGGGTGGGGATGACATGTATACACTGATGTGTATAAAATTGATGTCTAATAAGAACCTGCAGTATAAAAGAACAAACAAACAGACAAAATAAGAAGTAAATTGTAAGAGAAGATTTTTCAGATCTCAATGAAAACAGTAATTAAAGGGAAGGGATAAATTTCAAGCACAGTGAATAGACCCTTGGATTTTTTGATAATCCAATTAACAGAGGGAAGTAAGTCAGAGGAACACATTGGGAAAATACTGAAATTTTTCCTAAAATAACAAAGATAAAATGAAACTCATAACTGCCACTATTATGAAGACATTGGTGACAAACTGTTTAACAACAACTGTCCTCTATTTAATGAGTAGTTATGATGACTCCGACCCAAGAAAATGTGAAATGGTCATATAGGAAGAAAACCTGATAGAAGTTTCAGCAAATTTGACAGCAAAAACCTAAAAATATATGTGGAATTACAAATAATGAGTTGCAAAGCTGAAACTCTTCTAAACCATTAAAAAAAAAACCCAATCAACCAAAGACTGAATTATCCTTTTTCTTTTGATTCCTACAAAGTATGTCATTATATGAATGCACTATATTTAACCTGGTCCCTTTTATAGGGCATTTAGAATGTTTTCCATCTTTTCCTACTATAAACAATGTGTTCACATACCTTTTAATTCCTGTAGTAATGTATCCGGAGGATACATTCCTAGAAGGACAATTGCTAAGCCAGAGAACATACATGGTTAAATTAGATTAATATGACTCCACCTCCACAGCCCAGCAAAATCTATGCCTACTTCCATACCCTCAGGCATAGAGCATGTTGTCAAACTTCCAGATCATTTTTAAATGGTATCTCCTGTGACATTATTTTAACATGCTTTTTTTAAGAGCAGTTTTAGGTTCACTGCAAAATTGAATAGTACAGAGAATTTCCATATGCCCTCACTGTCAACATCCCCTACCAAAGCAGTACATTTGTTACAACTGATGAACCTGCATTGACACATTGCTATCATGCAAAGTCCATAGTTTATATTAGGGTTTGCTCTTGGTGTTGTACGTTCTATGGGTTTGGACAAATGTATAAGGACATGTGTCCATCATTATAGTATCATACAAAGTAGTTTTACTGCCCTAAAAACCCTCTGTGCTCTACCTATTCATCCCTCTCTTCCCACTAACTTCTGGCAACCACTGATCCTTTTACTGTCTCCTTAATTTTGCCTTTTCAGATTGGCTTCTTTCACTTAGCAATATGCATTTAAGGTTCTTCCAAGTCTTTTCAGGGCTGGATAGCTCACTTCTTTTTAGCGCTGAATGGTATTCCATTGTCTGGATGTACCACAGTTGACCTTTTCACCTACTGAAGGACATTTTGGTTGCTTCCAAGTTTGACAATTATGAATAAAAACTGCTATAAACATCTGTGCACAGGTTTTTGTGTGGACATAAGTTTTCAACTCCTTTGGGTAAACATGGACCATAGAGTAAGAATACGTTTCGTTTTGTAAGAAACTTCCAAGCTGTCTTCCAAAGCGTCTGTAGCATTTTGCATTCCCACCAGCAACGAATGAGAGTTGATGCTGTTCCAAATCCTCGCCAGCATTCTGGGTCTTTACCCTTCTGGTAGTACATAGTGGTATCTCGTGGTTTTAATTTGCAACCCCTAATAACATATGACGTTGAGCATTTTTCATATGATTATTTGCCATCTGTATATTTTCTTTGATGACATGTCCATTCAGATCTTCCCCCATTTTTAACTGGGTTGTTCATTTTCCTGTTTGAGTACTCCTTGTCATTCTAATTGACCTCTCTTACTAAGACTGAACTTTTTTTCACGTTTAAAAGCTATTTGCATGTCCTTTTAGAAAATGTATTAAACGCTTGTTTGAAACTTTTGCCTTTTTATTGCATAGCTGGTCATATTAGCTGTAGAAATCCTTTAAATACTAAGGAAATTAGTTCTTCATGAAATGAACTAAATATTTCCAACTTTGTCACATTTTTACTGTTTCATACTTTCTTCACCTTTACAGTCAAATTTATCAATCTTCTATGGCACTTTGTCTCATGACAAGAAAGGTCATTCCCACTCCAAGGTTATTTTGATTTCATGGTTTCCGCTTTTTCTAAAATTTACTTTTTAACATTTAAATATTTAATCCTTCTGGAATTTAGAAATGAGGTATGGATTAAACTTTTTAAATATGGCTATCTGGTCCCTTCAACATCATGTATTGAACAATCCCAAATTTCCCATTGATTTGAAATGTTATCTTTATCAAATATTAATAAGATTAGGGGTCTTTTTCTGCACCTTATGTCCATTCTTATACCCATACCAGATGGGTTTACTAAAGCTTTATATTTGGTTCTATCTAGACTTGTTTCATAATTTCCTTGCATGTTACTATACACATTTTCCATATGAATTCTAGAATTAGCTTGTGTGAACTGAAAACAAACTTCAGAATTCTTACAAAATGTTAAATATACAGATTCAGGGAGAATTGACATTTTTATGAAATAAATTTTTCTGAGAACAAATTATGCCTTTCCATTTTCAAGTCTCCTTTTAATGGCTCTA
This sequence comes from Aethalodelphis obliquidens, assembly GCF_003676395.1. Taxonomy (NCBI): domain Eukaryota; kingdom Metazoa; phylum Chordata; class Mammalia; order Artiodactyla; family Delphinidae; genus Aethalodelphis; species Aethalodelphis obliquidens. Next base: position 39,378,433 of record NW_020837955.1, on the reverse strand, counting down.
GTAGCCTTTCGAAATTGTCTTCACATACATCTCGCACATTTCCTGTGAGATTTATTCCTAGCATTTCATGTAGGAAGTGCCCTTCCTGTATCTTCTAATTGTTTATTTTTTGTATATATGAAAGCTAATTATTTCTTAGTAATTTTTTCATCTTGATATTTGATATCATGAGAGTATGTGGAATATATAATAAAACAATCAAGCAGATACTGGAAGGCAACCACCAGTACTGTTCTGAAGACCTAGAACAGTACAATTCCAGTTATTCTACTTATGTGCTGGCCCTTAACCCTCCAAAGACACTATCAATTTCTGTCCATTATTCCTATGATTTGTAAAAGTAGTTTAACATTGTATTGTGAATCTCTACTTATTGTTTAGTTTTGCTGGTACATTAACTTTATGAAAATGATATTAAACTGCATTATCTTCTGAAATTGGCTGTTTCATTAAACGCTGTTACTAAGATTTATCAAGCTGTGAGTACCTGTGGTTCACATTTTTACATTATTGTATTATATTCCATTATGTGAGTATGCCATGATTTATTCAGCCATTCTCCTGACAATGGACATGGGATTGTTTCCAAGTTTTGCTACTGCATACAGTCCAGCTATGAACATTTTTGGCCTGCTGATGTCTACACACAAGAGTCTCTCTGAGTCTAGACCTAAGAGTGAAGTCTGATTGTAAGTATACAGTACTTAACCTTATATGATAATGCCAAATTGTTTCCCAAAGTGCTTATAACAACTTACACTCACTAGAAGTATAAAAATTATTGACCCCTAATCTATCCAACACACCATTCAGACTTAATTATTGCCAATCCTTCAGATGCAAAATGGTATCTCATTGTGATCTTAATTTTTATTTCCATTTACCAAAGAGATTAAGCGCCTTCATGTGACTTTACTTGCCAAACATGTTCCCTCTTCTGCAAAGTGTCCATTTTCTATATATTGCTTATTTTTCCATTGGGTTGTTTATATTTGATTTGTAGAAATTCTTTATGTATACTGGAATCTAATCCTTCATCAGATAGGTTGCAAATGTGAAATTTCTGCAAGATTGAGTTGTTTCATTGCTTTATGGTTTCTTTATGAAAAAGGTTATTTGCCCATCCCAAGATTAGAAATATATTTTCTTATACATCCTTCCAAGCATTTAAAATTTTACCTTTCATTTTTAATTCTTAATTCATTTGGTATTGATTTTTATATATAAAGTGAGCTATCAATCCAATTTCATAGGTTCCCCCCCATATTGATAGCTGTCCCAGCACAACGTTGATTGGAAATTAAGAACTTTACAATTCTCAGTCTACCTACCTGTGAAATTTATTCATGAGTCTTTTGTAGTTTTTCAATGGAGTTGTAGAGATTTCTGCATACATCTAACAAAACGTGTACCCCTAAGTTTCCTTTTAATTTTGTATAATATTTTAAACTGTGCTTCCCAACAATTTTTTACTTGTATCATAGAAATGTACCAGTTGATGTTTGCACATTGATCTTCTGGTAGCTACCGTGTGAGACTCTGAGATGACTTGTTTGGTTTCTATAGTATATGATATAAACTACCACTTTGGTAGATAATCATAATATCTGCAAAAAATTAAAGTATCATTTGGTGGTTTCATCCTTCCTAGTCTTTAGCCTTTGCTCTTGTCCAGCAATACTCAAACATTGTATTTGTCTTGACCCTGAGTTTAAAAGGAATACTTTTGACATAAAAAAAATTTGTACATAAACCATTTATCAGGTTAAGAAACTTCCTACTCCTAATTCCTAATTTGCTTAGCGTTTTAAACCATATTTGAGGGCTGACTTTCAAATGATTTTTCTGCTTCTATTAAAATGATCAAATGATGTTTTTTCATTTGTTAATGTAGTAAATGTCATTTATAGATTTTCTGATATTCAGCCCCTTTCCTTTCTTTTGAAAGCAACACAACTTGTTTGTGACATTAACTTTAAACACTGTTGTCTTGGAGCTTAAAGCTCATTGCTTCCACTTTTCACCCTCATGGTTTGTTACTCCCTTGTCAGAAGGGGAGCAGGTCTTTGGAAATTTCCCTCACTTCCTGGAAGTCCAGAATGCATCCATCATATCCAGGATCTAGTTATTTTATAAGGGGAGGCAAGGTTTTTCCAAATGCTTTGTTTTCCATAATGCTGAAAGCAGAATTCTGTTATTTTTTTTAATCTGGACATCTTATTTATATGTAATGGTTTGTTAATTCTCTCAGGTTTTCGAGTTAAATATTCATATCTCCAAACAATGAAAAATATCTCTCCTTTCCAAATTTTATTCTCTTTTGTCTAACTGTATTAGCTACTACCATCCAATTATAAGAATGAATAGTGACAGTGGAAATTCTTTCATTGACCCTGTCTTTAATGAGAATGCTTCTAGGTGCTGCTTCCTTAAGCAGGATGCTGGCATTTAAGAATGAAATATAACTTTATCGTGTAAAGGAATCATCTATATATTCCTACTTTTACAGGTGTTTAACTCTGAAGAGGATGTTTACTTTCATGAAATGCTTTATCACCATTCTTTTGATTTATTAATACTGTGACTTACATTAACAGATTTCCTGTTGTGGAACCATCAATGGCAAACTGGTAAATGAGTATTAAAGAGACACGAGGATCAGTCACTGCACTAACCCTTGAAATGCCCTGCAATAATTTTCCCCCAACTTCTCACTTCACAAAATTTCAAACTTACGGGAAGAACAGTTTGATGAATTGTTAAAATAAACCAGATGTGGCAATATTTTGAGATATGTATATGTTCTTTGGGTTTTTGTTGAACCATTTAAAAGTTACAAAATCATAACACTTCTCTAAATGCTTCAGAATATACATCCTAAGAAGAGCATTCTCCTACACAGAAAGTTAAATTTTGAATTAATGTAATCTAATATATAGTTCATATTCTAATTTCCCCAAACAGTCCCATTTGTGTCATTTTTAACTAGGTTTTCCCCCTCAAACCATTGAGGAGTCAATCAATTACCAAGAATTGCATTTAGCTACCTTTTTTTTTTTTTTTTTTTTTTTTTTTGCGGTACACGGGCCTCTCTCTGTTGTGGCCTCTCCCGTTGCGGAGCACAGGCTCCGGACGCGCAGGCTCAGGGGCCATGGCTCACGGGCCAAGCCGCTCCGTGGCATGTGGGATCCTCCCGGACCGGGGCACGAAGCCGTGTCCCCTGCATCGGCAGGCGGACTCTCAACCACTGCGCTACCAGGGAAGCCCCTTAGCTACTTCTTTAGTCTCCCTTTTTCTTGAACAGATCTCCTTTTTTGTCTTTCATTACATTCACATTTAAGAGTCTAAGTCAGTTGTTTTGGAAAATGTGCCAGAATATGAACTTGTCTGATTACATATTCATAATTATATTCACATTGAACACTTTTAGCGAAAGGAATGCAGAGGTGAAACTAAATGCTTCCCATTTCCTGTGCATTAGTTACACGCACGTCAGGTGGCAGGTAACGCTGGGGTGTCGGTTGTTAGTGATGTTAAGTCTGATCACTTGGTTACAGTGGTGTTTGCCACATTTCTCCATTGGAAATGTATTACCACTATCCTTTTTGATGTTCAAATTGTCCCAAATCTGGCTAATCAGAGTCCCTGCAAGCTGGTTCTTGTATCATTTTCGCCTGTCTGTACAGATTAAGCACCTTCTTCCGTTTACGGGCACATTTGGATGTTCTAGGCTTAACTTGTTCTTTTCATGCTCCGATACCGGTATTATTTGATTCCGTAAGCCATTTCTCCTACTTCCTTTTAGTGGGAAACACTTAGAAAAACCAAGGTCTTACACTAAATGTGCTCATTCCTGCTCGAAGTCATTGGTTCCAGGACTTTTCAGTAGACAGGATTTTTTTAAATATGTTCATAATGATAACTGGATCCACATGAGATTATCCTGCTCCTTCCACCTTTATATATCCCTTCTTCCATGGGGAGAACTCTAACGGCATCAATTTATTCTCAATTGCTCAGTCTCAGAATCTATCCAAAATAGTATCAAAATCGCTATCAACAAACTCACTAAGCAAGTCGGATATTCCTTTAGTCTTTCTCTTCAGAGTATATACCACTTGAGCTGTAGACTGAAAAGTGTGTTCAAAGATTAAATGAATTCTTTTTCTGTGTGGTTTGTTAATTTGATAAACAGGTCCACTTGTTTCTATTTGTATTAAATTTTAGTTTTACCTGTCCTTGTAAATTTTATTTTATGCTTTAATATGTAAAACATTAACACAGCTTAACAGCTAGTTGTTACCTTTATAAGAAGCTTTAAATCTCACTTAGCTGTCCCGTCCCCACTCTTCCCACTCACTTCATGTCGTGAATGTTTGATTTCTTTAGTGTCTGATTTATTCTTTTACTTATTTCTGTAAATATACAGAAATATTTACTGTAAATATTCTGAAAATATACGTATATACAAAAGGTAGCCTACTATTTATAATCTTACAGCTTGCTTTTTCCACTTATGATAGAAGTCATTCCGTATCAGTCCATGGAGATCATTCTCTCTTTTTTTTTTAAACAGTTTCATGGTACTCCACAGTGTGGATGTATCAGATGATTCATCCAGACACCTATGTACGGGAAATACCCTGAATTGTTATAGCTTATACATGAAAGAAGATTGGTAGAGGTCTTTCCATACCTGACAATTCTGAAAATCTACACATTATCAAAAACAAGTTGTGAAGCAGAATCTTTTCTCAACTGTCATTTTTTTAAAGTTGCGATGCAAATTAAAACCATAATGAGATAACACTACACAGGTTCTAGAAAGTCTCAAATTAAGAAGACAGAAAACACCAAGTGTTAGTGAAGAGTAGGAACAATCAGAACTCTCGAATACTGTTGCTGAGCATACATCGCAACTTTGAAGAACTTTCAAATATTTGGCAACATCTAACCAAAGTTGGTCACATGCACACCCTTTGATCCAACAATTCCATTCTTAGTTATATGCTCAACAGAAATGCATACATATGTTCACAAAGGGACATGAAGTGCAGTGTTTATAGTAGTACTATGCCTAATAGCCAAAATCCAGAAATACCCACATGCCCATCAACAGAATAAATTAATTGTGGTATATTCACACACGGGAATAGCAATGAGAATGAAGAATCTGCAACTGTGCCCAAAAATATAAATGAATCTTACAGACAGAATGTTGGGGGAAACAAGGCAGATCCAACAGTACAAACTGGATGGTTCCACTTACATAATGTTCAAAATCACAAAACTAAGCTCTGCTATTAGAACTCAGGGGTATTTACCTTGCCAGGAGTGGAGACAGTATCTGGAGGGGAATGTGAGGAGATCTTCTGGGGTAGTGGCAATGTTCTGTCCCCTGACCTGAGTTCTGGTGTGTACAGGATGTACAGGTGTGTATACATTATGAAAATTCAGCAAGCCACATGCTGATACGTGCATTTTTCTGTGCACGCTGTGTACTTCAAGAAAAAGTATGTTTTAAATTCCAGTTAAGTGATGAGGTAAAAGAATAAGATCGCTAAATTAAATAACCAAAGATCTACAAATAAGTGGAAGCACTGTAACAGAAACCAAGATGACTATCATAGAATCAAAAGTGTCGAGATATTAGCTCAGAATTATAGTCTCATGAAGCCTGGTGTTTGAGTTTTAAAATTTAATGTAGTTTTCATTCAAGTCTAGGATATTTTTAACTCTTAATATAAAAATGTTCCAGTGTGTATACTAACAAGTGTGTATACTCGTTAGTATACAAGTAAAACTGATGCTCCAGGAAGAGAGACCATGCTTTTCCTGTAGTTTGAAAACAACTGTGCTAACTACTCCCTGCATCCAGAATGATGCATTCAGAGAAGGTAAAGAAGGAATGCAAACCTTTCTCCTGCTGGTGGCTCTCATTAGCTTTAAAAAAATTAGTTATTACACAATATAGCAAGAATATTATGCAAGAAGTTTAATAATTTTAGACTAAATAGTTTATATTAATAAAGACTAAATTATCTTTCTATCCTAGTCATATAATTATAAAACCATTGTTGTACAAAAGATGATACGGTAACATGCAGCCAAAATATATGGGACAAAATATAACACAAACGTATTGGGAAATTAGTTAAATGTTATTTGCTGGATTTTTACATTTGTGATATTATTTGTCAGCTGTTTATATTTTTAATTAGTTGTGCTTTTTGTCATTCTAAACATATACCTTTAGAACCAATTTCGTATTTATAATTTGCATTCTTTTTCTTAAAAGAAGGTTCCCCAAATTACATCAGAACCCACAAAAGCTTGATTTACCTCTGAACAGAATTTAAGTTACTAGCAAGTCTTCAGTTTCTTACCATGTTGAACACAGTTAGGGAGACAGGGCTGTGATAATATACTACCTGGCAGCTAAAGGATGATCAAAGTTAATTTGAGGCAGTCACTCGTGCGTTCATTCACCAAACAGTGCTAAATGCTTTCTCGGTGGCAGGCAGTGTGCATGGCTCTGTTGATATGAAGGTGAGCAAACAGACGGGCTCTGCCTTCATGACGCTTACAGTTCCACGGGGCAAGGAAAGAAGAGTCAGACAATCTCCCCATTACAAACAACGATCAATGCAGTGAAGGAAGATTATACAGAAGATCATCACAGAGTAAACTGGACGACTTTCAGGGAAGGAAGGAATGGGGCAGCAGGTGGGCTGGGTGGAGGGGGATGCCCCTTGGCAGGGTATCTCTATCAGGAGAGGAGGAGGTCTTTAGTGAAAGAAGCAGAGACAAAAGCAGCTCTGCCCACACCCCCAGGTAGAGACCACCACGGATGCCAGGAGGAGGTGGTCTCAACCCAGCTGGGCTCCAGCACTGAGCAGACCTGGAGGGAAAGACAGCATTATGCTGGGATCCACAGCTCAGCAAGGTCCGTGGCAATATGCCTGCAGGGCTGGCACCAGCTGTACCCAAGCTGCAACAATGGACAGTTCCAGCAAGAGACGGTTATCGCCTGGTGATGAACAACTAGAGTTTTTTTGTGTGTTTTCTTTTTGTATTTTTGTTTTTTAATTTTTGGCAGCTCCACGCGGCGTGTGGCATCTTAGTTCCCCAACTAGGGATCGAACCCGTGACCCCTGCAGTGGAAGCACGGAGTCTTAACCACTGGACCACCAGGGGAGTCCTGAAGAGCAAGAGTGATGAAGACAGTCAAACTGGAATGGAATCCTGGCTCTGCCCCATTTCAACTACCCTTGAAATTTCCTTGTTGGCTGGGGGGAGCCGAGTTACTGCATGATAACCCTTGAGGTGCTCCGCACAGAGCTCGGCACACGCCATGCTCAGCACGCACAAGCCTAAATACAGAGCAGCTGCCCTCCGTGTGGCCCTTCCCCTCCCCCAGTCTGTTGTGTCCATTCCACTGGTTTCTGGGATCAGCCTTAATTCAGCCGGGACTGGAATTCTGCCCACAACTCAATCCCTATGAATAGCCAAGCGTCCCTGGGGCCTTCCTCTGCTTTGCCAACATTGCCACCTACCGCCTAGGCTAGATTCCCTCAGGACGAGGTTCCTCCCAGGCCTTCCCCAGCGCTGTCAGATTCTGCTGGCCCATCCGGCTGGGTTACCTGGAGGACTTGCATGCCAGACCTGGCCCACTGTTCATCCCGTCCTGCTGAGTCTGTTTACCAGGTAACCTGCCTCACCTCTGGAAGAGCCCAGCATCCTTAGAAATGTATAGTCATCAAGCGCAACCTGATTTTGTTTCCTGTCTCCTCTCTGCAAACCAGGTTGCCAGCTGTCACCTCCGGCCTATAAACAGCTACTGCTGACTTCTAACGAACCGCGGAAAAGGGTACTAGAAAGTCACGCCGATTTAAAAGTATGTGTTAGATATTCAATGGAATATTACTCAGCCATAAAAAGAAATGTAGTGAGGTGGATGGACCTAGAGTCTGTCCTACAGATTGAAGTAAGTCAGAAAGAAAAAAACAAATACCATATGCTAACACATATATATGGAACCTAAAAAAAAAAGGTTCTGATGAACCTAGGGGCAGGACAGGAATAAAGACACAGACGTAGAGAATGGACTTGAGGACACGGGGAGGGGGAAGGGTAAGCTGGAACGAAGTGAGAGAGTGGCATGGACATATACACACTACCAGATGTAAAATAGATGGCTAGTGGGAAGCAGCCTCATAGCACAGGGAGATCAGCTCTGTGCTTTGTGACCACCTAGAGGGGTGGGATAGGGAGGGTGGGAGGGAGGGAGACGCAAGAGGGAAGAGATATGGGAACATACGTATAACTGATTCACTTTGTTATAAAGCAGAAACTGACACACCATTGTAAAGCAATTATACTCCAATAAGGATGTTAAAAAATAAATTAATTAAACAAATAAAAAGTATGTGTTAAATAAGAGCCATACGAGGTTCCGAGTGGGAGTCAGGCTCCGGGCTCTCTTTCAGTTAAGCTGACTTACAAGAGCTTGAAGGGTCTTTAATCCACGTGTAAGGACCACATTCCAAGGTTACGCTTGCCACAAGCTCCACCTCCAAAGTCGAATTCTCACTACATCTCTTAAATTTCTAACATCCAACATCTACGCAGGTATTTAACAAATATTTCACCAAATATTTATGAGCTGTTATGTGCAAGAAGGCATCGTACTAGACAGCTCCACCAGCTGTGACCTTGGCTTCTCTCCCGAGCTACGTGCAGTCTGTCCATCTGTCTCCCTCCTATGTCAACCCCACAGCTCTGCCTCACGGTCTCCAGCCGGCTAACACCCCGCCCCAGCACGTTCGCTTAGCTTTGTGCTGTTGACCATTTTAGCCTCTTGCACTGGCCCCCAATAACCTCAAACTTCCTATGTTAAAAATTGAACTTATCTTTCCGTCCACATCAACTCCCCTCCAGTTTGCTCTTTGCTATCACGAATAGATCATCATGCTTCCACCATCCCACACTTGAACTCTTATTCTCCCTCCCAAACTAACTGTACTTCTCCTCTCCCACATCCATAGTCACAGGTCTTGTTGATTCTCGCTTCTTGCCTACAAGCAGATGACCATGCCCCCTTAAGCACATGATAAAATCTGCTCTAGTTTACCACTGAAATGCATTGCGGCCTCACATTTTCACTTTGGATGGAGAATATTCTCCTAGGTCACTCGCCTCCACCACCCTCACCTCCTGCTCTGGCTCTGTGCCTTACACCTTTGGCTTCTGTTGTGTCCTCTGGCAACTGCCCTTCAAGCATCACTCTTTCTGAAACTGAGGCTCCCCCTACTCAGGATAGAGCTCAGTTTTTGCACATCCACCCCTCAATCCAAAAGGCTAGCAAGCACCCCAATACCACCCTTTACCTCCCCACCTGTCAGGGAAGAAGACCTGACACAGGTGGTATTTAATCTTGTAATGAAAGAAATAAACTTGTTGAGATTCAATTAAGAGCATCCTTAATAGGCATTCATGGCAGAAGAATGGCAAACCTAAGCTACCTTTCACCTTTTCCACAATGCTGCCTAGTGTACTGCTGCTGTCACAGCCAGCAGCAACTTTCCTAGGGAGTAACTTTGCCTTGGCCAGAGAGTGGCCCCGGCCAAGAGGAAGCAACGATAAATCCTCCTTGCCCATTCCCGGGGCCAGAGAAAGGCCCTACTTGGATATATGAGGCAGGGTTACGTAAGGATGTCATTCCCACACCACCTCAAACTTCTGTCATGCTACATAGACGCACACAGCATCTACCACCTGCAAAATTCTTGACTTAAATGTTCTTAAATTAACTTGAAATGTTATGCCATAAGTAAATGAAAAAGCTGGGATCATTTTATAAAAAATCAACTCCAGAAAGTAGCTATAAAAAATAAATGTAAAATGATCAACATTTTAAAATGTTAATGCCTAATGTCACGTTTGTGTACCAGATTTTAGGAACTACTGATTCAATGGGAGCAGTTGGCACAAAACTTTTCCCATTGCCTGAAATTCCATCACTAAAATGTAATTGGTCTTAAAAGCTTGTTGAACCATAACCACAACAGTACAGAATATTTGTGGCTTGACGCTGTTTTTACATTAAAGCCAAACAGGCAAAAACTAAACAATATATCTGCGTATGGTGAACTATAAAGAAACTCTACGAAATGAAACGCAAAATATCTTTCAGTTATGAGAATAGTCTTACTACTGAATTATAATCTCTTTACTAAAGTGAGTCTTAACAGTTTAATTCTAAACTTAAAGGCAAGCACAATTTTAACATGTTTTCCTTCTATACCCCATCCCATTGAAATTAGCAATCTACTTAACTGATTCTTACATTAGATTGTAAGCACTTTAAGAGCAGAGACTGTTTTATTATGCTTCTTATTCCCTGAAGAAAACAAACTACAAATTAACCCATGAAAGAGCTTAGATATGGACATGTCTATGGTCTCTATCTATGTATAGTGCTTGATTTATAAAATGTGCACTGAAGAATGGAAAAAAGATCATTCTAATAAATAGCACTAAGTCAACAGACAGCCATATTTTTTTTAAATCTATACCATACATAAAACTCCATATAGGTTATAGATATGTGAAAAGGCTTCTAAAACATAGGATATCAAGACCTGTGATTAGATAAAAAATTCTATAAAGATCAAAAACATTATCCATAAAGGAAAAGATTGATAGATTACAATTATTTCTATTCATCTATTCTATTCAAAAGAAACCATGAAGAGAATGGAAAAAGCCACTAAGTGGGAGAAAATATAACCAGAGTACTTTGTTCTAGAATATATTTAAGAATGCCTACAAGTCAATGTAATAAAAAAATCAATAATAAAAATGACAAGCAACTCAATAGAAAGTTAGGCAAGAGACTCGAGCAGGCTCTTCCCAACAGAGGATATCCAAGTGGCCAATACTAAACACATGAAACAATGATCGACTTATTTAGGCATAAAGGAAAATCAAACTACAAAACACAGTGAGACACTACACACCCACCAGAATGAGTAAATCCAAATTTAAAAAATTTTAAAGCTGACACAATAGTAAGTATTGGGTAGGATGGGGAAAAAACTGGGACATCGTACACAAGCAGTGGGAGTATAAATTGACAGAACCAGTGTGGAGGATTTTTGGCAGTTATCTCCTAAAACTGAGCACACAGATACTCTATAAAACCACCCTCCCACTCTTGATACGTATCCAGCAGAAGTGTACACGTATGCACCGGAAGATGTGTACAGAAAGGTTCCAGCAACATTCCTGTAACAGACCCAAATGAAAGCAACCCAGATGTCTACCACCAGCAGAAGAGATGAAGACCTTGTGGAATATTAGTAAAATGGAACGCATACGACAATGAACGTGAACTTACTATTCATGAGCATCACCATGGATGCATCTCACAAGGTCAACACTGAGGAAAAGAAGCCAGACACAAGAAAAGTAAGATTCTATTTACAAAGTGAAGAATGGACAAAAATAAGCTATGGTGTAGAAAGTCAGGATGGGAGATCTCTTTGGGGAGGAGGTGAGAGTAGCAACTGGAAGGGTGTCTGAGAGGCTTCTGGGGGTGCTGGTAATATTCCAAGTCTTATATGCTAACTATGTAAAAAATCCATTGAGTCATACATGTATAATCTCACCTGTAGGTTTCTTATACCTGTATGGACTTACCCATAGGTACCTTAAAATTATTTTCTCTAAAAGTTTGAGAATGAAACAAGGACAGTTTACAGTACACAAAAATTTAGGGAGTTTGCCTTGGGAGACCATTACTAAACAAAACATTAAAGGGTTATTTCAGGCAGGAAGTAACCCCAAGTGGAAGATCTGAGATATAAGAAGGAATGAACAAAAACAAAAAAATGGTGAAACTGTGGTTAAAACTAAATATTGAATATATAAACAATGTAATTTCCCATGAAATATAAAATGAAATCTAGTTTTGAAAGATGTTAACATTAGGAGAAACTGAGTGAAACCGAGTGAAGGGTATATGGGATCTCCATTTCTTACAATCGCATGTAACTCTACAATTGTCTCAATAAAAAGTTGAAAATAAATGTAAATATAACAGCATAACTCAAGAGTTACGGGAATTAAAGCATTCTAAAGCTCTTGTATCACCCAGAAGGATAACCAACTTTAGACATTTATAACTTACATATACATGTTTAGATTAGTATGATAGCCACTGAAAGAATACAAACAAAAACTCCCAAATGACTCAAGAAAAAATATCACAGTCATCCAACAGAAGGCAAGAAAATGGGGCTGAGAGGACATAAAAGTAGGACAAATAGAAAGTATACAATAGGATGATACAAACACATACATACACACACATATACATACATATCAGACACTCAACCATAAGTACAGAATCCATATCAGGATACATAATATATGCAAACTGACTAAATGATCCAGTTAAAAATTATTAAATTGCTAAATCCAATTCCATGCTGTTTACAAAATATCTAAAATATAAAGATACAGATTGGTTGAAAGTAAAAATACATGTAAATATACACGTAATACATACACACAGTTTACCAAAGTTACTGTAGCTATATGAATAAGGTTGAGCACATACATAAAAGAAAAACATTGATAAAAGTTCAAATTACAAAGATATATATATTTTGGGAATTCCCTGGAGGTCCAGTGGTTAGGAATCCACGCTTTCACTGCCGAGAGTATGGGTTTGATCCCTGGTCGGGGAACTTAAGATCCCACAAGCTGTGCGGTGGTGTGCGGTGGCGGGGGGGGGATTATATATATATGTATATTTAAATCATATGTACCCAAATATAGTCTCAAAAATTAGCAAAACTCGACAGAATATGAAGACAAATATCTCTCAGCAAATAGAAAAAATATAAAAATTAAGATGAAGATTTTAACAGATTTTGAAAAAATATACTCAGTGGACATATTAGAACACAGGATCTAACAATTCCAAAAATATACTTCAAGTAAATGTGAAACAATTTTCAAAAAATTAACCCTATACTTGTATGGTAAAGCAAATAAATTTCAATGAAGTGGAATAACACAGATCACCATCTCTGACAACAACGAAATTAAGTTAACGACGGGAAACAAAAGCCTAAACTAGAAAGTTCACCTTTTAGAAATTGAGACACACTTCTAAATAACCCATAGATCAAAGATAAAATTCTAAGAAAAATTATCATTTATACATTTCAAAAGCTATAGGATACAGCTGAATCCATTCTTAAAGGAAAATTTATAATCGTAAATATGAGCATTAGAAAAGGAACTTAAACTAAGCAAAAATCTATAAACAAAAATCTATAAACTAAGCATTGGTCAACAAATCAGAAATAGAACAAGATAAACTCAAACAGGGAAGACATAATAGAAGTGAATAAAACACAAAACCGCACACATACACCCACACAATAGAATCAAACAAGCTAAAACCTGGTTCTTTACAAAGCATAATAAAATTCACAAACCTTTAGCAGGGGTTATTAGGGAAAAAAGCAGTAGAAAAATAAATATACAGCATTAAAAAAGGCTTGCACTATAGATCTGAAGACTTCGAAAAGTTCCGATTATTAATAACTTTAAGCCAATAGACTTTTGTATATGGAAAACAAATATCTCGTAAAAAGCAACATCAAAACTGACTCAAAAGTAGGATGAGAAATCCTATCATATTAAATATACTGAATCAGTAGTCAAAAAAATCTTCCTTTAAAGAAATTTCCAGGCCCCGGTGGCTTCACCAAAATTTCCCACAAAACCTACAAGTTTAAAAAAAATGTCCAACACAAACTCCTTCAAAGAACAGAAAAACACTCCAATTTGTTTTATAGCATTAAAATAAAACTAACCTTGATACCAAAACCCAACAAGGCAAGTGCAAGAAAAGATATTTATCAGCCGATATTATCCAATGTGGATCAAAAAAATTTTTTAATGGATTGACAATCTATGGTGCTACCCAAGATGTAGTATGGGTGTTATAGCCTGTCATTCCCACTGATTGAAAGAAAAACTCTGGACAAAATATAAACAATGACCTGGGGATTCAGAAAGGTAAATAGCAGGAAGATTGGGAAAACAAGTCAAAACTTCAAGAATGATTAGTATACCATGGTTCAATAGGCTATATTCTGTGTCACAAAGCAAACCCTAACAAAGTTAAAGAATTGAAATCAAAGTATGTCCTCTAATAAGAGAGTTAAACTAGAAATCAGTAAAAACATTTCTGGAACACTGCCAAATATGTGGAAGTTAAACAGTATACTTTATACGATCGATCCATGGGTCAAAGGGGAAGCCTTAAGGAAAATTGGAAAATATTTGACTGAATAAACATCAACTTATCCAAATTTCTCCCTAGAGGGAAACTTATAGCACTAAATTATTACATCGGAAAAGAAAACCATCAGGTCAATTATCTAAGCATCTACTTTAAGAAAACAGACGAAGAGCAGAATAAATCCAAACCAAGCAGTAGGAAAATTAAACATAAAGAGACTAAATTAATAAAATTTAAAACAGAAAAGTCAATAGAGAAAAAAAAACCAATGAAACCCAAAGCTTGTTCTTTGAAGAAAGAAAAAAAAAAAGTCAAAAGTTGATAGACTTCTAGTCAGACTGCAAGAAAAAAAGGGCAAACACAAATAACACCAGGAATGAAAAAGGGACCATCACTACAGACCCTACAGATATTAAGGAAGTTAATAAGGGATACTAAAATAAAATACATTTTATTTATACATTCTACAAATTAGATAATACAGATCAACTGTTTGAAAGGCAAATTACTGAAGGAAACCAGAATGTCACCTCAAAATGTGCCTCCCTGACATAAAAATTATTTTCGAGCAGAACGCAATTAAACAGCAGCATAGACAGGAAAAGCTCTCTCACCTCCCCCATTTCTGCCTAAAGGCAGGATATAAGTTCTGTGGTACGCGGGCCTCTCACCGCTGCGGCCTCTCCCGTTGCGGAGCACAGGCTCCGGACACGCAGGCTCAGCGGCCACGGTTCACGGGTCCAGCCGCTCGGCGGCATGTGGGATCCTCCCGGACCGGGGCACGAACCCGTGTCCCCTGCGTCGGCAGACAGACTCTCAACCACTGCGCCACCAGGGAAGCCCAGGATACAAGTTCTTTTACTGGAGAGAGACTTAACAGCCAGAGATGGCACCAGAGGAATCTACAGATAAAACTTACTCCGTTAAGTTTTCCTTTCATGTACTTGCCTTACCATAGTTTGCTGCCCTTGGAAGCTGAAAACTGCTTTCCTCTCTCCTGTCATTTCTCTACAAAGGTACTGCTCTTTGTTGAAGAGGCTATGTAAGCCAGAATTCAAAGCCACCACTTAGAGTTACTTTTCATTGAAGTTTTTTCTGTGTGATGTACACTGTGCGAGTTAATAAACTTTCTTTTGTTAATCTCTCTGTTAAAGAGCCCCAGCTGGAAACTTAAGATGGAACACGTGAAGTATTGCCTCACCTACACTACCAAACTGAAGAATAGATTGCTTGAATACTCCTGTATCCTTAAAGAAACTGAAATGGTGCAGCCACTTCAGAAAACAATTTGGCAGGTTCTGATGAAGTCCAGCATATACTGACAATGTGATCCAGCAATCCTACCCCTAGGTACTTACCCAGGTGAAATGGAAACCTATGTTCACACAAAATTGGCAACATCATAGAGCGATACACCAAACAGGGTAACATGTACTGTATGTAAATTTGAAAACAAAGTTTAAAGATGTCTTTGCAAACTAAAGTGAACAATATATAAAAAGGATAATTTTGTTTTGTTTATACTAGAATGCTTGATTGATTTTGACATGGAAAAATAAGATAATCAACGCATCAGTAGATTCAAGGAGGAAAAAAATGATCTCAGATGCATAAAAAGTACTTGTTAAAATTCAAAACCCATTCATGATTTTAAAAAGTACTAAGCAAATTAGGAATAGAAGGGAACTCCCTTATTCTGATAAAGGAGATCAAAAATAACAGATACCATTCTTGATATGCAACACAGAAAGTATTCTCTGAAATTGAAAAGACAAAGATGACCACTGTCAGCACCGCTGGTCAACATTTTACTGTGGGTCCTAGTCAGTGCAATAAGGAAAATAAATAACAAGCAAAAGAACTGCCAATGAAGGAAAAAAAATTCATTTATAGATAATGTGATTATGTACATTGATAATCTTAAAAATTCTATAAATAAATATAGCAAGTTAGCTAGTCATACAACCAACAATTCAAAATTATATTTCATTATATAATTTACAAAACCCCCAAAAAGCAATGAACTTAGTAACAAATGTACAAAACGTGTAGACCTTCATAGGGAACGATCACAAAATTTTAGAATGCAAAGATGTAATAAATGGTGTGATAAATTCATGGATTAGAAGATTCGATACTATAAAGTTCTCGCCAGAATGACCTATCCACTTAATCCCAATGGAAATCCCTAGTTTCATCAAAATTTCTATGTAAGTGCAAAAGGCCAAGAGTGGCCAAGGTCGAGGGATAGGAAGCAGGGGGTAGACACAAATGTTTTCAGATTAATGAATGAAATAATCAGATGGTCAGCAAGGTCAGTATGTGACACCACAAAAGAATAGGAGGCATTTATAACTATTCCAAGTTTGTTCTATAAATGGATATAAACCCATATTAGGCTTCTTTTTCAAAAAAGAAACCCTAACCAAAAAGCCTCACCTAATATCATGAAGTACTGGCCTACTGATGGATGTGGGTTCTGGCCACCAAGCTGCAAAACCATTGCTGTAAATTCCGTGCCCCGCTGGCCTATTGGTTTCCCAGTGCTTGCTCTGGGCCGACAGCACCCACAGTGGCTGGGCCCAAACTCTGACACATTCTCTACTTACGACCACCGTTTTAACCGTGTTTGGCAGCCCTTCCCATAAATCACATAGAGAGAGAGCCACGTTTACGTGGCCTTCTGCCGAAAAACGATCATTCCAGAGGGTTTGCACTTATTACTAGGACGACTCCAAGAGACAGAAAATTCTTTTTATTAGAAGAAGCTTTAAGAAAAACATTTTCACTGAAAGAGAAAAACTTCCCTAAATTTCCTACTTAAGAAATCTAGTGAATTGTGATGAGCAGTATCAATTCCTCTGGACACCTTAAGAAGGTGGCTGTAAGGAAACACTTAGTCCAATGTCACATCTCAAACTGAGCTAAATATACCATCACAGTTCTGAAGGACTCAAACCAGAGATTGCAAGGTTTGGTCTCTGTCTTAAATCCAGAAAAATAAAAAGCAAAGTGTATAGGCCAAATGATGGCCGATTTCTTCTGCATTCTGTATCATGTTTCTTCGGTGTACTATGATATTCCATTTTATGTTTGACAATGCTCTTCAGCAATGAGAAAAACAAACGAAGCTGAAAATAATAAAATGTTTAAAAGCCCAGGCACAGGTGGCATAAGAGGCAGTAGATATCTCCTAAGTGCATGTTGTTCGCCTGTATTATTTGACATGGTCTCAGTGTCATCTGAACGGAAAGGAAATAATACTGATTGCAGCGACAGCAAAATCTATATTCTTCTTGTGAAAAGTCACAGTACTTCAAAAGAGAATTCCAGAAGCAGTCTAGGCAGGAACAAGTAATTCATATACTCACTGGGCAGTGAAATAAGGAATCAAGAATAAGCAGCCCCAAGAGAATTCATACAATTACGAAAGTAAAACCATACAGCTTTGTGGTTGGTTAAAAAGTCAGGTCAGAAAGAAGAAACCAGAAAATCATCAACTTCAGTGGAAAAACTCACTTGAAGGTTTATGGCCAACCTCAGAGCATTTCATCGCACACGCAGGGTAAGGAGTCTGCAGCAGCTGTGGGCAGATGATGGAGCCAGGGTCACAGGAGGAGGAAGGCAGGCACTAAAGGGCCCAGCAGAATCCCAGCCAGAAAAACAGAACCTCCACCAGCTAAGGTCAGCGAGGGTCAGCTGGGTTTGCACACCTTTGACTCACTTCATATCCCTCGCATCCCACAGAGAATTGACCATTCTAAATGTCACGGTTCACAGTCCCACAGTGGAGTAGCTGTAGCCACCATTAGCTTGAGGGGCTGCTCGTCTAAACTGCTTCATGTGAATCGAAAGCTAAGGCATGATTCCTTCCCTCATTCCTCAAGGTCTCCCAGGCCAGGCACAGGAGAATCAAAGGAGGATTCTTACCTCCAATGGGTTTGTTTATATTTGACATTAAACAATTCCCTATGTCCATGATATAAATTAGCTCCTTAACATTCCATGACAAACAGTAGCTCTCTTCAGTGAACTAGGATTTAAATGTATGCAATTCTCATGACTTCTCTTTCATCTCAAAGACTTGAAAATTCCTTCCTTTTCCTATTGATTTACTTTTCAATGACATGTAGACTTAAAGCGGTCCCAGCCATCTTTAGCTGGTCTCTATTCAAACAATATACTTTTGTTTCTTTATTGTTACATTTTCAATTCTATTGGTTATTTTTGGGATTATCCACTGAAATTTCTCCAGCTATCTGGAGATGAGTGTGGTAGGGTAGAAAAAGTATGTGATTTAACATTACCAAGGCCTAACTCACACCAGTTATGAGACCTTGGATATATGACTAGTCTCTGAGGGTCACTTGCCTCACCTGTGAACTGGGAATGATATTTACTATGCAAGGCAGTTTTTAGAATCAGTGGAAATGTACACGTAGCATTTAGTTGCTGTTTAAACGGCAGATGTTTAAGGATCTTTTTATTCTGGTAAAAAACACATGTGACAACGTTTACCATTTAAACCATTTTTATGTGGACAATTTAGTAGCACTAAGGACATTCACCCTGTGGTACAACCATCAGCACTGCCCATCTCCAGAGCTTTGTATCATCTTAAACTGAAACGCTGTACCCAGCCATTACATTCCCCATTACCCCTGCCGTAGCTGCTGGCAACCACTACTCTACCTTGTCTCTATGAATTTAACTACTCCAGGTAAGAGGTGTGGAAATAAATTTCTAGGCCCAAAATGGAGCCACTCCTGCCAGGGTTCCAGGTCAGCAAAATGAACTTTCGCGTGCCTGTAAGTGTTCCACTTGACCAGAAACATAGTGTACCCAGTTAGCCAGTCCAGCTCTAGGCTCTATAACTGGTTTCTTCATTGCCTGGTATTTCTAAATAAGGTCAGATATGCAGCCCCAGCCAGCCACGCCCTGTCTCCACGTTACTGCTTCCAACTCCGTAAAACCTGCTATCGCCCAACATCCCTGGGGAAGAGTGCTCTACTGCTCGTGAGGCGCTGAACCCCCCAATCCATGGATTGCTTTCTCTTTGAATAAAGGACATCAGACTCATTACTAAGCTGTTTTATTTTTGTCAGTTGACTGTGGAATCCTACAGTATGTGTCCTTTTGTGACCGGCTTATCCACTTGGCATAATGCTGTCAAGCTGTAGTGTGTGTCTGCATAAACAACAAGGTCCTACTGCAGAGCACAGGGAACTGTATTCAGTATCCTGGGATGAACCGTAACAGAAAATATGAAAAAGAATGTATGTATATGTGTAACTGAATCACTGTGCTGTGCAGCAGAAATTAACACAACGCTGTAGATCAACTATACTTCAATAAATTTTAAAAAAAAATACAAAAAGTGGTAGCCCGTGTCAGAATCCCCCGCCTTTTAAAGGCTGAAGAGTATTTTATCTGCTCATCTGTCAATGGACACTTGGGTTGCTTCCATCTTTTAGCTGTTATAAATGATGCAAATGGTGAGTGTTTTAACTAGATTCTTTTTTTAATGCCAAAAATACAGATTAAGCAATCCAGACAGTTTGTCCCAGGCTCACAAAGGTTCTCTTTCTAGAATATCTTCATAAGCCTATCTGCAGGGAATACTAATACCTCCTACTTTCTACTGATGGAAATCCTATTTAAGAGCTCTTTACTTTTTCATACTACCCAGAGGAGCAAAATGAGGAAACAAACAAACTGCTCATCACAAACAGTTAATACAATCTGTCAAGTTAGTACATAGACCAATCCAAACTTTGAAAATGCCAATCAATTACAAATTATAGGGGAAGATCTGTGCTTCAACGGGAAAACTACGCACTGCTCAGATCACACCCTTTGGGGTTTTCCAGTTTAGCACTGCATTGCCTTTCACCTGTTTCACCTGTTAAGTTGAAAAGAACAGATGGCAATGCAAAGGGTTCTGGTCTATGGATATGCAAATGAACTGCCCCATGGAGTAGCAACCCTCCCTCCCTCCACAGGGCAAAGCCATTTGGGCATCATTTTCAAGTTTATTTCAATATTTCTGATCACAGAGGTATCTGCCCTTTGGATCCCCTTTGCATTGGTTATAACATCTTACTGGTTATTTCATTAATATATTAAATAGTTAACATGTATTTTTATATCTATATGAGAGTCATAATTTTACAGTGTTTTGCAAAACTATCCTTTAACTAATATAAGCAACATCTGTGGGTGAGTTAATTCCATTCTACTCAAAACACGGCCTGTGGCAGAGCAGCCTGGGCACCCCCTGGGATGCTCTGTTAGAAATGCAGAAAGTTGGACCCCACATGACGAGCACTGGGTTTTAACAGGACCCCCGCTTAGGGACACACTGAAGTGAGAGCTGCAGTGGGTTATAACACTCATGGCTCACTGACCTCCCAGCCTGGGAGGACTGGCTCTGCTAGCCTCGGCCCTTCAGTCCCAGGGATTTTCCAGCAGCTTCCTGCCCTCCTAGCTCCCTCTCAGCAAGCCTCCCTGAGTGGAGGTGAGGTCGTTGCCAGAAGCGCTCTCCCCTTTCACCTCCACGCCCAGCCCAACCCGGGGGCCACAGAGCACACTTCTGACCACCACCACCACCTCCCACCCTCCCACAGTGACGCGAACCTTCAGGAAGTGGGAGTGAGCCCACAGAGACAGACCAGGCCTCAGATCATCACGCACTTCCCACTCATCCTCCCAGATTTGTTCTTGGCGGGGAGGGGAGGATCTTGGACAGCACCGTGGTTGTGGCCTGTCAAAGCTCAACTGTACCTGAAAACATCTTGGTCCTTAGTATTTAATTTCTCTTCTTAGGGAGAATTTTTTTCCTTAGGGGATAGTGAAAGTGGTTAAGAAACACAGCCTTCAGTAAACCTCTCTTAACCCATCTCTCTATGATGTTTCCCTATCTTCGGGTTGCAATGCCGCCCACGTTTTCAGGTCTTCCATTTTCTTATTCAACCAATACTTGAGTGCCTACCTGGTAACTGCCTTGTGAACATGGGGGTGACACATGTGAACAGGCAGGCCTGGGTCCTGTCCCCACTGGGCTTAGTCTAGCTGAGGATGAGTGAGCAACTTACCACATAAAGAAACTACTTAGATTTTTTTAAAATGTAAAAAGTGAAAAAACATAAAAAGTGATGCATAAAGAAGCTTTAGAAAATGAAGAAAAAGTAATGCAAATTTAGAATGTGACATCTCAGAAAATGACTGTTACATAGTCTGTTGGGGGAGGGAGGGAACTATGCATAGGAAGCTGTTTTCCTGAGGGAAAAATAGTGTCCATACTGTCATGGGTATTAGGGAGTTTAGAAATAATCATTCTAATGGTAACTTAATTGACAGAAAATATTTGAACAATTATAATAAGAGTTGACTTCAGGTAAAGGTACCCCATGATGGATCTGCCCCTACTCCGCCCAGGAACTCCCTTTTTTGCTGGTTCTTAGACAGCCTTTCATTTGCCTGATGAGTCTGGGTTTACATTGTTTTCTTCCAAACCTTGTTTCATAGTTTGTCCAGCGTTTTTGCGTGAACTGCATAGTCATTAACAAGCCAGGCACCACAATGGTGGACACAGTTCACACACTACCTCATTTAACCTTCACAGGAACCTTGCAAGGTCAGCTTATCATCCCCCTGAGACACGGGAAGCAGGAAACGTCCCAAACCCCACAGCCAGTAAACAGTAACCCAGGCTTGACCGACTTCAATGCCATCGTACTGCCCTGATGTATTAGGTGCCTTGCTTTTTGTTGTTGTTGTTGTTGCGGTACGCAGGCCTCTCACTGTTGTGGCCTCTCCCGTTGCGGAGCACAGGCTCCGGACGCGCAGGCTCAGCGGCCACGGCTCACGGGCCCAGCCGCTCCGCGGCATGTGGGGTCTTCCCAGACCGGGACACGAACCTGCGTCCCCTGTAACACAGGGGCTTCCCTGGTGGCGCAGTGGTTGAGAGTCCGCCTGGCACCGGGGCCGCTGAGCCTGCGCGTCCGGAGCCTGTGCTCCGCAACGGGAGAGGCCACAACAGTGAGAGGCCTGCGTACCGCAAAATAAATAAGTAAATAAAAATAAAAATAAATACAAAATAAAATTAACGCAAAAGTAAAACAGATGCCATTTGGCAGTAGTGGTGGCGATGACTAGTATCAGAAAGCTTTAGTAGAAACAGCTGTGGCAAATCAGCCTGACTCACGCTAAGTTACCTGTAATCAAGTTACCGTCTGACTACTGATTAGTAAATGGAGCACCTGGGGAACCAGGCCTCCAGACAGCGTCTGTTTCATGGGTGTGCCCTCCTTCTGGCAGACGCTGAAGGACTCAAGTTCAGGTGTCATGCAGAATAAGCGCCAATGAAAATGTGGACGCGTGATCGGCAAAAAATGGAGAATCAGCTGTCTACCTTTAAAATCATGTGTTGGGTATTTGTCAATAATTACCAATTCAGAAGAGCAAAGAGGCAGAAGGTACATGTTTCTCTCGAAAGGTTTCACTCTTTGGTATCCTTTTTCCTTTTCAAGAAACAAAAATATTTGATAACTGGGCTCATTGTCAGATTTTGTTTTGTCCTTCCATGATTTATTACATTTGATTCACGAAATTTTGCCATTTCTTGGAAGTTGTGAAAACCCTAAACCCATACTCTAACATTTGTTCACATTGAAGCTAAACACTA
Source organism: Aethalodelphis obliquidens (assembly GCF_003676395.1). NCBI lineage: Eukaryota > Metazoa > Chordata > Mammalia > Artiodactyla > Delphinidae > Aethalodelphis > Aethalodelphis obliquidens. The sequence continues at coordinate 39,355,421 of NW_020837955.1, read as the reverse complement.
CATATTAAACGGATAAAAAAAATTTTAGCTAACAGCTCAAGTTATTAACAAGGAGATTTCTCGGATCAGAACTTTCACTGTAACATTTTTTATTAAACTTCAAACCAACCAGGCTACATTATAAACAAACGCAACTAAAGTCTCCAATGTTTTTGAGAGTGATAGATTTTCCTTTCCCTTAAGTTTCAAGATTTCAAAAAAGTAAATAAAGATGCTGGAAACTGGAAAAAAACATTTGTTTTTAAGCTGCCGGCAGTACGAATAAAGAAGAAAACATGAGGAATGGAGTATAACTCAGCCCCAAGAGAAGGGAAGAGGAGGAAGGTGGTAGAAGTTTCCATTTGTTTCCTTCACTGGAAAAGCACTTGAGTTACAGTTTCTGGGGCAGCTCTTAGTCCTTGAACAGGGCGAAACAAACAGGTTTTATCTGGTGTGCAAACAATCGCGGAGGACTGGCCAGGAGCCTGGACTGTGTTGACCTTTGAGGGAAAGGTCTGCAGTCAGAGGCAGGGTGTGGTCATATACAAGCTGTGTTTGTGGATCCCACCCCATGTCGAGCAAACGGCAAAAAAAATCCAACATTGCCAGGCAACCATTTCTTAACGTTTCACTCATCAATGACTGCCATTAAGATATTTTAGCCCCAAACAGACATTTTGTTTTCTAAATGGAACTTGATGGATAGAGAGATGGATAAAATGGATTCTACGTCACATTTCTTATCCCTGTCTCTGGATATTTATTTCCTTTTCCCAGTCTATGGGGAGAACCCATTTTATGTCAGGTAGTAGGAGGGACACAAAGGCAAACAGTGGAAGATAAACTAGAAGTAAGCACCTAATCATAACTCTGAAGGACATTCTAAACGTGTTGGGCAGAGGAGGAAAAGTTCATAAGCATGTCGTTCTAGCAAATTAGAATTTTTCACTAGCAGAATGGTAAAAATCCAAAAGTTTGATAACACACGCGTTGCAGAGGGTGTGGAAAAGGAGAGACGTATGTTGCTGTTGGAAATGTAGATTAGCGTTAAGCCCTATGGAGGATGTTAACATTATCACACTAACACTGCCTTTGACGGGGCAATTCCACACCTAGACATTTATTCTATGAATATACCAGCACAAATGCAAAATGTCAAGTGCACAACATTATTTAGTTTACAGTGGTTGGTAATAAAAGCTGTACTGGTTTTCTACGGCTGCTGTAACCCATTCCCTCAAACACAGTCGCTTAAAACAAGACAAATGTATTATCTTACCGTTCTGGAGGTCAGAAGTCCAAAATGAGTCTTGCCCAACGAAAATCGAAGGCTTGTCCTTTTTGGAGGTTCTAGGGAAGAGTCCATTTCCGAACGCTTTCCCAGCTTCTAGAGGCTTCCCACCGTCCTCGGTTCCTGACCTGGTAACGCTCCAACACTCACTTCCATCGCCACAAAATCCTCAGCCCTCCGAGTCTCCTCCTTCCCTCTTATAAGGACCCTTGTGGTTGATTACATGGGGCCCACCTGGATAATACAGGCCAATCTTCCTAGTTTACCATCCTTAACTTAATACAGCTGCAAAGCCCCGTTTTCCACGGAGGTTCTAGGGGAGAGTCCATTTCCGAGCACTTTCTCAGCTTCTAGAGGCTTCCCACCATCCTTGGTTCCTGACCTGGTATTGCTCCAACACCCACTTCCATCCCCACAACATCCTCAGCCTTCCGACTCTCCTCCTTCCCTCTTATAAGGACCCTTGTGGTTGATTACATTGGGCCCACCTGGATAATACAGGCCAATCTTCCTAGTTTACCATCCTTAACTTAATACAGCTGCAAAGCCCCGTTTTCCACGGGAGGTAACATAGTCACAGGTTTGGGGGATTAGGATATAGACAACTTTTGTTTTGCTTATCACAAGAGCAAAAGACAAGAAACAAACCGATAGTCCATCAGTAGTGGACTGGTTAAATAAATTAGGTAAATTCATACAATAGAACACTATGCAGTTGTTTAATAAATGAGAAAAACTTATTATGGACTAAACAGAAAGCTCTCCAAAATAGGTGAAAAAAAAATCACAGTACAGAACCGAGAGAGGAATATAGTATACATAATGTGCTTGTATCTATAATGTTTCAACTAGCTCTGGAATGATATACCAGAGCGAACAATGGTGGCTGCCTGCAGGGCAGGAACTGGCGGGCAGTGTTACAGAATGAGGAGGCTTTTTACTATGTACTCTTCTATAACTTTGGATTTTTGAAACTTGTTCACTATATTAATTATCCCAAAAGTAAAATAATAAACTCTAGAAAAAATGAAAAGCAAGCAAAGTGCCAAAGGAGTTCTAGTTGGGAGAGATCAGTGCAGCCTGGAATCAGAAAGCCCAGGGTTAAAGTAGCAGATACAAGATGGTATCTGATTCCAAGGCTGCATAACAAATTACCCCCAAACTTAATGGCTTAGAACAACAAATATCCCTTATCTCACAGGTTTTGAGGGTCAGGAGCCTGGGAATGGCTTAGCTGGGAATGGCTTAGACGTGGCTCGGAGCCTCCGTGAGTTTGCTGCCAAGTTGTCAGACAGGGCGGCCCTCACCTCAAGGCTCAGCTGAGCTTGGAGAATCTGCCTGTGAGCTCGCTCTCTGAGTTGCTGGAGTCAGTCCTCACGGGCTCGTGGCCAGAGGCCTCCGTTCCTTACCAGGGAAGCCATTCCACAGGGTGCTTGAATGGGTTCACGCCATGGCAGCTGGCAGGTGGTGGGGAAAAGAGAGAGAGTAAGAAAAAACAAGAGGGAGAGAGAGGCTGAAGGTCCGCCCGAGGCAGAAACAACCTAACGGAGGGAGCGGCATCAGCACTTCTGCCACAGCCACTGGCCACACCGGCCAACCTTGGCGCAATGAGGCAGGGGACCAGGGCAGTAACACTGGAGGGGGGAGGGGGCCTGGGGGCCGTCCTAGAGGCTGGCTACCAGTGGAGATAGTGGAGAGCACTGGAGGGCAGGGCACCGGGTGAAGGAATAAAAAGGTGAGTGACTGTGGTAAATGGGCAAGGCAGCAAGGAGACAGGCCTAATTGGAGTCCTAAGTGTGGATTGGGAAGCAGTAAAAAAAGATACAGAGAGCGGCATGGGCCCAATTACAAGCCACTGATTCACTGTTCTTGCCATGCTCATATCTATGCCCTGGACCTAAGCTGAAAAACACTGTCTTATCCCACTGGAAAATAATTTCATATCTGTCAGGTTCTCTCCTCTGCTAGGAGGAGATTTTTTTTTTTAATAAATTTATTTATTTATTTATTATTTTTTGGCTGCATTGGGTCTTCGTCGTGATGCACGGACATCTGATTGCAGTGGCTTCTCTTGTTGCAGAGCATGGGCTCTAGGCGTGCAGGCTCAGTAGCGTGGCACACGGGATTAGTTGCTCTGCGGCATGTGGGATCTTCCCAGACCAGGGCTCGAACCCGTGTCCCCTGCATTGGCAGGCGGGATCTTAACCACTGTGCCACCAGGGAAGCCCTGGGAGGAGATTTCTTAGAGAAGACAGGCAGGCCTTTCATTTCCATGCTACTTGCTGCCCTGATGCCCCGCACCTACAATGGTAGGAAGCACCGAGTTGTGGCTTAAGCAATGAGAATTGACCAGCTCTGTAGCACAGTCCTGACAACCTGGAGAAACTAGTTTTTCTCTTCTTAACAGAGATTCCCAACTCATAATTCCCTTGCTTTCCAGAAAATTAGTCTCTTCTTTTTCAGCTGCAGCAATGACATTGCATCAAAATAGTACACAGAACTGGTATCTTGTGCCCCCCGTTATGAGGCAATGGAAGGGACACCACATCAGTGTAATGTTACATTCCTTGAGAAAATATCTGACTTAAAACGTCCTGAGGCAACAATCAGACAAATCTAGCATGGAACGTTCTGTAAAGACAATTGGCCGCTTCAAAACTGTCAGTGTCATAAGAGAAAAAAAGTACGGGAGACTGTTCTAGATTAAAGAAGACTTAAAGAAGACTAAAGGAATGTGACAATTAAATGCAGTGCATAATCCTGGATTAGGTCCTGGTCACTTGAAAAGGAAAAAAGACAGCCACAAAGGACATTATTAAGGCAACTGAGAAAATATGAATAGGGAGCACATATTAGATATTATTAACGTTAAGTTTGGAGGATGTATTAATTGTATCGTGACTACACAGGAGAATGTCCTAGTTCTTAGGAATATCGTGCTGACATGTTCAGGACTGAAGCATAGTGATATGTGCAACTGCTTTCAGAGGGTTTAGCAAAAGGGTGTGTGTGTGTGTGTGTGTGTGTGTGTGTGTGTGTGTGTGTGTGTACAGAGAGTGGGAGTCGGGGTGGGGAGAGGGAGAGAGAGAGAATGAGAATAAGAGAGACAGAGTTGGAAAGAGAAATCCAGTGTGGCAAAATGTAAACAATCATTTGATTCCCCATGAAGGGAATAAAAGTATTCATTGTATGACTTTGAACTATTTCATAACTCTGAAAATTTTCAAAATAAGAAGTACATATTTATGTATCTCTGTGTAAATGTAATACATATTTGTAATATTAGGAAGCATAAGTTAAGACAAGCTGCAGGGCTTCCGTGGTGGCGCAGTGGTTGAGAATCCGCCTGCTGATGCAGGGGACACGGGTTCGTGCCCCGGTCCGCGAAGATCCCACATGCCGCGGAGCGGCTGGGCCCGTGAGCCATGGCCGCTGAGCCTGCGCGTCTGGAGCCTGTGCTCTGCAACAGGAGAGGCCACAATAGTGAGAGGCCCGTGTACTGCAAAAATAAATAAATAAAAAGAATAAAAAAAATAAAAAAAAAGACAAGCTGCATATTCAAGCTGCACAAATGGGATAATGCCAGTCTTGAATAGCAATTGTTATTCCTTTAAAGATCTGAAAATCCCACCTCATAATTCACAGTGGGGAGCACTACTAACCCCAAAACATACTGCCATGAAGTACCTGAGCCTTGGAAGGCAGGATGCAGACCTTATTATTTATCCCATCAGGACAGGTGATACACAACCTTCTGTGAAGTTGACATGTTCCAAATACTTGAAGTTCACCTGAATCATACAGTTGCTGAACTAAACCAGGAAGTTTTGTCCTGAACTTTGGTGAAAGAGACAAAGCTGCACTGTACCGAGAGTGCCTGCTCAAAGAAGGCTGTGGCGTAAGTGAACATTTCCCGTGCTGTAGGCTATGATGCCACGGTTATGATACTTAGATCAGCCTCATTCTCAGGGTTATACAGTAAATTGAACTACAAGTTATTTTCACTTTACAGACCAAAAAGTGAGAATACTGTGGCTACTTCGTGTCTTAGATTTCATTGTGCCTGACTAAATTCACCATGATAATCTGTATAAAAGATTTTTTAAAGTTCAGTTTGACTCTCTCACCTCGGAGGACAAGAAAGTAGGTACAAGCACAGACAGTTTCCTAAAGAGCGCTGTCATGATGACTTTATTCTGAGAAATGGGAAGAACGGAGACTTTTTAATAAATTTGGTTTGGATATTGAATACCTTTAGGTTTGAAGTGCTCTGAATAAAAGAATAAGAGGTGATTTTATACTGGTCAGCAAGACCTGACAGCAATAATGCTTTGATTTTTAGCAGTACTCATCTTTGTCACCTTAAGTAAGATAAAGCAGTTGAGTCATTAAAAAAAAAAAGTCCCTGCTTCTGTGAATGGATCTTAGAAATAACTCAGTGAAGAGTGAGTTCCTGCACCTATTGTAACAGTTTTGGAGCAGATGATCAATGAGGAACAGGCCTCCCTCTAACGAACCACAGCAACTAGTAGATGACCCACTGGACACAGTAGAGAAACACTGTGGTTCTGCACAGTCACCTTGGCTGATGATGCCCTGACATTCCAGATCCTTGCAGCCTTCCCTGTGCACGAGCTGTCATGGACATCCCTCCCCTCCATCCTTCATGATGGGGTGGGCATCCGATACAGCTGGTCTAATAAGAATCCTGCCCTTGGATTTTACAATTCAAATTAAGAAAGAAAATTCAGTCTCTCCTTGGGCAGTTGAAACTGATGATATATAGTTGGGAGCTAGTGGTGTCCTCATCACAAAATATGCACAGAGTAGAGAGGAAGCCAGTCAACAGAGAAAGAGGGAAAAGACCACCACCATGCGAGTAGATTCAAGAAGGCTGAAGTGCTGACCTAAATGGGAACAAAATCCAAGGAAGAGGGGATATATGTATATGTGCGGCTGATTCACTTTGCTGTACAGCAAAAACTAACACATCATTGTAAAGCAACTGTACTCCAATTAAAAAAAACAAACAAAAAGGCTGAAGTAACACATTTAGCCAACTCAGGGAATATCCCGAACACATTCTAAATGAAATTAACAGATAAAATATTAAAAAGAGCAGAGACTACTTTCCCCCGGAGAAACCATCCCATTAGTCATCTTTGGCCTTACTTTATTTTTGATATATATAATTTTTTAACCATCAACAGTGCTTTCTATGAAATGTACATAAAATATTTATAAAAATCTCTTTAATCTTCAAGGAATTAGCACAAAAAATATCATCTACTGAAGTTTCAAGTTATCTTTATTAACTAGGACTTATGCAATTTGATCACAAACTGGAAGACACAGATATTATGTATAAAATTTATTCATTTTTTCACTTGCAAACTACATATTGAATGATTAAAAGATAGGAATTGCTGCTGGATTAATAAATTTTTTACATATGTTTTCAGATCTTCAAAAAATAGAAGGCTATGAAACAAATATTGAACACTGATGAATTCTTTTGAATTAAATGTCTAAGGATCTTCTGTTAAAATTTTAATTACCAATTTCTGCTTCCAGCGGCTATCACACTTATAATTCCACAAAGCACAAAAACTGGATAACATATAAAAAACAGCTGTACGAAGGCATCAAGGTCCAAAAACGTAGACAAGATTTGGGCCCAAGGTCCCAGAGAGCAAAAAAGAGCACTGAGGTTGGCCATATACTTCCCTTACATTGGTCCTTGGGGAATCTGCTGATTCACAGCTGGGGCAAGACAAGTAGAAAGTGGTATCGTAGAGCTTCAACAGCCACACAGAAACACTGGAGCTGAAGACTGCCAAAAACAACCAAGGCTTAAGGGGCCAAGACCCTAGAGAAAAGGGGACACAGAGAAATAAGCCCAGCAACTCCTCCTTGAGGAGTTTGCTGATCATGGGCAAGCAGAGATTTTGGCAATATCATGGTGCTGGGGATCAAAAATTGAAATATAAGTCCTGCTGAAAAGGAAGGGCACTAGTGAAGACCCCAGGTTTTCAGCTAACATCCCTGAAATGGCTGGCTACATCCTAGGAATAAGGGCAAACTGAAAACAGACTGCCCTCAACTGAAGTACAGTGATTTATTTGTACCCTAAATGCCAACCAAAAGTAGATAAAATCCTCTATGGATAATGTCTACTGAAACCTCTATGATTTTTCAAAAAGAATGTCAAGCATTCAATCAAAAATTACCAGGAATGCCAGGATACATGATGAAATGACTGAAAACTAAGAGCAAAAACAGAAAAGAGAAACAAACCTCACAAGTGATTCAGGTGTTGAAATGATCAGATATGAACTTTAAAGCAGTTTGCAATACTATGAGGCTCAGACTTTAAAATAATTAGTGGTAATCCATTTCTTGATCTGGGTGCTAGTAACTGAGTGTGTTTACTTTGTGATAATTCATCAACCTGGAGATTTAATATTCTGTACTCTCTTATACATATGTCGTACTTCTATATAACTTTACAAAAAAAGAAAACTTGTGGAATTCAGCTAAATTGGGGCTCAGAGGGAAATTCACAGCCTTAAACGCATTTATTTGAAAAAGAAGGCTAAAAGCAATGATGTAAGCATCTACATCAAAAAACTTTTTAAAAGGAACAGCAAATTTAAATGATGGAAATAAAGATATAGGCAGAAATCAATGAAATAGAAAACAAATGCATAATGGAGAAAATATAAAATGTAAATGTAAAAATATGAAAATAAACATAAAATATAAAAGCCTTTAAAAAAATAACACAATTTATTACTTCTATGATATCCAGCCTCCAAGATGGCCCCCAATGATTCTCACCTCCTGCTATTCGTGCCCTTGTGTACTCCTCTCTCATATTGAAGAGGGTTGACCTGTTATTAAGACAATAATGCAAATGACAGAGTATGGTATCCTAGGCTAGACTATAAAAGACACTACAGCTTCTACCTTTCTCTCTCTTAGATCATTCACTCTGGGTGAAATCAGGTACCATGCTGTGAGGACACTACAGCAACTCTATAGAGAGGTTAATGTGTTCAGTTACTTAGGTCTCTTGCTATCAGCCAGCACCAACTTGCCATCCATGTTGAGTGCACCATCTTGAAATCAGATCCTCCAGCCTCAGTCAAGTCTGCAGAAGGCTGCATCCCTGGCCAACATACTGACTACAATCCAAGACAGAACCCCCAGCTAATGTATTCCTGAAATCCTGACCCACAGAAACTACATGAGATAACACATTAGTTTTTTATTGCTCCATAACAAATTACCACATGTGAACATTTTTAAGAAAACACATGTTTATTGTCCCCTATTTTCTGCAAGTCAAGAATTTGAGCTCAGCTCAAGTGGGTTCTCTGTCAGGGTCTCACAAGCCTGCAGTCAGGGTGTCAGCTGGGTTAAATTCTTATCTGCAGGCATTCAGGGAAGAATCGACCTTTAAGCTCATTCAAGTTGCTGAGAGAATTTATTTCGTCGGGTTTGTATGGTTGAACACCCAGGCTTTTCACTGGCTGTGGACTGGATGCCAACCTCAGGTTCTACAGGCCACCTGCAGTTGGACATATTCAACATGGCTGCTCACTTCATCAAACTAGCAAGGAGAGTGTCTCCAGTGCATGCTAGCAAGATGAAGTCTAATTTATGTGTATATTATCTCTTTCTCTCTCTCTCTCTCTCCTCCCCATCTATATATCTAAATGTGTATATGTTTATATGTACACATAGATACATGCATACACACGCATACACACACACACACAGAAGTAACAATCCAGCACTTTCACAATGTTCTATTGGTTAGAAGCAAGTCATAGAGCCCACTGACACTCAGAGGGAGGAGGTTATACAGGGTGTAACAGCAGGACATGGAGATCATGGGGACCACCTTAGAAGTCTGGCTACCACACATAATAAATGTTTGTTGTTTGAAGACATTAAGTTTTGAATAATTTGTTATGCAGTGATAGACAACTAATATAAATCTCTATCAAGAATGAACAAGAGGGTTTCCCTGGTGGCACAGTGGTTGAGAGTCTGCCTGCCGATGCAGGGGACGCAGGTTCGTGCCCCAGTCCAGGAGGATTCCACATGCCACGGAGCAGCTGGGCGCGTGAGCCATGGCCGCTGAGCCTGCGCGTCTGGAGCCTGTGCTCCGCAACAGGAGAGGCCACAACAGTGAGAGGCCCACGCACCACAAAAAAAAAAAAAAAAAAAAAAGAATGAAAGAGAGAGATAAAGCACAAATGAATAACATAAGGAATTAAAAGGGTTATCACTATCGGGGCTTCCCTGGTGGCACAGTGGTTGAGAATCTGCCTGTCAATGCAGGGGACATGGGTTCGACCCCTGGTCCCGGAAGATCCCACATGCCGCAGAGCAACTAAGCCCATGCGCCACAACTACTGAGCCTGAGCTCTAGAGCCCGTGAGCCACAACTACTGAGCCTGTGTGCTGCAACTACTGAAGCCCATGTGCCTAGAGCCTGTGCTCTGCAACAAGAGAAGCCACTGCAATGAGAAGCCCACGCACCGCAACTAAGAGTAGCCCCCTGCTCACCGCAACTAGGGAAAGCCACATGCAGCAATGAAGACCCAACGCAGCCAAAAATAAATAAATTTTTTAAAAAAGGGTTATCACTATGGATCCTATAGATACTATTACAAAGATAAGACTTTATTATAAGCAAACTTATGGGAATAAATCAGATAATTTATATTAAAAGAGCTCAGTCTTTGAAAGACACAACTTGCCAAAACTAAGAAATAGAAGTATATGTACCCCTACATCTAGTAAGTAAATAGTGTTCACAATTTAAAACTTTCCCCACAAAGAAAAACCCGTTACAGATGGTTTCACTGGTATATTCTTCAATGTAATGGAGAAATAACACCAACATTACAAAATCTTTTAAGAGAATAAAGACAGAAAGAGAACCAAAATAGGGGGAATACAGCCTCTATTTTTGAGATTAAGCTCATTTTTTTGATTAAGATAACCCTGATACTGAAACTAGACTAAGAAATCACAAAAAGTAAAGTTACAGGCCAATCCCTCATATGAATACAGCTCAAAAATCCTTTTAAAAACTAGAACATTAAATTCAGCACTCTATTCACCACATAGAACACCATAACCATCTAGGGTTTATCCCATTAATGCAAGGTTAGTTTGACATTTGAAAAACAATCAATGTAAATCACACTAATAGAGAAAAAAAGGAAATAATGCATTTGATGAAATCCAACACTTCTTCATGATTAAAAATAAATAAATAATACCTTGGCAAATTAGGACTAGAAGGGAACTTCCCTAATCTGATAAATGGGCTAAAGGGTTTGGTGGTTTTGTACTGGGCCAATTTAGCTACACTGAAGAATTCCCTTCCCTGTTCAGTTCTGGGTCACACATGTGAGCTTTAGCATTCGGGGTGAAACAGCATTTCCCATTTTGCTTTTTACTCTCTAGAGGACGGTACAGGGCACCAGGCTCATGTGGTTGTTCATTGGCTGCTCACCTTGTTGGTGGGAAGCAGCAGCTGAAATTTGGACAGACCTCCTCCTTCAAGTTCTCAGAGCACCATGCCAGGCACATGCAGGGCTCCTCAGGGAAGGTCGCCAGCTCTCTTGCAGGTCATGCATATCACTGATGTTGCAGGTGGTGAGAGACAGACATGGGCTCCAGTTTATCCTTGCAGGTTCCAGTTTGACTTGGCAGGCTCCAATCTGTCCCTGCTTTTCCCACCTTCATATCCAGCTTTCCTTCCCAACCGCTGGTCCCCCCAACTTGGAGCAACACCAGGCCCAGCGTCAGTCACAGACACAACAGTTTGCACTGACTTCTTCACCAGCTCCCACAATTATACAAAGTCTAATCTCTGTTCTAGACCCCTCATCCTATATCACTCACAGTAGTTCTGCTCTTCTGATTAAACCCTAATTGATACAAATATTAATACAAAAGTGGGATCCAGAGAACAGAACCTTTAGGATTCGTCTTCTGAATTGGCACTGGATTATCTAAAATTGTTTCTTCAATCTGATTTGATTTAAAGACATTGATGACCCCCAGTGGTAAAGGGACACTGGTAGTCCATTGTTTACAGTGGCAAAAAAAAGTTACTTAAAATATAAACCAGCTACCTATAATCAAATCCTGCATAAAGCAAGGCTCAGAATAACCAAATAGTTGCTGTGTTAGAACTCTTTAGTAAAAGTAATTGGTATAACAGGGCTAGTTAGTTTCTTTCCAGTACTCTAGAGAGCTCCAGGAAAGAAAATGTTGACCTCACAGCTTTTCCCCCCAGCTTTATTGAGATATAATAGACACATAATACTGTGTAAGTTTAAGATCTACAACCTGATGATTTGATACACTTATAAACTGTGAAAAAATTACCATGGTGGGTCCAGCAACACCTCTCTCACCTCACATAATTACCTTTTGTCTGCATGTGATGAGAACATTTAAGATCTATTCTCTCAGCAGCTTTGGAATATACAATACAGTATTGTCAACTATAGTCACCATACACATCAGATCCCCAGAATTTATTCCACTTCTAACTTGAAGTTTGTATTCTTTGACCGATATCTCCCCATTTCCTCCACCCCGCCAGCCCTTGGTAACCACTCTGCTCTGTTTATATGAGTTCAGCTTGTTTTGCTTCCACATATAAGTGAGATCATACAGTATTTGTCTTTCTCTGACTTATTTTATATTTTACTTAGCATAATGCCCTCAAGTTCCATCCATGTTGTTGCAAATTGCAGGACTTCTTTCTCGTGGCTGAATAATATTCCATCATGCATATATATCACATCTTTAACCATTCATCCACAGACAGACACTTAACTTGTTTCCATATCTTGGCTCTTGTGAATTATGCTGCAATGAACGTGGGAGGGCAGATACCTCTTCAAGATCCTGATTTCATTTCCTTTAGATGTATACCCAGAAGTGGGATTACTGGATCATATGGTAATTCTATCTTTAATGTTTTGAGAAAGCCCCACACTGTTCACTGTTTTCTATAGTGGCTGTACTAATTTACATTCCCACCGACAGTGGACCAGGGTTCCCTTTTCTCCACAACCTTGCAAACACTTATCTCTTCTTTTTTTTTTTAACATCTTTATTGGAGTATAATTGCTTTACAATGGTGTGTTAGTTTCTGCTTTATAACAAAGTGAATCAGTTATACATATACATATGTTCCCATATCTCTTCCCTCTTGCATCTCCCTCCCTCCCACCCTCCCTATCCCACCCCTCTAGGTGGTCACAAACCACCAAGCTGATCTCCCTGTGCTATGCAGCTGCTTCCCACTAGCTATCTATTTTACATTTGGTAGTGTATATATGTCCATGCCACTCTCTCACTTTGTCACAGCTTACCCTTCCCCTTCCCCACATCCTCAAGTCCATTCTCTAGTAGGTCTGTGTCTTTACTCCCATCTTACCCCTAGGTTCTTCATGACCTTTTTTTTTTCTTAGATTCCATATGTATGTGTTAGCATACAGTGTTTGTTTTTCTCTTTCTGACTTACTTCACTCAGTATGACAGACTCTAGGTCCAACCACCTCACTACAAATAACTCAATTTCATTTCTTTTTATGGCTGAGTAATATTCCATTGTATATATGTGCCACATCTTCTATATCCATTCATCTGATGATGGACACTTAGGTTGCTTCCATGTCCTGGCTATTGTACATAGAGCTGCAATGAACATTTTGGTACATGACTTTGTTTTTTTGCGGTACGCGGGCCTCTCACTGTTGTGGCCTCTCCCATTGCGGAGCACAGGCTCCGGACGCGCAGACTCAGCGGCCATGGCTTACGGGCCCAGCCGCTCCGCGGCACGTGGGATCTTCCCGGACCGAGGCACGAACCCGTAACCCCTGCATCGGCAGGCGGACTCTCAACCACTGCACCACTAGGGAAGTCCTAGATTTTTTGATGATGGCCACTCTGACTGGTGTGAGATGATATCTCATTGTAGTTTTGATTTGCATTTCTCTAATGATTAATGATGTTGAGCCTTCTTTCATGTGTTTGTTGGCAGTCTGTATGTCTTCTTTGGAGAAATGTCTATTTAGGCCTTCTGCCCGTTTTTGGATTGGGTTGTTTGTTTTTCTGTTATTGAGCTGCAGGAGCTGCTTGTAAGTCTTGGAGATTAATCCTTTGTCAGTTGCTTCATTTGCAAATATTTTCTCCCATTCTGAGGGTTGTCTTTTTGAAAACACCGTTCTGACAGGTGTGAGGTGGTATCTCATTGTGGTTTTGATTCGCGTTTCCCTGATGATCGGTGACGTGGAGCACACTTTCACGTGCTTGACATCATTTCATGTGTTGGTCATTTGTATATCTTCCTTGGAAAAATGTCTATTCAGGCCCCCTGCCCATTTTTTAAATGGATTGTTTGCTTTTCTGTTATTAAGTTGTATGAGTTCCTCATATATTTTGGATATCAGCCCCTCACCGACGGATGGTTTGCAAATATTTTCTTTGCCTTAGGTTGCCCTTCCATTTTGTTGCTTGTTTCTTTTTCTGTACAGAGCTTATTAGTTTAGTGTGGCCAGACTAATCACTTGCTGATTTTTGCTTCTGTTGCCTGTGCTTTCAGTGTCATATCCAAGAAACCATTGCCAAGATCTATGGCAAGGAGCTCTTTCCCTATGTTTTCTTCTACTTTTATAGTTTCAGGTCTTACACTTAAGCCCTTAATCCATTTCAAGTTAATTTCTAATGGGAGGGTTGAACATATAAATATATATCAATTACAACGTGTTAGAATAACAAAAGTAGTGACAAAATGCAGACACAGTGCCTAGGAGGGAGAAATTAACTCTGATTTGGGTTGGAGGAGGGTAAACAGGCAACATTTTTAAGAGATGGTAACCGTTATAGAGATGTTTGAAAGGATGTATACATGCATGGGCAGTTGAGTAGATTCCAGGCAGAAACAAGCAGGCAAGAGAGTATGAGAATGAGACGACCCTCCCAAGAAGGTGAGGCCAGGGAAGGGTCCCTGACAACCTACAAGGGGGCGGGTCACAGCTAAAGGAATCTGAAAGCAAGGAATGCCTCCTCGTTTCTTTCTGCCGCTCAGGAGAGAAATGTCCCCAGAGCTCTGCAGGGTCCCAAGGATAAGCATCTCCAGTTTCGCCCCTGGCGTGCCCCAGCGCTGTGAGCAGGGAAATGCACAGAACACTGGTGTGAGTTGTTTGCGTGTTAATGACTTTGCACCACCTTCTGTACTTAATGAGTCATTCAGGCCGTTCTTGGGTGACGCTTAGGCACAAAGCCCCTGCAGTAAACTGGTTGGGTTAGTTCAGTTCCTGGGTGTGTCTGGGCAGGTTCCCCAGACCAAGCAGGCTACAGTAGTGCTTCCTTTTCCTGTCAAGAGGAGGTGAAATCCAAGTTGTCAGGTATAGACTTGGTCTGGGGATAATGCTGAGCTTCTGGTGAGACACAGCTGCCCCCATAAAGTCGGTTTGCCCCACCCTGCGGGCTGAGCATCCCAAGGTCAGGACTGCACTGAACTTGGGATTTTGATGGGGATTTTAAACTACAGCTATTTAAAAGGTGTTGCTTTGAAGTTTTTTTAAGTTTTAAACTTTATTTATATAAGCCTTTATTTCTTAATAATAACCTTTGAATTATAACCTAATTGATAGAATTAATATTCTTTAGAGACTAAGACTACTTGACAAAAATTGTTACACAGACTTTTTAAAAATTAGTTTACCATTTTATTAATAGATTTTTATTTTATTTATTTATTTTTGGCTGCATTGGGTCTTTGTTGCTGCACACGGGCTTTCTCTAGTTGCGGTGAGCAGGGGGCTACTCTTCGTTGCGGTGCGCGGGCTTCTCATAGTGGTGGCTTCTCTTGTGGAGCACGGGCTCTAGGCGCACAGGCTTCAGTAGTTGTAGCACACGGGCTCAGTAGTTGTGGCTCGCAGGCTCTAGAGCGCAGGCTCAGTAGTTGTGGTTCACAGGCTTAGTTGCTCTGCAGCATGTGGGATCCTCCCGGAGCAGGGCTCGAACCCGTGTCTCCTGCATTGGCAGGCGGATTCTTAAGCACTGCACCACCAGGGAAGCCCCTACACAGACTTTTAAAAACACTCCTGGGCTTAAGTAATTTATTACTCTTAAATTCCTACCAGTCTCTCAGGTAATTAATGAACAAGTACTCCACGGCAGTGCAAAGATTTTGTTGAGTCTATGATCTGGCAGTCCTTTAGTACCCCAAATAAGATTAGCTTCCTATTTCCTTAATTTTGCTGGATAGAATGAGATACTTAAAACACCTCTTTTAAACTAGTGAAGAAAAAGCAATGCCATACTTGTAATTCACCTAACATTTATAAGCACCTGATTTAAATGAACTTTACCCAAAGTGTACTCCACAAGAGGTACTTCAATTTCACTGGAGCACAGCCCTTTCTGTTATAGAGTAAAATGGTTTTCTTTTTAAGCACACTGCAATGCTCTTAAGGAAATAAAATTAAATAAGGCACCCAGGTGTTAACAACAGTGCCATCCATTCAATAAATGCTTGTTTGGGGCTTATTCCATGTTAAGCACTGGAGACAGAATGGCAGACAGGGCCCTCTTCCACCACCCTACACACCGGTGGAGAAAACAGATTTGGAAAATTAACAAAAGAATTACAGATTGTGATCATAGTAGAGATAGGAATAACATAGAGAGGGGCCCAGCCCTCTTTAGGGAGTCAGAGCTTACTCAACAAGAGTGACATTTAAGCTGAAACCAGAGGACATTGAATCAAACCTGCCAGAGCAGGATGGAGGAGCATCCCTGGCAGAGGGAGAACCTTGTGCAAAGACCTGCAGTCCTGAAAGGAGCTTGAGATGTTTAAGGGACTAAAAGACCTATATGCCGGAGGCATAATGTGTCCAAGATCATGTACACAGTGGTTTGAAGAAGCAGCTAAACAAGAACTCTGGAGGGCTTTTTGATATGACCTGTGTATTCTGAGAAGCTTACTCTGGCTCTCAGGTGAGCACAGCTGGGGTAAAGGGCATGCAGAAATCAGCAGAGCCTCCTGTCATGGTTTAGTCAAGATGGTGGCTTGGAGGACCAGTGATTACAGCAGGGAGGGAGAGAAAGACGTACATTTGGGGTGTATTCTGAAGGTGAAATAAACACTGCCTAACACCATACACAAAAATAAACTCAAACTGGAGAAAAGACCTAAATGTAAGGCCAGAAACTATAAAACTCTTAGAGGAAAACATAGGAAGAACACTCTATGACATAAATCACAGCAAGATCCTTTTTGACCCACCTCCTAGAGTAATGGAAATAAAAACAAAAATAAACAAATGGGACCTAATGAAACTTAAAAGCTTTTGCACAGCATAGGAAACCATAAACAAGATGAAAAGACAACCCTCAGAATGGGAGAAAATATTTGCAAACGAAGCAACTGACAAAGGATTAATCTCCAAAATATACAAGCAGCTCATGCAGCTCAATATCAAAAAAACAAACAACCCAATCCAAAAATGGGCAAAAGACCTAAACAGGCATTTCTCCAAAGAAGACATACAGATGGCCTAGAGGCACATGAAAAGATGCTCAACATCACTAATTATTAGAGAAATGCAAATCAAAACCACAATGAGGTATCACCTCACACCAGTCAGAATGGCCATCGTCAAAAAATCTACAAACAATAAATGCTGGAGAGGGTGTGGAGAAAAGGGAACCCTTTTGCACGGTTGGTGGGAATGTAAATTGATACAGCCACTATGGAGAACAGTATGGAAAAAACTGAAAAACTAAAAATAGAACTACCATATGACCCAGCAATCTCACTACTGGGCATATACCCTGAGAAAACCATAATTCAAAAACTCATGTAACACAGTGTTCATTGCAGCACTATTTACGATAGCCAGGACATGGACGCAACCTAAGTGTCCATCGACAGAGGAATGGATAAAGAGGATGTGGCACATATATACAATGAAATATTACTCAGCCATAAAAAGAAACGAAATTGAGTTATTTGTAGTGAGGTGGATGGACCTAGAGTCTGTCATACAGAGTGAAGTAAGTCAGAAAGAGAAAACCAAATACTGTATGCTAACGCACATATATGGAATCTAAAAAAACAATACTGATGAACCTAGTGGCAGGGCAGGAATAAAGATGCAGACATAGAGAATGGACTTGAGGACACAAGGGGGGAAGGGGAAGCTGGAATGAAGTGAGAGAGTAGCATTGACATATATACACTACCAAATGTAAAAAGGATGGCTAGTGGGAAGCTGCTGCATAGCACAGGGAGATGAGCTCGGTGCTTTGTGACCACCTAGAGGGGTGGGATAGGGAGGGTGGGAGGGAGGGAGATGCAAGAGGGAGGAGATACGGGGATATATGTATATGTGTAGCTGATTCATTTTTTTGTACAGCAGAAACTAACACAACATTGTAAAGCAATTATACTCCAATAAAGATATATAAAAAATAAAATAAAATAAACATGCATTCTGGTGGGTGGGGTGAGTAGGAGGGGTGGCGAGTAAAAGAGAGTAGTTAAGGATGACTGTGATTTCCAGCTGGAGTAACTGGGAAGGTGGTGAAATCCTACTCAAATATGGGGAAGACCAGTGGGAAAACCGGTTTGGAGAAGTCTTCACTCCTTTAAGGATATGCCTCCGTCTGTTAGTCATTGGAATAACTTAGAATCCCATTGAGCATTTCTTTTAAAAGGCATGTGTGTATCTAGAAACTGCTGCCTGGCCTAAACTAGGCCCAGATTATTTTATAGGGAGAGTTTAGGGGACAGGTGGCAATATGGCTGTAAGTGGGAGCTGGGGAGTTGTCTTGATGCTGCAATTGATATATACACACATTTTAAAATTCAGATTATGTGTTTGTTTAGGGTGATTTGGTGGACTAGGGAAGATCATGGGGGGGAGGGTTAAAGACCCCCAAAGCTACCCCTTGGCATTGTCACTCACTAAAAACTTAGGGAAGAGATAGTACTGTTGAACTTAAATATTTTCTTTAAAAAAAAAAAAAGAAATTTGATGTACATTTTCCATGTTATTTCATACATGGGTTAGCTTTCCAATAGTGTTGTTAGTTTAGGAAGAAAATAATTAAATATGTAAATGTGTAAGCCAAGAGCCAAAACCATGCTGAACGGCCCAAGGTTGTGAGTTTATTTAATTTGCCCTTTCCCTGAGGAGTCATTTCTGGGATCATTGACTTATTATCATTCTGTAAAACAGTGGTAGCCCTTGTCACCCTCTGCCTAGTGCCAGAGTATGATCCAGCTGTGGGATCTGAAGAGTTTATGTTTATTGGATTTTAATGACTGAGTTAATAAAGGTCATTGCTAAAAGTAATAGAAAACTGAGTGTGTGGAAACAGAATGGATAAGACTGACTTGGGGGTTATTCCTAGTAGTTCCTTGGTGTTGTCCTTAGATATATGTTTAATCCTTAAAAACAATTAAGAAGGAGCCTTCCTTTTAATCAAGTCACTGATGCTATACTCAACTACCCTTGTAAATGCTATTTGAAACCCCTCAATGACAAAAGGTAGCACGTACACACCAGGCTTAAGGTATGTCGGATCACATTGGCACAGCAACATATGGTGACCCTATAACTGTAATATTTGTTAATATCACAGCCATGGCATTCTCCAACACCTTTGAGAGAATAAAATAGCAACTTGAGTCTCAGGTGAAATCTGGTTGGGTATGAATCTTCAAGTTAAATGGGATCTTAAAGATCATTTAATCTTGTCCTTTTAAATATTTACTAACACCCAAAATGGTGTTTATTAGGCTGTGAAAGAATTCCCTATCGTAAATGGTTATTGTTTGAATTATCTAAAATTAAATTGATAACAGCATTTGAGAGTATGTGAGAAAGAATAAATTTATAGTTGTGTCCCAGGCATAGATTCCTTAACAAATATTTTCCACCTTAAAATCCAATGAGATGAGATATAAATGTGTAATTCATAGCAGTAATAAATTTCTCACAGTTTTACAGAGCTTCTGGGATCTGGTTCCTACTCACTTTTCCAGGCTTGTCTCTTTTCTTTCTCCTCCCCTCCACCCCTCTGGCTTCTCTCACTTACAGCTTTACTGATCTTTGAACTCTGAGCCTCAAACCCACACTACTCTCTCAGGTCTCAGGGCCTATACCCAAGGGATTCCCTCTCTCTGGAATCCCTTTCCCTCATTCTTTGCTGGGTCATTCTGCAAGCCTACTATTGCTTCCTGCTGGAAGCCTTCTGCCCATCTCTTTTTCCCCAATCTCAGACCCCAGGGAGGTTTCAAAAATTCTTGGGCAAGTGTCTGCTCAGTTTTCCAGGGATAACCAAAGCCCACATAGTCCTATTCATTGTTCCATCCTCCACCCCTAGGACAGTGTTTGGAGCATAATGAATACCATGAACGAGAGAGCGGATAAACAGTCTGAGCACTGACGGATTGGAAAGTTATAGTTTACACATTTAAACAGTAACATAAATCTGAAGAAATAAAGTTGCTGTTTTAAAAGATATATTTCACTTCGATTTATTTCTTCTCTAAAGAGAAAACATACACACCTTGGCATCAGTTTGAAATGAAACAAAAATTTCAGTATTATTGTAAATTTCTTTCAATAGGTTAGATAAAATGTGGAATCCAGAGAGTTACAAGTGCAAGTGACAGAATACTGTACAAAATCAACTTAAACAACTCTAACTCTCAACTTGTAAGTTTTCTCCTCAGCAAGTGAGTTAAAAGAAAGGCAAAAGTTTTTAAAAACCTTCTTGGAAACTTTAATAATGTCAGCATATCCCCCAGGGAATGGATTTGGTCTGAGTACTTCCATTTCTGAAATGGTGCAAGAAAAGACGACTTGGTTTGGAGAGTCAAACTGCATCCTTCTATAAAAGTTCAAGGGCTTTCTAGTGTCCATCCATATAAAACACTGTTCTTATTTTAAGAACAAAAGGAGCACTAAAACATTAGCTTGGGAAAGAAGGACGGAGCACTGTCCTTCTAGAGAGGTTTGAGTAGTAGTAGTCGTCGTAGTAATAATAATAACAACAACAATCAACACAGTAAATTAAAGCTTGTGTTAGATCTGATAACTCCAGACTGCCCACCTTTTGTCAAACAATGTGGGAAACAGAAAAAGAAATCGTAACTTTGTGTGTGTGTCCAAGCCTACCTCGTAGAACCTCCAGTAACGAATTTAACAGTTTTGGACAAAGCTCCAAACTTTTTTTCTCATTCAAATCTCCGACTACTGGGAAGAGGACGGGATCTCTTCTAATAAATACAAGACCTAGCCTTGTTGCATGTTTAATTGCTGACATTTTAGAAGCAGAATGGCTATTTACAGTTAATGAATCAAACTACCAAACAAAATAACAACAACAATGACAGTAATAGTAATAAGAAATGGATTTGCTTGGGGGTCATTTCAGGAAGGAACACACTGGCGGCGCTGCATCCTCCTGCCCACACTACCGAGTTCACCCGGCCCTCCGGCTCCCGGCGGACACACTCGGCAGGATTTAGCCCCCTTCTTGTCTCTCCAAGAGAAGAAAGCTCGAGAAGGAGACCGTATTTCTGTGTCAAAAGCATTAAAAGCCTGCGGAGCCGCGCGCAGGGCGCCCACACCCGTTCCGGGCAGGCCCGGCCGCCCGCCCCGGCCCTGGCCCCGGCCCCCTTACTCTGGGGCTCCATGGTCAGATGCTCCTGGGGCCCCACGGGCCGAGCCCCCCGCGCCGCCGCCGCCGCCGCAGCCCCTCCGAAAGCCTCTCCTCCAGGGCCGGCGTCTCTCCGGTTGCCCTGACAACCCGGAGGGCGGGGGAGGAGGGGCAAGAAGGACGGCGAGAGGGAGGGACCAAAAGCCGCGAGGCAACGCAGGCGGCCGCGAGGACCGCGCGTCGCAGGGGCACCGAGCGAGGGTGGCGGCGGGGTCGCCGGCTGAAGACTCTCTGCCCGTGAGGCCTGATCTTGCGATCGCGCCCTCCCTGGCGGCCTTCGCGGCCCCGGCGGGGCCGGTGCCCGGGCCTTCGGCTGGGGGCCTTCTGGCCCTCCGTCGGCGACCCAAGGCGTCAGTCGGTCCGTCGGTCCGTGCATCCGGCGAGTTCGGCCTGCCCCGCGGGGTAGGGCGGCCGGGCCTGAGCCTCCCTCCCCGGACTCGGGAGCCGCCGCTGCAGGTAAAGGTCGGGCCCGGCGGCGCGAGGGGCGGGTGGGCGGCCCGGGCGCACCTGTTGCGGCCGCTTGGGGCCCCCTGCCCGCCCGTTGGCCCGGGACGACCCTGCCCCGACTCGTAAAATGCTCCGGAGGAGGCGGCCTCCCCCAACCTCCCGTAGCAGCGTCTCGGCGCGGGGAGAGAACCTGTGCACACCAGCCCTCCAAGCAGGGGGCCCCGACCGCGGGGGTGGGGTTTGGGGGCTTGGACCCCGGCCCCGCCTTGGGAGCGGAAAGTTGGGTCACTCGTGTCACATTTGCGGGAAGCATGGAGCAGATGAGAGCCTCTTCTGTCGTCAGCAGTGGGCCGAGTGTGTCCCTTGTATCCTGAAACCCGGGAGAATTCCTTCGCTCCGCATTGCACTGTCATCCCAAGTGTCACATTTCAGGCTGTGGGCCCGAGTCGGATCTTTCCGGTTGAGTTAGTTTGTGTGTGTGTGTGTGTGTTTGTTTCAGCCCTCCCGGTTTTCGATTGAGTTGTGGCATCAGCCCTCACGTTCTGTGCCAAAACTTTATAGGTATGTGAAACAAGTGTAACGTGATCCCACACCGTAATCTTTCCTAATATTTGTTTTTAAAACACTGATGCAGGCAAGGAAGCTTTGAGGGTCACCAGGGATTTTATCTGGTAGGTTGTAAAAATTCAAACCACGGGGAGAGTGCTGTAAGTTAAGAAAAACAACTGTAAGGAAGAGGGAAAAATGGAGAAGAGAGAAGGAAAAGGACGAGAATGAAAGTGCAGGTGGGAGGAAAATGGCATGACTGATTTAGTGCTCATGCTGGAGATTATGACCCCTCCATCAATTCCTCCTGCTGCTCTAGACAGTACTTGAGGGAAATGAAAAGTGGCCTTTTGCGGTCATGTAAGTGATTACTCATTCTTTGCCACTAGAGAGATTTCCGCTATGTAGACAAGGAACATCAAGGAGAATTACTTTTCTCTTAGAATCATTCAGAGGTTAATTGAACCTGAGAAGCATATATCCTGTGTTGAAAAGGGACATTTATTATATTCCACCAAATTAGGCTTTCCCCTCCCAGACTATATGGAGACATTTTCAGATTAATTGTCAAAGCAAGAAGGTTTATGTGTGGATATCGACAAGCAGTGTGATATATACAGAATCCGTAATTCATAAGCTAAAATATTAAAGTAATAAATTGAGGTTGGAAAGTAAGCACTTCATGGTACCTTAAATACCTGTTCATGTTACATAGAGACACAGGGGATGGATTTTTAGACAGAAAGCATCTAAGATCAACAGTACTTTGGTCGTATAGTCTTTTCAAACTCTATTTTTCACATCATTTGCAAAATCATGAATTGGTCTTTCCATCCAAGAAACAAACATAATGGTGCTCATTAATAACATCTTAGTCAATGTGATAAGATAGTGATGAAAACTTGGCTTTTATTAGCAGGAAAAAAAAAGGTAGGGTTAAAATTTCCCATATAGTAAAGGATTAGGCATTTGTATTTAAAAAGAAGAAGCAACATTGTAGATCTTCGTGCCAGAGTAACAAGGACTCAGGAGTTTAGTAGTTGCATGCAGATTTTAAGGTTGGAAAAATGGAGATATGCATTGGTGAATACTTTGTATTATAGATGAATGATTTTATCAGTAGTTATGAACTTGACATTGAGGAAATCCTGCACTGAAATATTTTAGGTAACAGGTGACTTTGGCAACTGAAAAGCAACATTGGATTTTAGGGGATAGTGTACCTATGGAAGAAATGACTGGTTGTGGGTGGGGGGAAGTGGGAGGAGGGGAAGGTACAAAGATGTCTAAGGCAGGGACAACATTCAGTTTCTCTTCCTCCAGCCCTAGTACAATGTACTTGTTAAATGTCTGTTGAATGAGTGAGAAGAGCTTTAGAGAAATCGCTCTAGGTAAAGGATACATTATTGGAGGAAATATCCTGAGGTCAGAAGGTTGCTAATGTCCTAGGAGTTGAGATGAATGGTAAAGGTATTGGTTGTCCCTTTGGGGATTTTCTACTACTTTGTTTTCTGTTTCTTTTCGCTGTCATTTTCAGGGTGTTACTGGTGGTCAAGTTAAAAACAATGAAGTCCTGATTTTTAAAAAAGTTCCCAAGCTCATCACTGGATAGAATAGTTACGTTATTATTTACTTGGCTGACTGATGCTTAACTACACGTAGCAAGCCAAAGCACTGTCACAAGGAATAGCAAGGTAGCCAGTAAGAGTAGCCTTTCTTTTTCTTATTTAAATCTCTTGTCCACATCAGAATTCAAAGTAAAAATAACTCCAGTAGGAAGTTAACATTATTTAATCCTAGTAGGATGATTTGAAAAAGAAAAAAGAAGGAAAGAAAACAAAGCAAATGAACGTGTTATTTCCGTTTAGCAAACTTACTATCATAAGTCAGAGGAAGTTTCTCATTTTTGTTTTTGGATTTTTGTTTGTTATTTTGCCAGAGTGAGGGTACTTTTTCCTCTTTCTCTGTTACTTTGTGAAACTCATAAGGAGTTCAGTCAAAGGCAGAAAACAATTATATTTCCATTTTTGCTGTTTCCTTTCAGTCCTCCAGACCTGTCATGGTCTGCACTCAAATTGTTGGACTCAAGAAATGCCCATCTCTTAGCCCTTTTAATCATTCGTAGTATAATCGGGCTACAGAGCCATGCCACCCACACCCCCAGTTCCCATCTGGGAAGCCTTCCAGGTTAGGGGACTGCCCACTGAATGTATTTCTCTTTCCTACTGGGGGCGCTACACACTTTGGCACTTATCCCTATACTCTACTATACTTACTTTTTTTTCTTAGAATATTTTTTTTTTATTGAATTATAGTTAATTTACAATATTGTGTTAGTTTCATGTTAGTTTCAGGTATACAGCACAGTGACTCAGCCATATATATATATATATATATTTTTTTTCAGATTCTTTCCCTTACCGGTATTACAAAATATTGAGTATAATTCCTTGTGCTATACAATAGGTCGTCGTTGGCTATCTATTATATATATACACACACACACACACACACACACACACACACACACTCACACTCTACTTTCGTCTAGAGTTTTCTGTCATTTTTTGTGTATGGGTCTTGGCCTCTGATTAGATTAAGCATTTTAGAGCTAAGTCCATGACCTAGGCTTCTGTATTCCTTTAGCTCATCGTGGGTTTTCAGTGTGTACCTGATAATTTAAGTTGAATAATAATAGAAAGAGGACAAGCCTTTAGTCAGGGATGATTGCATTAATTTCTAGTTCTGCCACCTTGCTAAAGTCAGGAGCTATTATTTCCTCATTGATAACTGGGGATAATAAAACCTGAAATGGTTGTATAGTCAAGTTGTGAGAATAGAAATGAAGTAAATGTGATTACAGATATGAATGAAAGTACCGTGTATATTGCAAAGCATTTATTAAACATAGAGGGTTGTTATTGGTTCCAGCATACAGCAAACATTTATTGAGCATCCGTAGTGTGTTAGGTGCTTCCTTGGTTCCGGAGTCGCTGTTCATACAGGGACTAGGAAGTGACCAGATGGATCGTATGTGGGGGCAGGAGGGCTTCCCAGGCAGAGGAGGAGCTTTGAGCAAAGGCAGGGAGGCAGGGAGGCCAACTCTAGGCAAAAGTTCATTGTGGCTGGAGCAGAGAGAACTTATTAGAAGGGAGTGGAAGGAAGTGAGGCTGGAGAGGCAAATGCAGGCTAAATCAGAAAGAACCTGGGAGTGACATTTTATCTTGAAGGCAATAAAAAGTACTTGAGTCAGTGACATGATCAGTTATGCATTTGAAGGAGATCCCCGGCAGCCTGTGAATGACATTGATGGAGAGCCAAAATTACATGCAGAAAAAATTGGAGATTTTGCAGTAATCCGTGAAAAAATGTTAACATACTAAGGCGGTGTTGGTGGGAGGAGGAGGGACAGCTGAGAGAGGCGGAGTTGGTATTGGGGAGGCGTGAAGGTGAGGGAGAAGCCAGGGCTGTCTCCCCGCTGAGGGGGGGGACCGTTCTGTCAGTTGTTGAATCTGGAACAGGAAAGAAGGAAAGACATCTTTTTCTTTTTCAGGAGTGTAAGAAATGGGGCAGATGATGAGCTCAGTTCTGAATGTTAACTCTGAAATTGCCTGTCATCTGAGTTGGGGTGTCCCATAAGCAGTAGTTGGACATGTGTGTCTGGAACTGTAGAAAGACGTCTGGGATGAAGATAGAAATTTGGATGAAGCATTCAGTAATTGAAGTTAAAAATGTGATGAGATTCCCCAGTGAGATGGTGTGGAACGAGAAGAGGGCCAAGGATAGAACTCTGGGGTACACGGATATATCTTATAGGAGGAGCAGGGTGTGGTGGAAGAACGCAAGGAGACTAAAGAGGCGGGACCAGAAAAGTGAGCTGAAGATCTGGAAAGATTAATAAAACAGAATCCCTGCTGTCAGAGGGCTCATGTACCAGCATTCCCTGAAATGATTACAGTGGGCTGGCCAGAAAGTGCATTCGAATTTTTCCATAGCACCTATGGGAAACCCCGAACGAACTTTCTGGCCAGCCCAGTGCTTCCCTCCACCTGCCACAGAGCACAATAACACAGTTTATCAGTTTATTATTGCTTTGTTAAAGGTGATGCAAAACGGCTACCCATTGCTTTGTTCGCAAAGAACAAAACGTCCTGGTATTTGTGGTTTTTTCATGATCTCCATTTAGAGCAGAATGTAACTGCAGGAGGTATGATAATGCCTCAAGCAAATACTGTCTCTAAAAAAAGTGGGTCAAAGTTGGCTTCGTGTGCGGTGGAGGTCCAGTAAATACGCTGACTTCCCCGGGGAGGCCGGCAGTAACCTAGTCTTGAGATTTCAGCTGTGATTGGCTCCCACCCATTTGCTCAGATACCTAACCTGACTGCATACATGAGCCAAATTAATATTTTAGCATACTTCATTAACTCTGCTTTTACTCAAATGTTACTTTTTAGAATGTTATTCAGTTAAAAAAATCACCAAAGTAATATTGAAAAGCACTGAGTGACCCAGCCATTTGAAAGCACTGGGTGGCCCACAGCCATTTGAAAGCACTGGGTGGCCCAGCCATTTGAAAGCACTGGGTGGCCCAGCCATTTGAAAGCACTGAGTGGCCCAGCCATTTGAAAGCACTGGGTGGCCCAGCCATTTGAAAGCACTGGGTGGCCCAGCCATTTGAAAGCACTGGGTGGCCCAGCCATTTGAAAGCACTGGGTGACCCAGCCATTTGAAAGCACTGGGTGGCCCAGCCATTTGAAAGTCTAACCAAACCCCTGATTTGCAAACTTCCATGTGGAGAGTGATGTGTGATTATGACACATAAGCATTGCTTGAGCTTGGGAAGTCTTTCTGTAGATGCAAAGTACCAGCAGAATGTAGGATTCTTTAACAAATTAACTGTGCAGGATTGGTTATTCAAGCTGTGTTTGGTATGAGCCAATATTGAGTTAAAAGTGAATCATTTTTCATTTGAGTATTTTTAAGTAGCTGATCAATTTGATTTGCTTACTTAAAGTCAAGACAGAGTCAACTTTAGGAGTCTAGAAATAAGGTTTTTAAAATAAGTTTTGAATTTTTCCCTTACCTTGTTCAAGAAAGGTTTTAAGTAGATACTAGAAACCAGCAGGATGTGCTTTTTGGGAGCTCTGAGCCAATTAAAACAAAGGAAAGCAAAGGGGTCATCTTCTAAAAATCCCAGTAACGTTAAGTCCACTGTTTCAATTAAAATGTAACACGCCTAGGAAATAAAGTTTACATATTAGGTATTTGACTGTAACTTCATGTGGGTGATTACAACTATGTTTTTCTTCCCATAAAAGAACTGCACATTATTTGTCTTACGGTACTTTTTCCAGACCACCCTGCCTGACATCTCCCATAATATCAAATATTTCTTCACCCCACAGTGTTGCAGTGGGAGCCCACATTCTTTAACGCAGTCAGGAAGCAGTGTGGTACGATGTCGTTATGCACACACTGTACACGTACCTGGGGTGAAGCTGAGATCAGACTGCAGGACTTCAGCACCTGCTCCACCACAGATGTGCATCTCAAAGCTGAATAAATTAACTAAGCTTCTGAAGGCTTAAATTCCCTCATTTGAAAAAATGGAAATAATAAAGTCAACCCTCATGGGG
The DNA here is from genome assembly GCF_003676395.1 of Aethalodelphis obliquidens. Lineage (NCBI taxonomy): Eukaryota > Metazoa > Chordata > Mammalia > Artiodactyla > Delphinidae > Aethalodelphis > Aethalodelphis obliquidens. Next base: position 39,327,734 of record NW_020837955.1, on the reverse strand, counting down.
TCCTTAAGAGTTTAAATGAAGTAATCCATATAAAGTGCTTAAGCACTTATAGCATCTGGCACCCAGTAAGCACTCTATAAAGGCTAATTGGTAGAATTATCATCATTATTATCGTTATCATTAGTACTGGTCCAACTTTAGGGGTTGTACAGAACCTTTCTTTTCAAAGTGTGGTCTGCAGACCAGTGCCAGTCCACAGACTGTTACTGGTTTGCAATGAGACTAGGAGCTGGTACCAGCATGTAAATAGACTATGGCACTAATCATACTGTTTATTTCAGTTTAACAGCAAGACTTCTTCAGTGAAGGAGGCAGTGAGTTAATTTACATTCTGGTTTAAGCTCCTTATCTTGCCGCAAACAAGCACTTTGAATAGAGTTGGCATGGAATATGGGACTAATGATCCCATTCTCCAAAAAAAATAATAGCCCTTTATCCTGAAGAGTTATTATTCACTGGTAATGCCTCATTAACCTTCTTTCTTCTAAACATTATAATCATGGTTCACAAGTATATCGTTTATTATTTCAGATAATATTTATTGATCACATAATCTGTGCAAAGCCCTTTATATTGTAGACTTCACAAGGATGGCTCCGAAACGGATCTTGACCTTAGGAAGTCTATCATAAACCTAGAGCTAGAGGACACAAAGTGAAAACCTGAGTAAATGTGTTGAGTACGTGTGGTGAGTGTTTGTGTTAGTGTTACAGCTTCATTCCAAAGGTTCCACATAGGCAGATGTCTCCTTTTGCTGAGCTGCTCCTGTAAAAGGAGAGAATTAATACCTTTATTTTTTCAGCATTTGTACTCATAGTGGAGATCAGGGTTTACTTTATTAAGGTTGTGTTTTTCCTGGGAGAGTCAGAAATCTGCAACACTAGGGAAAATCTTAGTTTTTAAATATAACTGACAAAAGTATAACTTTTTGGGGCTTCCCTGGTGGCGCAGTGGTTGAGAGTCCGCCTGCCGATGCAGGGGACGCGGGTTCGTACATTATTTGGGTTCAGACTCTGGAAATTGCCAAAGAAGATATAGCTCAATAATGGTTCAAGTAGAGAGACTGAAAATATGGGGGAAAGACAGCAAGTAGTACAGATAGTTGAGTAGTTCCCTAATACTTAGGGATGTTGCCTCCTTGTACTGGTTATTTACAAGTGGCCCGAAAGATCAGGGATCTGCTGGAGCAAGCGTGACAACGCTGTTATGTGAATCTCAGTGCAGCTCTGTGATTTTCCCCACAACTCCTCAAGTCACCAAGAAAGAAACAGCTTTAATAAATGTTGCAAAAGGAGCTAATCTGTGGTTTGGGTATGTGGTTCAAGGGAAAACTCAAGAGCTGGCACAAATATTTCAGTTGATGCTTGTGGTGATTCACCAAAATTTCAGGCCATATGCTTTAAAAACAGCAGGGGTCTATTCTATATCATTAATGAAAGGGGACAGAAAAGTTACCGAAATCCAGAAACATAGTGAATTCCTGACAGAAGTGTTTCAACTCTGTTCATTCAGCAGTAGCAAGCTAACTGGAACTTTGAGGAGAGTGAAATAATGAAAGTGCAAATCTGTGCAAGAGAGATTGCGGTGGAGAGACTGAGGAGAAAGGTAGGTGGTCACGGGAGTCTGGGGATGAAAGACGAGGGAGATGGAAGGAGCAGAATCCCGAATTTTGAAGGACTTGGAAGTCCATCACAGGATCTCACTGGGTTAAAGTCAAGGGGTTGGCAGGGCTGTGCTGCTTTCTAGACCCAGTAGGAGAGAATCCCAGCTTCTAGAGGTCACACACATCACGGCTCACGGCCCCTCCCTCCATCCTCAAAGCCAGCACGTTGCATCTCCCTGACCCTTCCTCCATGGTCATATCTCCCTCTGACTATAGCTGAGAACGGCTCTCTGAGCTTCAGATCCTTACGATTAGCTTGGACCCTCCAGGATAATCTCCCTATCCCGAGGTCCTTAACTTAATCACATCTGCAGCCCTTTTTGTCAAGCAAAGTACATATTCACAAATCCCAGGGATTAGGACGTGCACATCTTTGGAGGCTGTTATTCTGCACATCCATTGAAGGACCAGAGGTGGAATTTGAGACAAAAATGAAGAGTAACTTCAAAATTTTTGGTCTGAGCAATTAAAAGGAAGAAGATGAGAAGACCAGGTTTATGGCTTTGGGGCAAATATCAGAGCTCAGTTTTGGATACGTAAAGTTTGAAAAGCCTGTTAAATACCCAGGCTGGAGATGACAAGTAGGTCGTTGGATACGTGAGACCTGCCGTTTCGGAGAGCGGGTTGGCAGGATGAATAAATGGGAGTCCTCCACGCACGATGGCATTAAAGCCATGAAACAGGGTGAGACCATGCGGGCCCTGTTATAGAGAGGAAAGGGAAGAGGTCCAGAGACTAAGTGCTGGGAAATCTCCAGATCTCTGCAATTGCTAAAACGGTACATTTGAGAGTTTTGTGGGTCTGAAGAACACATTCATATTAAATTGAACATGGAGAGAAATACTGAAGAGAAGCATTGAACAGTGAAACAGTTATTCAGGACAAATTTCACAATCTTGTTTCACTTAGTCCCTTGCAAACATTTCTAGAATTACTGGACCAGAGCCAGAATATCAATGGCTAACACATAGCTTCATCTTACCTCAACTTCTGATTCTTTTCTTAGTGAAGGTGGTTTCATGTTATGCTAGATGTGTATTGTTTTCATAAATACTCATTGAAGAGTTGCAATAGATTGACTTCAAAGGGCCGTCTTTGACAGGTGTAATCTACAGCCTCAGGTAGCATAGCTTTGAAAAGGAGCAACTGCCAATCTTTCAGATTTAAAATGATTGTAGTAGAATGTTGTTTATACTGATAACGGTTTTTATTAAATTTTATTTTCAGTGGCATGTAGCCTACCGTATTATGTGTTTTCCTTTATTTAGGTTAGTACTATTAAATTGGCCAAAGGCCAAGACACGGATCTTTTGTATGTATTTAATTACATCTGGGAGAAAATCATTGACATGACTGATGCCAGTTGCTGGATAAATGAGGAGAGGTCTGTCGTGGGAGTCGGGTGGGCTCAAAACTCAGCCACTCCCCCCTCCAAATCTGGAACTCAGTCTATATCACAGTAAAAAGGTCCTGAGCGAACTGGAAATAGAGGTCACAGACTTCTTAGCTTTACCCTTCAGACTCATTGGATTCAGCGTAGAGCCCTTTGTGGACTCAAACATTACAAGTATTTCTGTCAAACAAGCCTAACTGGTTTCTAAATGCCAAGTAGGAGAGCAGGTTAGAGAAGCAGAGAATGGCCTCACCAGGTAAAAGAGCTGACCACAGTGTGACGTGGGTACTGAATCCCCAGAGAAAGGAGGACTCTGGGGCCGCAGTCTGGCCTTTGACCCCTGTCACTTCAGGGAAATCTGCAATCATCATTGTGTTATAGGAACCAATGTATTGGTGATGCTGAGTTGTGAAGAAGGTGTTGAATTCTGAGTATACTCTGTTTAGTAGGCAGAAGTCTGGTTATCTGTTGCTGGAACTTGGTAGCTTATAACAGTGACCATGTACCCTTCCCATGGTTCTTTGCGTTGACTTGGCTCCTTCTGCTGGGTGTCCCGTGGGCTGGGCCTGTGGTCATCCGGAGGCTTTACTGGGCTAGAGCATCTTCCACGGCTCACGCACATGGTTGGCGGTCTGTGCTTTCTGAAGACAGACGCCAAGCTTTGGTTTCTTCCCAGTGGCCTCTCTCTGTTCCTTGGGCATCTCACAGAATGACAGCTGGCTCCAAGGGGGAGTGTTTCAAGCATGTGAATGCCTTGGAAGTAGCCGATCGTCACTTCACTGCATTCTTGTAGTCATACTGAGTCCCATGGCCAGCTCAGACTCAAGGGGAAAGGAAATAGGCCCCACCTCTCCGTGGGAGCAGAGAATCTGTGGTCATCTTTTAATCACCATAACAGAGAAGTGGGTGATGTATCTGTACACATTGTACGTGTTATGAAGGGGCTAGGTGAGCCTTAGATCTCTAGAAAGATGACTATTCAGAAAACGTGACTGTTCCCCCAGGATTCAAAGTGGTAAATACTTTATAAGTAAGATTTTACTTTAATTACAAGATTATTACACTTTTAAGGAGTGTTATAAAATTAAGAGAAACATTTCAAGGACACATATTTGGTAAAAATAATAGTTCTGCTTTTTTGTTTGTTTTTAAGTTAAAACAATTCAGAAATAGTACCTAAGGCAATCATTGGTCATTACAGTAATTTAATTTACATGTACGATGAGATCCCTTGGAAGGGATTCTAATCAGAACAAAACAAAAATTGAATATAACACTAAATGTTAACTTCTCTTAAGCAGTAGAATTTTCTGATTCTTGGATACCTTGTCAAAGTCAGCTTGTCCTGTGATCTCAGGCTATTGTGTTTTTGGAGCTTTTCTGTGGATGTGGTCTCAGCCATGGGGCAGTGAAGAATTGTAGAGTTAATCCATGTTGCATTTGTGTTATCACAACATTATGATTCCATTATAATTTTGAAACAATGGCTTTTAGAATGAATGTTGAAGAACTCTACCTTCATAGAGCTAAAACGTCCTTTCCCTGCTCTGGTTTCACCCTCTTTTGGCCTATTTGTGTGTGACTTTTTAAAAATTCTATCCCACTCTTCGTCCTACCCCTAAAGTAAGTGGGTGTCCAGTGCCTAGTTTATTAATTTAAGCCCTGAAAAGGCACTCAGCGAATGTTTCTTAAGTGATTGACTGTTTCCTTGGAGCCTGGCTTGACCAATGGAGGAGGGTTTTTTTTTATTACTTATGATTAGGAGCTAGCCGTTTGAGCCCACTAACTCTGACAATCTAAAGCAATAATTCCGGGACTTCCCTGGTGGTCCAGTGGCTAAGACTTCTCACTCCCAATGCAGGGGGCCCGGGTTTGATCCCTGGGTCAGGGAAATAGATCCCACACGCCACAACTAAGAGTTCGCACACCACAACTAAGAGTTCGCACCCCGCAACTAAGAGTTCACACACCATAACTAAAAGAAAAAGATACTGCAACTAAAAAAAAAAAAGATCCTGCATGCCGCAACTAAGACCCAGCGCAGCCAAATAAATTTAAAAAATAATAAATTTGAAAAAAATTTTAAAAAGGAAGTTAAAAAAATAAAGTGGTGTGTTATACATTAAAAAAAAGCAATAGTTCCAATAAATGGGGTGCTGTAAAAAGAGTGATCTGAGTGACAAGATATCATGAAATGTATTTTATTATTTGTTCTTTTGTACTCAAGTTTTTCTGTCTTTTTAGTTTTCCCTTGATTGATGTGAAAAGGTGCTTATTTCCAGCAATACTGATTAGAGTTTTAAAAAATCACCAGTGATTGCAAAAGGAAGGACCCCTTACCTGACACGTAGGGAGTTACTAGCATAAATTTTACCTTTTCTTAGGCAATTTTTCACTTCTTCATTTAAATTAAATGTATTTTATTGCCTCTTCAATCTGACATACTGGGCTCAGGACCCAGGAATCTCGAGAAATATGCTTGAGATTTCTGGTTTAATTAAGCAAACAAAGACCTCATTAACAAAAGCTAGCCATAGCCTCAGATGGAAAAAAATAAGCAACTCGCTCACTTGACTTTGTAAACTGGCACAAGCAAATGTAAAATGAAGTATTTTTTTTAATATTCTCCTTTAAACTAGAGGAGTTCTTAATACTAAATAAATAAATAAGTAGTAGACTCTTGTAGCCAGTGTTGGAGAACACTCCCCAAGCCCTCACAGTTTTCCCTTTTATAGGGTCTGGCATCTCTTTTGTAGTGGGATTAGTGACCACGTGATCGAGGCTCACACTCACAATGTCCCCCTGTTGCTTTCTATTCACTGTCAATCAAGATGCAGGGACCTGTGATAGAGGCGGATCAGGCAGAGAGCACCAGGTCCAGTGTGGAATTGTTTTCCAAACTGGCCAGGAAAAAACTGCAGCCAACCAGACTTTAAGAATTAACCTATATTATTCCTGGCCTTTTAAACAGACAGCAGAAATAAAAGACTAACCAGTTAACAGGAAGAATCGTGCTTTTATTTTTGAATGCGTATGCTTTTTCTTTTGAACATCTTGTATGTATATGTACCTGATTTTCCTTCTTTTTTTTTTGTTTGTGTTTAGCGTGGTTTATTGACAATCATTTGACGTGCTGAAGAGTGCTGGGGAGCCAGCATAGTAGCTCATGCAGCAAAGAAGAACAGATGCAGATTTGAGGAATTCAGCTTGTAAAACCTTGAACTGAAGTCCTAGCCATTGGGACATCTGAGTTTGTATATGTGCACTTTCAACCCTATGTGCAGTGGGTTATTGTAGGAGAATGCCAGCTGCTTAAGCTCACTTGGACAAGATGGAAGAAGAAGAACTGGAATGTCCAAACTCTTCCTCTGAAAAACGCTATTTTCCTGAATCCCTCGATTCCAGTGAGGGGAATGAGGAGGGGATCTTGGCCTGTGAGGATCTGGAACTTAACCCCTTTGATGGATTGCCATATTCATCACGTTATTATAAACTTCTGAAAGAAAGAGAAGATCTTCCAATATGGAAGGAAAAATACTCCTTTATGGAGAATCTGCTTCAAAGTCAAATTGTGATCGTTTCAGGAGACGCTAAATGTGGCAAGAGCTCTCAGGTGAGTAGCCACTACAAAAAAGCATTTACTTTGTGTGTTGTACTTTTGTATTACTTAAATAATCACAGTGTCACAGCATAGTGTTCTGTTTTAATAATGATATTATCTAAACCAAAAAACAAAACAAAAAAGAGCATTAGCAATTCAGGCACAACAGTTAAGTTACTTCCCTACATTTCTTTATGAAAGCCAGCTGAATAAAAGTTAATACGTAGGTGGATATTAATTGTGTTTATTGTACCACTGAATGTTCTTTAGAATAGCAGAAAAACCTATTCAAATTATTTTGTTGTGCATGTTATATTTTAAAAGATGTGATAGATGTTATTTGCCTGCCACAGGTTTGGGGATTAACTGCCATGTTTACATGTCCAGCGGTCTGATAATCAGAATGTGTGGATATGCTTATTGGTGAAGTTGGCTAAGTTACAGAAAGTCAGAAGCACAAGGAAGTTCTTATTTTCCAGACTGTAAGAAATAACCGAGTGGCCAAATATGATCCAGGCCTAGAGCCACACACTCCAGGATCTAAAAAGGAGGAAAGAATTAGGATAGACAGCTAATGACTATTTACTGGCCAGTTTATTGTTGTCATATTTGAACTTGAAGTTTGATTTGAGTGAGATCTCTATTTTACACTTAAATTGTAAAGCAAGCAGTAAGTATTTTTATTATGAAATTCATTTGTAGGTTCTCATGATGTGAGAATTATAGAGTAGACCACAGAGATAATCTGATAGAACCCCTTCATTTTTCAGATGATGAAACCCTGGCCCAGAGGGGTTTGATAATTTGTCTAACGAATGTCACATAACTTTCTGAGCTGGAATTCTAAGAACTCTTTCTACTATACTTTGCTGCTTTAAGGTTTTTATTACCTCTGGGGCTTACTTGTTCTAAATGGAACTTGAAGAGGGGTGAAATGGACAACAGGTTTTTTTTTTCTTTAATCTTGTTTATAGCTGCCAATATCAAGGGTTTATTATGATTTTCTGTTTGTTGTGATGAGTTGTTGCTACAATGAATGATTTAGTTTGTCATAAGAAGCTAAGGATGAAAACTGAAGGAGTATAATTTTCCTGGTTTCTGTGGACAAGTGGCAAGTTAAAAATTATTTAGGGGCTTCCCTGGTGGCGCAGTGGTTAAGAATCTGCCTGCCAATGCAGGAAACACAGGTTCGAGCCCTGGTCTGGGAAGATCCCACATGCCACGGAGCAACTAAGCCCGTGTGCCACAACTACTGAGCCTGTGCTCTAGAGCCCGCGAGCCACAACTACTGAAGCCTGTGTGCCACAACTACTGAAACCTGTGTGCCACAACTACTGAAGCCCACGGGCCTAGAGCCCATGTCCCGCAATGAAGAGTAGCCGCCACTCGCCACAACTAGAGAAAGCCCGCGCACAGCAACGAAGACCCAACGCAGCCAAAAAAAAAAAAAATGAAAGTTTTTATTTTGCAATAATTTCAGACTTACAAAATGTTGCAAAAATAGTACAAAGATTTTCCACATATAGTTCACCCAGATTCCACCAAAGTTAACATTTTACCACACGTGCTTTATTGTTCTCTCTCCATACACACACACTGATTTTTATTCTGAACATTTTAAGAGTCAGTTGATGATATGATATCCTTTACCTCCAAATACTTCAGCAATATCTACTAAAACAGGGCTAGCCACAACATAATTACCAAAATCTAACTTATAACATTCAAATTTCATCAGTTTACCCACTAAGGACCTTTGTCATTAAAAAAAAAAATTCTAGTCCAGAATCCAATCCAAAGTTACATTGCATTTCCTTGTCATTTCTCCTTAATCACCTTTGATCTGAAGCGGCTTCTCAGTCTTTCCTTGTCCTTCATGACCACAACATTTTTGAAGAGTACACGTTGGTTATTTCGTACAACATCCCTCAGTTTGAATCTGTCTGGTGTTTCCTTTGGATTAGATTCCAATTTTGCGTTTGCGGCAGGAAGAGCACAGAAGTGCTATGTGTCCTCCTCGGGGCATCGTAGCAGGAGACAGAAGATTTTTCCCATGACTGGTGATGTTAACTTTGATAACTTGGTAAGGTGGTGACTGTCTTGATCTCTATCGTCAAGTTACAATTCCCCCCCTATCATTTAAGAGATATGGGGAGATACTTGGAGGCTACGTAGAGTCTGCTTCTTGTCGTGCCTCCAGCTACTAATTTTAGCATCCTTGGACGATTCTTACCTTTGACGTTATTACACGGTAGTAACCAAATGGTGATTTTTCTATTTCTGAAATTCCTTCTATTGATACATTTAATATTTGGAATTCTTCTGTAAAACTGAGCTTTTTCTTCTTCCTTATTTATTTATTCATTTATTTATGTCAGTGTGGACTCATGAATTCTTATTTTATTCTGTAGGTGATAATTCATTACTAAGCCCGTTTATTTTGTTGCTCAAATCGTCCCCCATGTGGCCTATGGGAACCCCTTCAGGATGCCTTCTGTGTTCTTTTGACATCATTCTCTGAGCATTTCTTTGCTTTCTGGCCCAGTAAGATGTTATAGGCTCATCTAGTATGTTCCCTGCTCCAGTCTTGGAAACAGCCATTTTTCTCAAGGAGCCCTGGTGGTTCATTTTAGTGGGAATTGTATTTAAAAACCAGGAGATGGGTGCTAAGTGCCCATTGGCCATTGACTTGTCAGTTGCTTCTAGGCCCTCCTGCTTCTCCTTCTATCTCTCTAGCTCTTTCGATTTCTGTCTTTCTCTGTTGCTCTCTATTTCTCTGTATTTCTTTCTCTATGTATATTTCTGTTTTATCTGTATTTCTGTCTCTCTATTTTTAAAACCATGGGTTCCTACTGATGCCTCTGATTCCAGTTCAGCTGTACAGCGTTCATTCTAGCCTTCCCCACTTCCATATTTGTAACTCCTTTCTCTAACTATGAGAAACTTAGCACTCATTATTCATAATATCTTCACTTGTTCAATCTTAGAATGCTCAAAATTTAGTTTCAGAATTGCTAACCCACACTATTGTTTAAACAGATTTATGAAAAAGCCTAAAAGACAGTGAAATATTTTTAGAACCATCTATTTACTTCCTTGTCCTGAAATTTCCCCCGAAATGGTTGGGTCAGTGAGCTGAATAAGCATGACGTACCTGAGCTTTAGCCTAAACTAAGAAGCTGGCTGGTCTAGAACAACTGCACCTTATCAGCTGAGTAACTTACTCCGCATTTTCCGCTGGCGGAGTCTACCTGTGTTCGCTCAAGAGGTATACAAATTACGGTATCCAGGGACACGTGACATTTAATGCGGAAGGGGACCCACTCCTCAGGAATGAGTTCTGGCGTCTGGCTCACATCGGGCAGCTTCGTGCGCCCTGCAGGAACGTTGCTGTGGAGATTCATGCCTTTGGGTGAATCGCTGGACCTTATGGTTCCTCTCAGCTTTGGATTTCGTGATTCTGGTTCTTAAATAAAAGTGAGTGATTGGGACCTTGGCACAGCCACGCTCTGGGTGGCCCAGAAGAGGAATCAGTCACCATGGGCAGGCTGGGGACATAAAACGAGGGCTTGAGGGCCTTTGGGACTGGAATTTGTTCAGCTGTAGTAGCGTTGTGTCTCACAGATGACTTGTGTCTCGCGTCCTTTACTTGTACATCCGCTAGAGGAGGGGACGCAATCTCTAGCCGTGGACGGAGGGGCAGGAGGTTCCACACCAGTGTGGCTCACGTGGCTGTCCTGCTGCTGCGGTGGCAGCAACGAGACTGCTCCGCTGCCCTCCTGGTTCTGATCTGGACCAGCCGAGGATCCTGGGCCCCAGCCTCCCAGAGGCCAGCAGCCCAGCCTCCTCCCTGTTGCCCGGGGTGGGGATGGAGTGTCTTGGCTTCGCGTTCCGGATTTGTACAATTTGTAGAGCTCCGGTTACGAAGTCAAGCTGGCGAAGCCTTGACGTAGATTAGGTTTTGGTTACTCGGAGGACCCCTCTTACCTACTCTCGTAGAGGCAGATGGGCCAGAGTCCCGGTGATTTGCTTGCAGGGAGGAGATAAGAGCCAGGACCCGGGCGCGCTCTGTCAGCGTCTGCGCCTGATTGTGCGACCCGGAGCCGGCTTCACCGCTCAGGCTTCAGCACGTGTGGCACGTCACACAGTCCAGAAAACTGGATTGAGAGAATGTGAAAAAGTTGTTGGATGAGTTCAGAATGAAAATATTTGAAGTTGTGATTCCTAGTAGGGAAATTTTCTAGACCAAATATATAAATGTGGGTGTTATCTGTTGCTGAAAGGCCCAGGTAAATTTGTAAATAGGTTTGTTTTTTTCAGTTATAAAAGAACAGTTTTCTGTTTTGTTCACCAAATTGCACACCTTTTGCTAAGTACTAAAGTATATTCTAGATGCCGGGGGGTTGGGGGGGGGGCGTACCTTCCAAAGAGAAACTATAGAGAGAGACATGAAATCTCAAGGCATATAATGCATTGGTGAGAAGGGTAAGGTACTGTTGGGACAAAGAAAAAGCCACTCCCAGAGGAGAATCAGAATCAGGGCGCGGAATGGTACGGTATTTGCTGTAAGTGCAGAGAATGCAAGAGTTCCCTGTGAAGCTGTAATCTTAGTGCCGCTTGAAATTATGAAATGTTCACATTTCTGGCATTTGCTGAATCATAATTCTTTTCAGCCGATACTTTGCGAAGGCATCAAACTTCACCGCGTGCCTCAGCTTGCTTGGGGTGATTCGGAAGGTATGCTAAGCACAGAAGTTGTTATAATTAGGAGAGATGATTTCATGTGCCTCTCCTTTTTGTTCAGAGACGACCCTTTCAGTTTGCATTTGCATCACTTACTGTCGTCATCCATGTGTGACTTACTGAAAGGGGCAGTACGTCGTACACAGTCAGAGCTGCGTGGGGTGGGTGCTCTGCAATTAGTTGTGACTTGTGCTCAACTTTCAGCTTGGCTGTGTCAGCAGACATCCCTACATTAAGCCCAAGATGCATGTGTTCAGTCTTTCGCTGGTGATTTGAATTGATGTCTAGAAGAGCTGTCCCATTTCTGAATTATTTTCTTTGCCTCATAGGTGAAATCATTTGCTCTATTGTGGAGGAGGGCAAAAAGGACAGTGAGGACTGTTGGATTGTTGATATTTATTGCACTGCCAGGCCTGTATGATGTTTATAACATTATAAACATACTGTAATAGTCTAATCTTGCAGAATTTGTTTATGTGAGTAAATAGAAATAAATGAAATGCACTCAGAAAACAAAGTCGGAACCTTGGGAACGTGGCCCATAATCATCTGAATCATGTAGAATTCTAGAGTTTGAAAGCAGCTATCCTGGATCTTAGAATAATAACCAGACTGAGTATATCCAGGTGTTTTAGTGAAACTGAATGGTGTCATTTCAGCAGCAATTCTAGCTGTGTAAAATAGTGCCCACTGTCATCGTAGTACTGTCCCCTGACATTGTTGTTAGGCTAGAAAGAGTAGTAAAAAGCGTTGACGGTTGAGAACCTGATGGCTTCTATTACTACCTTTGTATAAAGATGTTCGGAAGCAACCGTGGCCTGGCGGAAATTACGCCAGATGAGAAATTGGAAGATTTGCGTAGGTTGTGGCTGGGCTGTTTACTGGCAGGATGACTGGGGCAAGTAACCCTTCTAAGACTTTCCTTGTGTGTAAAATGAGGCCGTGGCCTACGTGCCTGCCATTCCTTTCAGCTCTGAAATTCTAGGACTTCTGTGTGTATCTCTAGCTTTGGCCCCTCACTTAGGCTCCTGGCCTGTTTTGCAGTTGATCTCAGGCTGGCTACACCTGGATGTCCTCCCATGAAGATGACCTTAACCCTGACCACTTTCCCGGCTCTCCTGAAGGTTCTCTCCCTCCCCTTGAACACTTCGCTCCCCCCAGAAGCACTTTATGCTACTGTTTAGCTTCATTCATTCATTCTATTTTATTTTACTTTTAAATTTCTGGTTGTTAACGACGCCATTGCCCTAGTATTTTAAGTCAGGGATCTTAAAATATTTGTTTCTTCTTATGCATAATTAGTCTGCTAGTGAGTACTGTTCATTCTTCCTTAGAAATAAATGTCCCTTGCTTTTATTACTTCTCTCCCATGTTAAGTCCTGAGTCTAAGCCTTTCTCTCCCTTCTTTTCAATTATTCTAATGTCTTCATCCATCCTTCCATCCAGATATTTATTATCCCTCTTATGTGTCAGGTCCTCTATTAAGTATTGGGGGAAATATGAACCACGCATGTCCACCTTAAGGATCTTCCACTCTAGTGGGGAGACAAAGATTCAAACAGTTTTAATATAATTTCTCACAAAAGTGTCATTTGAGGTCTCAGCTAAGGACCTAGATATGAAGGGAATAGGGAATCGGGTTAAAAAGTAAGGATTTGACAAGGATAAAAAATAACTTCCTAGGGAATGAGGGAGATAGAAACTTTTATGTGAATTCCCAGTTAGGTGTGATTGTGAAGCAATTCAAGGTAGAATATATCGAATCATAGAATTTAAAAATATTTCTGGAAAATGTAAGAAATTAATTTGTTCATTTAACAAATATTTATTGAATAAACTTATTTAAGATTATTTGGTGACCAAGACAGATCTCTCTTCTCCCAGAGCTCATAGTCTAGTGGGGTGAACAGACCTGCACTGGAACAGACCAGCAACTGCAGGAAGTGTGGTCCACGGTCCATGCCATGGCTGTCAGGAAGTACACTGTGGGGTCTCCTTCCTGGTGGGGGGTGGAGGGGAGGTATCGCAGCAAGCCTTGGGGAGAAAATGGCACAGGAGCTCAGACTTGAAGGGTAGGTCTCATCCGTTCAACCCATTTTACAGGAAAGGAAACTGAAGCTTAGAGAAATGGTGATTTACAAATAACAACCTAATGGCACACCAGGTCTAGAACTCCTGACCTTGGTCACTCGTGATATACCTCGATTCCAGATTTCCTGAGTGTAGCGTGTTAAATGTTCATCTTTCATGCAACAAAGTTATTGAGGAAATAATTGCTGATTAGTTTTCAACCTGTTGACAAGGCGGACACTCATCTTGAAATAGAGGAACTACGTTTACACTTCTAATCATCGGGAATCTGCAGTCTGCAGCAGGTGTTCATTTTGGAGTTACTTGATTTCTAGTAAATTACGTTTATTTTTCAAGTTATAGCATTAAAATCTAAGAATTCGGGCTTCCCTGGTGGCACAGTGGTTGGGAATCTGCCTGCCAATGCAGGGGACACGGGTTTGAGGCCTGGTGCAGGAAGATCCCACATGCCGCAGAGCAGCTAAGCCCGTGTACCACAACTACTGAGCTCGCGTGCCACAACTACTGAAGCCCGTGCACCTAGAGCCCACGCTCTGCAACAAGAGAAGCCACCGCAACGAGAAGCCCGCACACCGCAATGAGAACCCCGCTCGCCGCAACTAGAGAAAGCCCGTGCGCAGCAAGGAAGACCCAACGCAGCCAAAAATAAATAAATAAATTTTTTAAAAATCTAAGAATTCCACGATGGGTCTAGTAAATAGCAAATCTGAAGATAATTAAAAATGCTGAAACTTTTAAATACCTTGGATCTGTTAAAAAACACTCAGAATGATTTGTTTTAAAAATACATGTAACAAAGCATAACTTACTGACAGTGCCCTAAGATTCCAGCATACAAATGAATTCAGTACTTTCTACTATAATAATTCTTATGCAAATGAACTATTTAAAATCAATTGAACCATAATACATTTTCAGTAAAAGGATTTAAAAATAAATAACTCAAGAGCAGCCTTGGAATTGGCTCTTCCCAAATCTGGATGGATTGGTTAATTATCTCGCTGAGCTTAGTTTTCATTGTATTTAGATGATAAATGCCAGTGTATTTTAGCTTTTATTGCCAGGGAAATGTAAAGTAGGCTTATCTGGTTACTTTGTTATGGTCATTTAGATTTAAATGTAAATGTTTTAATTTTGAGCTACTATTTTTCATCTAAATGCTATTTAATATTTATATTGCTTAAAGCATAGAAGTTGATACCAGGGCTTCCCTGGTGGCGCAGTGGTTGAGAGTCCGCCTGCCGATACAGGGGATGCGGGTTCGTGCCCCGGTCCAGGAAGATCCCACATGCCGCGGAGCGGCTGGGCGCATGAGCCATGGCCGCTGAGCCTGTGCGTCCGGAGCCTGTGCTCCACAACGGGAGAGGCCACAGCAGTGAGAGGCCCGCGTACCGCAAAAAAATAAAAAAATAAAAAGTTGCTACCAGAAGCCATATCTTTGATGGTGCTTTCTTTTAACCAGAAAGAAAATAATAATCTTAAATACATTAGTCTTTTCAGAACAGCTGAGGTTAAAAGAATTTTTTTTTACTTTGCCTTTTATTTTTATCTTCCTTTTTTTCATCTGGGAGTCTAACTTCTACAGTCCCTGCTAACTCCTGTTTATTCCTAACTTTATTTACTAGTACTAACTCTGCATAAACACAGATTCTTCAGTTTCACCAACTAAGCTGTAATGCAGCCCACCAGTGATTCACTGGTGGAAGAAAACAACTCATTTATAAGATGAACCCTTGGAGGTTTTTTGGTGGTGGTGGTGGTGTTTTCCTAGCAGGGCTGATCCTGTCTCATTTGTCCCCGTTAAAGGTTCCTCAGTGGTGTGCTGAATATTGCCTTTCCATCCACTACCAGCACGGGGGCGTGGTGTGCACACAGGTCCACAAGCAGACTGTGGTCCAGCTCGCCCTCCGGGTGGCAGACGAAATGGATGTTAACATCGGTCATGAAGTCGGCTACATGATTCCTTTTGAGAACTGCTGCACCAGTGAAACGATCTTGAGGTTGGTTTGGGGGGCTTTCATCTGCTGTACCTGATGACTCCTGGCTTGTCCTCTGCGATCCTAGAAGAGCGTATTCTTGCGTTCTCTGCTTTACACACCTGTAACGTGTGATAATAGTAACTCGTCTCTCTGTCACCAGCCTGACGTGCACCAGTCATTTTCCCACCTTGGCACCGTCAGGGATTCCTTGTCTAAACTTCTTCCGTATCTCCCCATAATCCTCAGGAAAAAGTCATGACTTGTTAGGTTGGCCCCAAAGACCTTCAATCTGTGCTTCTGGAGCTCCGCCTCATAGTGGGTCCATATGCGTTGTCAGTGTGCCAGCTGTGTCGACACACGTGGTTCTCTGTGTGCCATGTACCTTGACACATGGTCTTCCCTCCACATGGAATGTCTGTGCCTCTTCCGGGCTTGGCTAATTCCTCCCCGTCATACAAGATCCCACGCAGAGGTCACCTGCTCCAGGAAAGCTTCCCTGACCCTCCGCAGTGTAAATTAGAAAACTCTCTGCTGGGCTTCTGTAAAACTTGGTCTCGGCCTTCATCATGGCAGTGTAGGTCAGTGTTTTTCAAACTCTAGTTTTGAGATTCTTACAGGTTCCAAGGACCCTTCTCAGTAGCGACCACAGTTCTGAGATTTCCTTTCCACAGTGGTTTCCAAGAGCTTAACAGAAGGAAAAAGAGAAGTGGAAAAAATCACTGCTCTGGGCCAGTTTCTCAAGCAGTTTTCTATCATAGCCATCATTGAAAGTGAGAGTATCTTATGGCACCTTAAGGAAATGGTCAAAGCTGCTTGCAGCCAAAGATGACCATCTCAAGGGCTTCAGCTGTCCCAGGCACTGCCTGACTGCCCCAAGGTCTGAGGAGACAAGTGTCTCAGCCTCAGTGTATCTGCGTGTCTCTAACCCACTTGTGGGGCACACCAGAGTGCCCTGGCACATCACTGGGGACGTCTTACGCTAGTGTAACAGGGATGCTATGACACAGCATAGCAGAGTACAGTATAGCAGGGATGGTTTTTGCATACTCGTATCCCCGGCATCTGACATGCTTGTCCCATGGAGGACGTTTAACACACTTGATAACAGAAGGAAAGACGAGTGCCTGGTCCCAGCTGGCTGCTGCAGACTCTGGTGCAGTTCTTCTCCCATTCAGAAAGCCTGTGTAACTCATTTGGTTTGTACTAAGCTGCTTTTAACATTTTTCAAATGTTATCTTCAAAAATAGAGGACCTTGGGCTTCAGGCTGGTGTTAAGCCATAGGGAAGCTTTCGCTCAGTAGCACTATGACTTGAACTTCTTGAATATATGTAACCTTCTGTTATTCTAGCCGTGATGTCCCCGAGTCACTGTATATGTTTATAAATTATTTATTATGCAAATGGTCCAATAGTGATACAGATAAACGTAAAAACCTCCCTGCTTTTGGGAACTCACAGACTAGTTGGAGAGTTGGACAGGACAGGACATGCAACCCTGAAAGGGTGAAGGATCCCCACGCCTAGCAGATTCATTCTTCATCCTCTACATTTTGAAGTGACCTCTCAAGTGGTCATGGTTTTAATTAAAGGATGGACTAGACTTTGGAAACCTGAACTAGACTTTCAAACCGTTTGAAAAGGACTCTTGGATGTAGTCACTTTTAAAATGAAATCTTATGATGTTTTTATCTTATTGACATGGATCGTGTGCATATACATATATATACATTTTTTTTTAGAAAGTCATAGAGGTAAATAATTGTGGAGTAAACCAATCATGTTGTCAGAGTAGGTCAAAGACACATCTCACCTTTTTAAGCATCTCTTATGTGTTGGGACTTGGCTTTCATTGCTTTATGGTGAAAACCCTGCAAGCATTCAATCCTAGCAGCCAAAGGAAGGACTACAGTTTCTGTTGAAAATTTTTTTTAGCTCTTATCTGCATGTAGCGTTCCTTTCTTAATGTAGAAAATAGCCTTCAGGTGTGGAGGAGCTGAACCGCAGGTACACCTTAGAAGGTGGAGGGAAACTAGCAGCCTCCTTTGGCCACTGCGGGTTCTGGTTCCTTCTGCCTCTGCCGGGCTGCCCGGCCGTCTCATCTTTACTTTACAGTCACTCTTGTTGCTGGGATGCTGCACTTTCCACCCTGACATCCCCCAACCAGTGCAAGAGTCAGCAGATGGTCTGATTTATTGCTACCAGTGTTTGAGTTTCAGCAAAGGGGCCAAAGGTAGTGAAAAGCTCTATATGATCAGAGAAAAGAAAGTCGTCCCTTATTTTCCTCCTAATGCTCTGTGCTCTGAAGAGCAGGCGGCGTGGCTGTAAAATGAGGGTCTCAGCCACCCACCCACCTGTCACCTTGCACAAGTCCCCCCGCCTCTCTGCTTACGCTTCCTCGTCTGTGAAACGCGGTGGTTGACACACCAGCTCGCAGGGTTGTTGTGAGGACTCGGAGCTGCTGCCCGCGACTGGTGTATGGGAGCGCGATGCATCTGTTAGCGATTTGGGTGATTTGGGTGAAAAGGTAAATTCCGGCTGCGTTCATTTCCTTGGAGACACATGCTAGCCATAATTTTTGATAAGCTCAGATTGAATAGCTATTTAAATAAGAGGATCTAAGGATGGCTGTTGATCATAGAAGGTAGTGTTCTGTGTTTGATATTGTCTTTTTCATTTTCTTTGTAACTCCTTAGCATCTAGTCTGTTGGGTACGTAATAGGTACTTACTAAATATAATCTTTATGCCACTACCATTTTTCTGGATTCTATATAGAACAGCTTAGTTCTTCTTTAAGCTTTTTTCTGGCCTTTTTCAAAACAGTGGATACCCGAATATTATATACCTAAAATAGTCTTTCTGAACTAGATATCACAATATCTTGTGGAAGTGACATACATTTCAAATATGAACCCTCTAGAACACTGAATTTTTTAGAAATTACTCAAATTTTTAAGGTCAACTTCAATACATATAATTTCAGAAAATATTAATAGAACTTTCCTATATTCTTAGCTTTCAAAATTTCAGTCTTAAGAATTTAGAATATAAATTACATTTCCAGGGACTTCCCTGGTGGCGCAGTGGTTAGGAATCTGCCTGCCAATGTAGGGGACATGGGTTCGAGCCCTGGTCTGGGAGGATCCACATGCTGCGGAGCAACTAAGCCTGTGCACTTCAACTACTGAGCCCACGCTCTAGAGCCTACGAGCCACAACTACTGAGCCCACGCACCACAACTACTGAAGCCCGCGCGCCCTAGAGCCCGTGCTCCATAACACGAGAGGCCACCACAATGAGAAGCTCGCGCACCGCAGTGAAGAGTAGCCCTTGCTCGCCACAACTAGAGAAAGCCCGCACGCAGCAACAGACCCAATGCAGCCAAAAATAAATAAATAAAAATAAATTTAAAAAATAAATTACATTTCCAAAATGTATCCATCTTTTTACATAGTTATCTGGAACAGTATTTTCTTAAGCACTGTACACATGATCTTATTAATATAAAGGTAAGAAATAGATCTCTGTCTTACATAGAAAACTGGAGGTTTGTATGGTAAGTTTTAGGGTGGATCCTTAGTATTCCCTTAGTTTCATATAATCATTTGGAAGGCCAGGTCTAGCTTGCTGAGTCTCGTAGAGTTTTAGGTGAGTCACATCTTCTCCCTTTTTAATTAAGGCTGGATGTATTTACATAACACACACACCTCCTCTGTCTGGCAGAGAGAAAGCATTTCTTCCTATCAGATAAGTGCTTAGATGAGTTTTGCTCAGAAGGGAATAACATTAAGGAAGTAGCATAGATTAAAACAACTTGTTTTCAGACAAGAGTCAATAGTACTTATTATATCATACTAATTACCCTCAGCAGCAGATGACCTGAAACCTAGATTTTGGATGCATCTCTTTGTTTGCATCTTGCACAAAGTATAATATTGTAGTATTCAATATATTTTCTTAAGTTTGAGAAAAGGAATAATCAGCAACTTATCATTACCCTTTTGGTAAGACAGACACAGAATGAGAACAAGTGTAGGAGTAAAGGCAGAGAGCAAATGTTCTGATCTCGTCAAGGTGCAGGGAGGGAGAACATGGGCTGTGTTACCAATCCATGGCAGCCAAGGGACCCGTCTTTATAATGTGACAGTGGCGTGAGATGTAATAGACACTCAGGCTTAAATCTTGACTCTCTCTGTCTTTATGACTTTATGCAGGGTACTTAACCTTTCTGAACCTGTTTCCTCATTTATAAATAATGGGGTAGTAATGTCTACCTTGAAGATTTATTCTAAAGGTTAAATGAGAACTATTCTATCAGCACAATGCCTGGAGCACACTAGGAACTTACAAATGTTTTCTCCTTTTTCTTTCTTCCTTGAAAAGGGTTAATTGAGGACTGTTTCAGCGTCTCCAAGACCACCCCTAGGTTTGATGATTTGCTAGGAAGACTCGTAGCATTCAGTATATAGTTAATCCACAGCTCAGATTTACTGAAGTGAAAGGATACAGACCAAGTCAGCAAAGGGAAATGGTGCGAGGCGTGAAGTCCAGAGGAAACCAGGCGCAGGCTTCCGAGAGCACCTCCCAGTGGACCACCTGAGATATGCTTCGTTCCTCCAGCTGTGAGTTGTAGCAACGAGTTTAAGGAAACTCATTAGAGACTGTGCCCAGGTATTTACTGGGGACTGGTCACATAGGCACCCTCTGCCTCCTACTGTATTCTAAAGTTCCATACTCCCAGAAGGAAAGCAGGTTAGGCCATATTACAAACAGTAAGCATCAGTTCTGGGAATGGTGAGAACCCTCCCAAATCTAGGTTCCCAAATGCCGGCCAAGGGCCAACCTTGCAAGCAGGCCTTTCTAAGAACAGCAGTTTCAGACCTGCCGTAGACAGGGACACATAAAATAAATACCTTAAATGGGTAGAAAACTTATGAAATTGGTTTCCTCAAGGAATAATATAGGCAGAGATGTAAATAGTGTCAGAAAGATGATGTTTTTATGGTGCTGGATGACTAATAGGTATTTATTTTTACTATTATTTTTAAACACACCCCAAACACTACTGGAAATCCATGAAAATCACTAATGACCCGTTCCTCCTCCAGGAACGTTGCCCTCAAATAGGTGGCTACTTTTTAGATGCTTTCGTGTGGTTATTATTTGGACGACATTTCCAACTCGTTGATGCTAACACCCTGGTGACGTCATCTCCCACAATGTGCCACTGACAGAGTCCTACTAGTGGACTCACTGGGCCGTGAGCCTGAGAGAGGGCAGTCCTCTGTGTATCCTTCCCTTGAAGTGTGTGCTCTGACTCAAAATTCTTACATTGATGGAATGGGGGGAGCTCTTACCGGACAAGGGTATTTTGCTGAATTACGTTTTTTAAAAAAGCTCAGGGCAAATGTTAGATGTAGCTCTTGTTAATATCTGTAATGAACATGTAAGGCAGAGGTCTGGAACCTAGGGCTCAGGGATGGTCTTTAGAGGGTCTGTGAACACATGGAAACTGTGCTTAAAATTTGTTCATGTGTACTTTTCTATTTTGAAGGCCTGTAGATTTTATCAACTTGAAGAAATCTTGGCCCCCGATAAAGATTTAAACTCCTGATTTAGACAAAAGGATATAGGAAAGGGATATTTTGTTGTTTATGTTAGGATTTTTTTCATATGATTTTCTTCATGAGAGTATTCTAACCTTCATGTTTCTTCCTTGTAGGTATTGTACTGATGACATGTTACAGAGAGAAATGATGTCCAGTCCTTTTCTGGGTAGCTATGGGGTCATCATCTTAGATGATATTCATGAAAGAAGCATTGCAACTGATGTGTTACTTGGACTTCTTAAAGATGTTTTACTGGCAAGACCGGAACTGAAGCTCATAATTAACTCCTCACCTCACCTGATCAGCAAACTCAGTTCTTATTATGGAAACGTGCCTCTCATAGAAGTGAAAAATAAGTACCCAGTGGAGGTTGTGTACCTTAGTGGGGCTCAGAAGGAGTCTTTGGAGTCTATTTTACGCCTTATCTTTGAAATTCACCACTCCGGTGAGAAGGGTGACATTGTAGTCTTTCTGGCCTGTGAACAAGTAAGTAAGTAATATTCATTCTAACCTAAGAGAGTAATAAGTTTACTTATTGGGAACCTTTTAACCTTGTTGGGAACCTTTTAATAACTAATGTACAGGTTTCAGTTTACTAATTAACTGATGGAACTGCTATTTGGTTCCATCACACCTCTTTTTTCATACTTTAGAAGAATCCTTGATATAGAGTAAGTAAAACCTACGCTGAAAGGCAAACAAGGAAGTGCTTCTAAAGGCAGGAACTGGGGACTTCCCTGGAGTTCCAGTGGTGAGGGCTCTGTGCTTCCATGGGTTCGATCCCTGGTTGGGGAACTGACATCCCACAAGCCACAGCATAAATACATACATACATACATACATACATACATACATACATAAACAACCAACCAACCAACCAACCCAGGAGCTGTTCTGAAACACAGAATGGGGGTGGGGAGGTGGGGACTCTGAGGAATTTCTGGGGGTGATCTCCAGAGCCGACCTCCTTCCATGGGATCAGGTGAGATCCTGGGCTGCCCCGAAGGCTTGCTGTGAACTGTCTCAGTAGAGAAGACACACTCATCTCACACTCACGGCCACCTCCCTCATGGCAGGCGCATGTGCTGGAGATGCGGGACATAAGCTAAGTCCTCCGCATAGAGTCAGGGAACAAAAAAGTACCCACAATGTTCCTACAGCAGTCAGTGGAGTGTTAGGCAGGAAAATATAATTTATAGCACAGTCAGAAGGCTATTTCCCTACACTTTTCTTAAAAAGATGAATGAGAAAAATGTTCACTTCGATATCTGACAATGTCTTGCAAAAGAACAATGGGAAATGTACAGCTGAGCGTCTCTTTTTGCTTTTATAGAGTCAAGGTGTCATTTGGGGTTGCTTTTTTTTTTTTAATGCAGTTACTGTGGCCCTGCTTCTCTCTCCACTGCTCTGCGGACCAAATCTAAAAGCCTCCAGAATCTCAGGAGTTAGACCTTCCTTCTTAGAGACTGATTTCCTGGCCTTTTTCCCCTACCCGTCATCTCACTCAGAGAGTAAAAAAAGCACTGGCTTTTAGACCATGACCCAGATATGTAGTAATTCCAGTGATTAAACAGAAACCAAAAGGAAATTGTATGATATTGGCTGAGCCACCAGCTGAACAAAGACAAGGACCTCAGCTCTCTACCAGAGCCTTGTCTTAAGTATTCACACGCCTTCACAAGTACCTTCAGGAGTATTTATTCTGCTTTATACTCAAAGCATAAAGGATGACTGATCCTTTAGTTTGGGGAACTTTAGACAGTTTTCTCACAACTTAGATTTTATCTGTTTCCATAAAGAAAGTAATTTAGAATCTCAAATATATGATAACTACAGCATATTTTCCATTTTTCCTGTGTAGATTATACACAGTTTCTTGAATAGTAAATCTTCTACTGATTACAGTGATTTATTCTATGATCATTCCCTAGTCCCGCATGATTCAAGATACTCAAGAAAGTCCTGAGGGAAGTAACAAAATGATTAAGGAGACAGAAGAAGGATTTATGAAAACAATTAGAGGTTCTCAGTATAACTGGCTGAAGCCTAAGGGAGGGAGGAATGGCAGAATTAAAAGAGTCTGAAACATTTGAAAGTTAGAATTGCCAGGTGAAAAGAAGGCATACATTTCGGGGTGGATCGGGTGGGGGACAGTATAATGAAGACTGATAGAATGAGTAGTCATCTTTAGTCAGAGTAACCAAAAATGCCAAAATGGATTTTTGAAAAATAAAGCTCATAACAGAATTGGGGGTCATATTTGATTCTTAAAGTATTTGATTCTTACAAGTTTCATATAAGCTCTAATTAATGGCATAGTGACTTCTGAATTGTCAGACTTTAGAAGATGCATTTTTACCTAGGATAGTGGTAGAAACTGTAAAATCCACAGGGCTTAGAAAATTATATAATCTTCCTTGAAGTCAGACCAGAAAGACATTTCCTATTAAGAAACCATCAGTCCTGAAAGTCATGAACGTGACGGTGTAGTGAAAGCTCCGGGCGGATTTGGCAGTTCTGAGCCTCCGAGAATGAGGATTCGTCATTTTGGCAGGAGCTGCTGCTGTGGCCCGGGTCCAGCACTGGAATCTCTGTGGGGGGGTGGTTCTCCTTGTCCAGAGGCTCCCAGCAGGCTGCCCAGCGGGTGGGGCAGCAGTTCTGCGGGCTGGAGCATACCTTCTCTGGGAACCAGTGTTTTTCCTCACAATTCAGCCCCAAATTCCACAGGTGTTATCTGGGTTTCTTTTCCCCATCTGCCACCTAAAAAGCGGAACATAGTTCAGTATACACTGATGGACTTTTTTCTTTTTTACTACTTATGTCAGGGTTAACACTCTCCTATGGTCTCGTAATTCGTCTTTTGGAAAGTTTTGTCTTGCTCCGACATCCATGTTAACAGCTGTTGATCATTTTTCCCCATGCTGTTTGAAGCTTTCTTGATTTCTATATAAAACTTTAAAATCTGCCATGGCAACTGAATGTCATAGGAAAACAAACCCAAGCCGTCTGACTGAAGTGTACTAACGGTCGCTTTTTCTCTTAGGAAATCGGTTTAAAGTTGCAGAAACACGCTCATGTTTGGCTTGGTGAACATTAGGTGCCTCACATTTTCTCGCACTGCTCACTTAGCCCCTCACCTGCTGTGAATACCCGCAACTGCGCGCTTCCCTGGCTCTTGTGCTTAATTGAGGCTTGGAGCCCTGCATGTTTACAGTGTGTTGTTCCTTATCACTTCACCATCTTGTAACCTGAAAAAAAAGTGAAATAGATTAAATAGAAAACGAATTAAGGTTAATGACACTATCTAGCCAGATTATTGAGCAGCTTGAAGCTGTCACAAGGAAGATGCTCTCAGGTTGAAGGTTTTCTTGTGAAATGTTCCACCTAGTTGCGGGCCTTTCATTTGGGGGCAGATATCTTCCTTCAGTGCAGGTTCCTGTGTTTTCCTGAGTTTTGCAGGTATTGTAGGAAAGCCCCACACACGTAAATGCTCTGAATACATTGAATAGGAAAGAAATGAGTGAACAGTTTGAAGCACCGAATGAATATTTTAAGTACTTTTTTTAAATTCTGAAGATTATGGCCTCAAAGTTTTCTGTCAGCTTGAGGAATCTAAACTAGGTACAATATTTCAGTGCAGTGTGAAGGTTATTTGGATTAGAAATTTGTGAGTGGGTGGCTGGAATCGAATCTTCTCTTTCAGCTCCAGGGTAGCTGTGGAGGGTGAAGTACCAACGTGCAGAGGTTACCACCTGCCACCCAGGAGGAATGTGTGAATGTCCTGTGCAGGGAGACGCAGCTCGAGGACTTGTTCTCCTCCGTAGAAATTTCTAAGCTTTCCTCACTTAAAATGATGACATGATTAGAATTATAAAAATTGGAAGAAATAGCTTTGTTCTGATTATTCCAGCTGACAATTTTTCATTCATTACGGTCAATAATCCTGCTCTTCGCTTGGTTGAAAACAAAAATCTGCCCCAAGTAAACCAACCCTGCAGAAAAGGGGAGTGTGAACAGGAGAAGGTACCGGGATAACTGCTGTGTGGACCCCAGGGGGCAGCCTCTGCCCTGCTTCCTGGGGGCCTCTCAGCAGCTCAGGAATAACCTTCATATAGCTCACCCGAGGTCTCACTATTTTTCTAGGCAGATCTGTCCACCTACAAAGCCCTTGAGTTAGTTCAATCCCACTATACAGGTGGCGGGGAAGGAAGGAGAGGTGAGCTGGAGCACTGGACAGTGGACTCAGACTTAACAGTCATGGGAAGGCATCTTTTTACTCAGATTTTTAGTGAAATCTAATGTATGTAATGAAATGAAATGGGGCTTCTTCCATCTGGTAGTTAGTTAGGCCCTTAAAAAAATAGAAATTTTGGAAACAAATTTAAAAGGAGTAAGAATTACATTAAGTGACATCTTTTTTATATGAGGTCCTAAAAATCTGGTTGTGATTTGAGAAATAGAAAAGTACTGAAGGGCTTCCCTGGTGGCGCAGTGGTTAAGAATCCGCCTGCCAATGCAAGGGACGCAGGTTCGAGCCCTGGCCCGGGAAGATCCCACATGCCGCGGAGCAACTAAGCCCGTGCGCCACAACTACTGAGCCTGCGCTCTAGAGCCCGCGAGCCACAACTACTGAGCCCACGTGCCACAACTACTGAAGCCCGCGTGCCTAGAGCCCATGTTCCACAAGAGAGGCCACCGCAATGAGAAACCCACATACCACAATGAAGAGTAACCCCCGCTCGCTGCAACTAGAGAAAGCCCGGGCACAGCAACGGAGACCCAACGCAGCCAAAAATTAATTAACTAAAAAGTACTGTGTAAAATGTCTTGCTTTTTGAGCATTTTACACCAATATACTTACTTGTTTGTGGTTTTAGGGCACATAATTTACTCTTTTATTCAGTATATTTGACAATGAAGCATTTTTAAAGAGTATTTCTAAATTCCTGAATCTTGCAAATATATAAATAGCAGTGAATATTTCCTGCCTATTTCATTGCATTTCTGCTTTTTTTAAAGTGCTAATGGGTAATAATAGTTTTCAAGATGACCCAGATTAGAGACCCTGATTGTGGAATGTGTATGTATATATGCTTCTATTGGAAATCTAGAAATTGTTTTAGAGTTCTTAGTTCTGCCACCATTAAAGCACAGTGATGCATCATCACTGATGTGAGAGTAACTTTTATTCATCTGTCATTGTCAATGGATATGAGAAGTTGCACCGAGCTAGAAAAATAGCAGGATGAATGCATAAAGGCAAAGACAGTACATTTCACAAGAGGAAAGCCATTTTGGACTAAAAGCACTGAAATTATTATTATTATTAGCATTGAAATTATTTATAAATTATATTTAACTTCCCCAAAGACATGTTCTTACGCAGTTATACCTCCTTTTCATAGTTAACGATACCTATAGAAAACACAAGTATTTCTTTCCCTGTATACATTATGCAGCTTTTGCCTATAGTTTTATATAATTTGGAGAAAGTTGTTCGTAATGTACTTTATTCTCATGGATGATGTTATTCTTTTACTTTAGGATATTGAAAAAGCCTATGAAATTATCTGTCAAGAAGGATCTAACTTAAACCCAGATCTTGGAGAGCTGGTAGTTGTTCCTTTGTATCCAAAAGAGAAATGTGCATTGTTCAAGCCAAATGATGAAACAGAAAAAAGATGCCAAGTTTACCAGAGACGAGTGGTGTTGACAGCTAGCTCTGGGGAATCTTTGATCTGGAGCAACACAGTCAAGTTTGTTATTGATGTCGGGGTGGAGAGAAGAAAGGTAATTATTGTTGACGCGGTTAAGTAGACTGCTGCTAATTGTCTTGGGCTCCCACCATTTTACTGACCAGAAAGTGAGGAGGAACTATATGATCTGGGGATTTCTCTGTATTTGGCCATGTGTACAAAGAAGAACTATTGCATCCAGTAACAAAAGTCTTGAGCACATGTAACTGCCTGTCATTAGCAGGTTGATAGTCTGGAAACAAATTAAATTGGTTGAGGGGCCAGAGGAAAAAGTTTTAAGGAAAGACAACTACTAAAGCAAATTACTTGACTCCTAAACAGATCTTTTCTTCTGTACATCCCTTGGGTATTTTTGGTAGCCCCTTTATCAAAGTAATTAGCATCTCCCCCCAGGTAATTTACTAGAAATTAGTTTCAAGTACACTGAGTTTAATTTTTGCAAATTTTGGCTTTATAGTTGACATGATAAAATTGCATCCTAAATTTTATAAAAAGTCTGTATATTTTTAATCACTATCTTTAAATTAAAAATTAGGGGCTTCCCTGGTGGCGCAGTGGTTGAGAGTCCGCCTGCCGATGCAGGGGACGCGGGTTCGTGCCCCGGTCCGGGAAGATCCCACATGCCACGGAGCGGCTGGGCCCGTGAGCCATGGCCGCTGAGCCTGCGCGTCCGGAGCCTGTGCTCCACAACGGGAGAGGCCGCAGCAGTGAGAGGCCCGCATACGGCAAAAAAAAAAAAAAAAAAAAAAGTTAGGAAAAATGGAAATAGGATATCTCAAACTCTCAAAGACAGTGGGACTTCAGAAATCATAGCATTTAAACTGAAAAGAATCTACCCAAGTATTGATCCATTTACCATTATTAGATGTTATATAGCTTTTACCCCTCCAGGAAACTATGGGTCTCTTAAATATCCTTGTTTACTGTGACAGAGCAATTCCAGCCATTAGGAAGGTTCCCTTGGAACCAGTTTGGATTGATCTTATTGAATTAGTCCACCATTCAGAGAACCCAGGGTTATTACTTACCTTTAAACTACGCCTGAGAAAAATCACTGTTAGTGCCATCTGCAGTCTTTGTGTTAGCTGATAGGACTGGAAAAGCCCAGCATATGTGATAAAGATGAGACCCCTGGGATCACAGTCAATTTGAACAGAACCTTGAGGAAATGCAGCACTGTCAGTTGATCATCCTTTTCTCCATGCGGCACGCGAGTCAGCGGTACAGCGCTTTGAGAAGTGGCATTTGTATTTCAGCAGATGATACAGAGCTCCCATATTTATTGAAGCTACAATGAAAGCAGACAACCCTTAAATCCATTTATCAAAGCTCTTGCCGTTTCCATCTCAAGGCAAGTGAAACAATAATAAATATTGTACAGAAGAAATGAGTAGCAGAGCCTTTCGTGAAGTAAAGTGTGCAAACAGCAGTCACTTCAGGGCCGGCGAGCCTGCTACATCTTGAGTGAGCTGACGCTAAAGATGCTGTCTTTCGTTTAAAGGTGTACAACCCTAGAATAAGAGCAAACTCGCTCGTCACGCAGCCCATCAGCCGGAGCCAAGCAGAGATACGCAAGCAGATTCTCGGTTCATCTTCTCCAGGTAGCGCTGCGGACCCCAAGCCCAGCTCACGCTAAGTTCCTGTCCGGAGGCAACACAGAAGCATTAAAACCATCTTCCTTGGTTTCTTCTAGGAAAACTTTTCTGTCTGTACTCTGAGGAGTTTGCCTCCGAAGACATGCGGCCACTTAAGCCAGCGGAAATGCAGGAGGCCAACCTAACCAGCATGGTGCTTTTTATGAAGAGAATCGACATCGCGGGCTTAGGCCACTGTGACTTCATGAATAGACCAGGTAGCCGTGTGCCCGCGGGTCAGCAGGCGCCTGGCTGAGCCTCACCCTCGTACCTCTTGCCCGTCCCCAGTCCTAAGAGCAGTGGCCCTTGGTGGTGCAAGGAAGCCCGGGGCTTTGCTTTGTCCTGAAGCGCTTTCCCCACGAGAGGTAAACACTCTCTAGAGTAATTTTCAAAATGAAAAAAAAAAAAGCTACCCTCTAGGACATATCTGTTCTGACATTGGAGAAGTGTCTGCCCTTGGCCACTTTAACATAGGGAGATGGGGCCAGGCCAGTAGAAAGCCGGTGGGGCGGGGGATAGTGGAGTACAGGGGTGTGAGGCCGAACTGAACACAGGAGGATTCTTGGCAGCGTTAGTGTTTCTCGGTGGGAAAACTTGTAGGCAAAGGGCCCTTCCTCATGAATCACACCGTCACCTGGGGAAAACCCACTCAAAGTTCACGCCTTTGTAATTAAGGGTAAGTGGAGATATGAAGGGGGTACGGTTGTTAAGCAGAAGACTGAGGCCTTAGAATTACAGTCTGAGCGTCTGTCTCCTGGGGAGCTCCCCCCTGCCCTCAAGTTCACTGAGGAGGGCCCTCCACCATGGGAGGGGTGCTGGCTTCCTCCCCGCTAGTATCAGACCTGGCCGGGACCTGGGCTGCTCCCGCGGAAACCACCGGGATGCTGAACGGAAGGCTAAGGAAACTTAAGGGCAGGCGCTCCTACCGTGTGAGGAGGCTCCCAGAGCCGCAGCCTGCTCCCTGCCGCCCAGTCCCAGCCCTGTTTACTCTGGAACTGCTGCTTCCTTCCCAACCCGCAGCTTAGCTTCACTGCAACTGAGTGGGTATTCGAGTCCCTGTATAATGTTTTCTGGTTTAAGTACTGATTGCCCTTCAGTAGATGTTTAGTTTTCATTTGTGCATTAATAAAAGAGAACATCCTTAATTTTTTCCACACATTAGGCCCATGGTTAAAATTTTCACTGTGTTTATCAAAGGGGGTGATTGGCAATGTATTCATCTTAGTGTTGTGATATCCATGGCATTTATCAAATTTGCATGAGAGAGCAGTCAGCCAAAAGACCTTGTAAGCAGAGTGTACTTAAAATGGAAACTAGAATTTCTACCGTTTTGCCGTGCTTTGTCTCAGTTCCTATGTTTTTCAGTCATTTTGTCCAGTGGTGCCATTAGGATTACAAGCCCTTGAGAAATACAGGTTATATCAGAGTTACGCTTCCTCAAATATTTCTTAAAATAGCGCATAGACTTTGGAGTAGGTGAAGGAAGAGGAGGGTCCCCTAAGAAAGCTAACCTTTGACATGAAAAGGTAGAAGAGAAAATAGAGTGTGGACACAGGTTCTCATCACAAGGAGAGCAGCCAAGTGGACGGTCCAGGACTCCAAGCCTGGATGGTCCTGAGGGGCGGTGTCAGGACCTCACCTAGAAGTCACGACAGGGGCCCATGCTCCTCAGCAGCGCCCAGTCCTTCCCTGGAACCGCAGGGAGTTTTATATTGAAGCTCTCCCAGTAAACACTTTGGAAAATCAATTACTTTGGGAAACTCTTTGGAATCGAACGTTTTCAACCGACTCTTCCCCAGAGGAGCAGTGGAATCTCTAGGAGGAAAGGGTCCAGGTGAGCTCCTATCTCATCTAAGACTGATCTCCTTCCTCGGGAGCCACCGCCTCCCTTGGAGCTGTGTGTTCTTGCAGGAAAAGTGTTGCTGTTCTCCAGCGGGAGCTCAGAGGCCTGTGGGAAAGAGAGGCCTAAATCGAATGCATGTCAAGTAGGCCTTGGCATTGAGGTTCCTGGGGAGATTAGCACATCGCCTGGAGAACCGCCAAGTAGTCCCAGCCGGACGCCCGCCTCTGAGGATGCTAGCCAGCTCGGCTTCAATAGAGCTTTTCCACCCGAGAGAAGGTCCCAGAAAAGGCCCGGCCCCTTCCTAACTAGCTGCAAGGATGAGTATGCTAGTGATAATTATACCTTGAGGGAGTGGCTTGGAGGAAAGAAACAGTCATAGGATGTGATGTAAGGTGGTAAAGTATCCGTAGCAAACTCAGGCTGAGTGCATTTTTCTTTGATAGCAATGGCCAGAGTGACAGGACTGTGGCAAGTTAGAAAGGGTGTGGGCAGGGGCCTGGGGGTGGGGGGCGGAGGGGGCGGGGAGGGCTGGGGCCCCGGGGTGGGGGGCCGGGGAGGGGGACGGTTGGTGCAGCCCAGAAAGGCTGGGAAACCCGGGCTGCAGGATTCCTTTAGCTGTGATCCCTTAACTCTCAAGTAGTGAAGCCACTCTGCTCCTGGCTTTCACTCTGGCCCCTGAGAAAAAAGGAGTCTAGAAGGTGAGGGTGTGTCACTTGCATCCATTTCTCCCGTCTTTCACCGCTGACCCCAGGGCTTCTGTCGTTGGCCGGCCAGTCACCACTCGAGGCCACCCCCTGAAGAAACAGGTTTCAGTTTTGAAAACTGCTCACCTCTTAAGCCCAAGCAGCACCACGTGTTGATTGCCTGGGCACCTTCTTGTCATGATAGTCGCTGTTTGGTGGACTAGCGTGAAGAGAGAAGAGCAGGCCCTGTAACGTCGAAGATTTTCAAAAGCAAACGGCAGACCACAGCCGTGCAGAGGAGTTCCCGTGTCTCTCAGTGGTCACCCTCTGCTGCTCACTCCATGGTGCTTAGAGCTGATAACGGGGGACAAAAGGGTGAGGGTGACAATTTATTTTTGTCCCCTGACAGTACGCACATAACTATTTTCTGCTGTGCTTGGGGAAATGTAACTGTGGATTAACCTGACTCATCGTTTTGAAAGAAAAAAAAAGACGATGCTTGCAGCTGCTGCATATAACTCCTCTTGTAAATGAAATACGCAGATGAAGCAGACCTGCCGCCCTTCTCAGGACTCGCGTAACAGGAGGATAGAGGGTCTGTCCTCTTGTATTATGGGGGTTATTAAGAGGTTCAAATGAGATTATTTATGCAGAAGTGCTCTGTGTACCGTGTAGGGTAGGAGGTGGGCACGTGCCAGCTTTTGTGAGCAGGTCCTTGTGAAATTAAGTGAAACAGAGGCCTTTCCTTTCTCTCCTCTTCAGAGCCAGACTCTTAATCCTATTCCCTAAAAGTCCCAAGACTACTGAGAATCTACACCGTCCAACCAGCACCATCTCGATTCTTCCGTTTCTCCCCTCTGTGGGCTCTTTACTTCAGTGCACACAGTGCCCAAGCTCCAGTCCTAAAACCCACCGGGCCAGAAACTTCATCTGCTCCCGCCCTGTCCAGCGGTCACTCTCTTTCTCCATGTCCATCTGTATATGTGTACGTGTGTGTAATTCACATGTGTACGAGGCACACAGCAAGCCTTGTGTGAGCACAGCTATCCTCCTTCCCCGGGCCAGCTTCGTCCCTGCCTTTTCTAAGTCCCAGTGTCACTTTGATACACTCTTCCTTTGTGACAGAATTTCTGATGTATAGAAGAATTCTGGGTGCCAGTGCCAGTAATGCCACTCAAACTGGCATAAGCCAAAGGGCGTTGTGATAAGGAACTTGGGGTGTCTTATGAAATCCAAGACGAGAATGTGGCAGTGCCTCAGGGACACCTAAGGACAGAGGCTTGAACAGCACTGGTGCTCAGCTTCTCGCCTCTGTCTCTTGGTTCTTCTCTCTCCTGCTGAGTGCCTGAGTAAACGTCCCCGTGACGGGGAGGGGAACAACCTGTGATTCCTGCTATGTGACATCTAAAATTTTGGTAGACTTTTCAAGGCCATGGGAAAGATGCCGTGTGGGGCCGTTGATTCTGGCAATGACACAGCAGAGCCTTGGACTCCTCATCTGACCTGCACTCTTGCTTAGAATCAGCACTGGGTCAGTCCCTCCCTCCGAATGGTGGACTTAACCCTTGTTCCAGATTAATGGCCTCTTTGTTTGTGAGCAGCCGTTCTGCAGATACTGTGGCAGGAAAACGCAGATTCAGTATTGGAGCCTGGCATTTGGGGTTCCATGGAAAAAGGGCACCATAACGAAATTGTGATAATAGCCCTGCAAGTTACTATGAGTGATGGCACTGGGGGAGGTGTGTGACCTTGTAGTGAGCTCCTACAGGGAGTACAGCTGCCATTGGCAATAGAACTTAATAAAAATGATGATTTGTTCATATTGAAATTGCCTTTGGAATAAAGCAGTGTGATTTTGCACTGCTGTAAAGAAGAGGCCTCACACTAAAACATTTATATTCCATTTGTAGCATTATTTCCCATGGATTACACTTAAATAGCACTGCCATAAAGAACCCTCATCTAAACCCTTCTGCTTTTATCTAAGACAACTTTATGGGCCATACTGGGGAGATGTCTTAAAATGTAGAATGTAATATTAGCAAATCCTATTCAGTTATTTATTATTATTCCTTCACCTGTATAATCTGCATTCATTAACTTGTTCTTTCTAATATAATAAAACCCCAAGAACTTCCTTTCTTTATTTGGTGTTCAGACCGAGAGCTGAATCATGACGTTATGTCCGTTAGTAACTCTGTGTGCAGCCAACTCAACTCCAGGACATAAAAATGAGAAGTAGGTGCCCTTTGGGGACAGAGGCTGGCTGTTAAGCCAGATGGGCTTACAGGGACAGTTGCCAGAGATCCTGTAACTTACAATGCAGCAGCTTGGCTGATTTATGGAAACTGGTTTCCACACAACTTTCAGGAATTAACTTTGTGCTCCCAGTGCCCTCCTGCTCTGTTTAATCTGAGATGCTTATTTCTGCTGCTGCTTCTTGCACCTTCTCTGGCATGTCAGCTGTTACTTTTTTTTTTTCCCCCCAATCTTATGCTCAGTTAAGTTTTTCTATTGTGCTGTTTGTTGAACAGAAATCCTTAATTTTTAAAAAAATTTTTTAATTTTATCTTTTTATACTGCAGGTTCTTATTAGTCATCAATTTTATACTCATCAGTGTATACATGTCAATCCCAATTGCCCAATTCAGCACACCACCATCCCCAGCACACCGCAGTTTTCCCGCCTTGGTGTTCATACATCTGTTCTCTACATCTGAGTCTCAACTTCTGCCCTGCAAACCGTTTCATCTGTACCATTTTTCTAGGTTCCACATACATGCGTTAATATACGATATTTATTTTTCTCTTTCTGACTTACTTCACTCTGTATGACAGTTCTAGATCCATCCACGTCTCAACAAATGACTCAATTTCATTCCTTTTTATGGCTGAGTAATATTCCATTGTATACATGTACCACATCTTCTTTATCCATTCGTTTGTCGATGGGCATTTAGGTTGCTTCCATGACCTGGCTATGGTAAATAGTGCTGCAATGAACATTGGGGTGCATGTGTCTTTTTGAATTATGCTTTTCTCTGGGTATATGCCCAGTAGTAGGATTGCTGGGTCATATGGTAATTCTGTTTTTAGCTTTTTAAGGAACCTCCATACTGTTCTCCATAGTGGCTGTATCAATTTACATTCCCACCAACAGTGCAAGAGGGTTCCCTTTTCTCCACACCTTCTCCATCATTTGTTGTTTGTAGATTTTCTGATGATGCCCATTCTAACTGGTGTGAGGTGCTACCTCATTGTAGTTTTGATTTGTATTTCTCTAATAATTAGTGATGTTGAGCAGCTTTTCATGTGCTTCTTGGCCATCTGTATGTCTTCTTTGGAGAAATGTCTGTTTAGGTCTTCTGCCCATTTTTGGATTGGGTTGTTCGTTTCTTTAATATGGAGCTGCATGAGCTGTTTATATATTTTGGAGATTAATCCTTTGTCCGTTGATTTGTTTGCAAATATTTTCTCCCATTCTGAGGGTTGTCTTTTCATCTTGTTTATGGTTTCCTTTGCTGTGCAAAAGCTTTGAAGTTTCATTAGGTCCCATTTGTTTATTTTTGTTTTTATTTCCATTACTTCAGGAGGTGGATCAAAAAAGATCTTGCTGTGATTTATGTCAAAGAGTGTTCTTCCTATGTTTTCCTCTAAGTTTTATAGTGTCTGGTCTTAAATTTAGGTCTTGAATCCATTTTGAGTTTATTTTTGTGTATGGTGTTAGGGAGTGTTCTAATTGCATTCTTTTACATGTAGCTGTCCAGTTTTCCCAGCACCACTTATTGAAGAGACTGTCTTTTCTCCATTGTATATCCTTGCCTCCTTTGTCATAGATTAGTTGACCATAGATGTGTGAGTTTATCTCTGGGCTTTCTATCTTGTTCCATTGATCTATGTTTCTGTTTTTGTGCCAGTACCATATTTCTTGATTACTGTAGCTTTGTAGTGTAGTCTGAAGTCAGGGAGTCTGATTCTTCCTGCTCTGTTTTTTTCCCTCAAGACTGCTTTGGCTATTCGGGGTCTTTTGTGTCTCCATACAAATTTTAAGATTTTTTTTTTCTAGTTCTGTAAAAAGTGCCATTGGTAATTTGATAGGGATTGCATTGAATCTGTAGATTGCTTTGGGTAGTAGAGTCATTTTCACAATATTGATTCTTCCAATCCGAGAACATGGTATATCTCTCCGTCTGTTGGTATCATCTTTAATTTCTTTCATCAGTGTCTTATAGTTTTCTGCATACAGGTCTTTTGTCTCCCTAGGTAGATTTATTCCTAGGTATTTTATTCTTTTTGTTGCAATGGTAAATGGTAGTGTTTCCTTAATTTCTCTTTCAGATTTTTCATCATTAGTGTATAGGAATGCAAGAGATTTCTGTGCATTAATTTTGTATCCTGCAACTTTCCCAAATTCATTGATTAGCTCTAATAGTTTTCTGGTGGCATTTTTAGGATTCTCTATGTGTAGTATCATGTCATCTGCAAACAGGGACAGTTTTATTTCTTCTTTTCCAATTTGGATTCCTTTTATTTCTTTTTCTTCTCTCATTGCCATGGCTAGGACTTCCAAAACTATGTTGAATAATAGTGGTGAGAGTGGACATCCTTGTCTTCTTCCTGATCTTAGAGGAAATGCTTTCAGTTTTTCACCATTGAGAATGCTGTTTGCTGTGGGTTTGTCGTATATGGCCTTTATTATGTTGAGGTAGGTTCCCTCTATGCCCACTTCTGGAGAGTTTTTATCATAAATGGTGTTGAATTCTGTCAAAAGCTTTTTCTGCATCTCTTGAGATGATCATATGGTTTTTATTCTTCAATTTGTTAATATGGCATATCACATTGATTGATTTGCATATATTGAAGAATCCTTGTATCCCTGGGATAAATCCCACTTGATCATGGTGTATGATCCTTTTAACGTGTTGTTGGATTCTGTTTGCTAGTATTTTGTTGAGGATTTTTGCATCTATATTCATCAGTGATATTGGTCTGTAATTTTCTTTTTTTGTAGGATCTTTGTCTGGTTTTGGTATCAGGGTGATGGTGGCCTCATAGAATGAGTTCAGGAGTGTTCCTTCCTCTGCAATTTTTTGGAAGAGTTTGAGAAGGATGGGTGTTAGCTCTTCTTTAAATGTTTGATAGAATTCACTGTGAAGCCATCTGGTCCTGGACTTCTGTTTGTTGGAAGAATTTTAATCACAGTTTCAATTTCATTACTGGTGATTGGTCTGTTCATATTTTCCATTTCTTCCTGGTTCAGTCTTGGAAAGTTATACCTTTCTAAGAATTTGTCCATTTCTTCCAGGTTGTCCATTTTATTGCATAGAGTTGCTTGTAGTAGTCTCTTAGGATGCTTTGTATTTCTGTGGTGTCTGTTGTAACTTCTCCTTTTTCATTTCTAATTTTATTGATTTGAGTCCTCTCCCTCTTTTTCTTGATGCGTCTGGCTAATGGTTTATCAATTTTGTTTATCTTCTCAAAGAACCAGCTTTTCGTTTTATTGATCTTTGCTATTGTTTTCTTTGTTTCTATTTCATTTATTTCTGCTGTGATCTTTTTGATTTCTTTCCTTCTGCTAACTTTGGGTTTTGTTTGTTCTTCTTTCTCTAGTTCCTTTAGGTGTAAGGTTAGATTGTTTATTTGAGATTTTTCTTGTTTCTTGAGGTAGGCTGGTATAGCTATAAACTTCCCTCTTAGAACTGCTTTTGCTGCATCCCATAGGTTTTGGATCATCGTGTTTTCATTGTCATTTGTCTTTAGGTATTTTTTGATTTCCTCTTTGATTTCTTCTGTGATCTCTTGGTTATTTAGTAACGTATTGTTTAGCCTCCATGTGTTTGTGTTTTTTATGGGTTTTTTTCTCTGTAATTGAATTCCACCATTCTGTCTTCCAGATCACTTATCTGTTCTTCTGCTCAGTTATTCTGCTATTGCTTCCTTCTAATGTAGTTTTCATTTCAGTTATTGTATTGTTCATCTCTGTTTGTTTGTTCTTTAATTCTTCTAGGTCTTTGTTAAACATTTCTTGCATCTTCTCGATCTTTGCCTCCATTCTTTTTCTGAGGTCCTAGATCATCTTCACTATCATTATTCTGAATTCTTTTTCTGGAAGGTTGCCTATCTCCACTTCATTTAGTTGTTTTTCTGGGTCTTTATCTTGTTCCTTCATCTGGTACGTAGCCCTCTGCCTTTTCATCTTGTCTACCTTTCTGTGTATGTGGTTTTTGTTCCACAGGCTGCAGGATTGTAGTTCTTGCTTCTGCTGTCTGCCCTCTGGTGGATGAGGCCATCTCTGTTACTTTTGATTTCATGGCTCACTGATGGCTCGGACTCTTTTTCTAAATAGCCCATCTGTTTACTTCCCGGGACTGTGATTTCTCAAGGTCTCATCCTTGCCCCAGGGTCTCCAAATGAACAAGGAGTCCACCAGTGCTCCTGGCTAGTGCCCTGGAGAGGCCAAGGGGTCAGAATCCAAGAACGGAATCCCGAGGCCACGCTCTTCTCCGTTTTAAATCTTGACAAAAGAAACCAAAAACAGGGACGTTCAGCTTCTTTTCTCCATGGTGGGGTGAAAGCCACACCCGAGTCCTCTAGCAGATGCCTGGGTTCTCTGCAGGCTTTCTCACAGCCCCCCTCAGCCCAGCACTACTTGCTTTCACAGTAACTGATCTTTCACCGGCAAATCACGTGTCAGAGGTGGAGGCCAGGCCCGTTCCACGCTCTCTCCTCCAGCAAGAGGCCTGGGGATGTGAGGAGCCGCATGCAGCACCGGGGGTCCTTCCCCAGCCCGCAGCGGGATCTCTCCCAGTGTTCCCAGGTCTCTTGATGGGAATGGGGGGACTTTATCAAATCTGAATTTGGGACTGGCTTTTGAGTTACACAGTTTGCTTGAAATTTTGAGAAATAGCTTAGTGGTCAAAGTTTGGGCAGCAAATAAGTAAATTTGTACTGTTCATTACCTTGAACTCCCAGCTACAAGGAGGTTAAACTGCTTCCCAGGTCCCCACAGGCTCTGTCTCCCGCCTGCCAGGAACATGTTGGAAGTGAGACAAGTGAAAGCCGTTGAGTAGCTCATAAATCCTTCGTTTCTGTGGTAGAACAATCCAGCAGCTTCAGGCTGTGTGATTTGCTTCTTTGTGAGGCCTGGTGAAAAACACATGTATCCATTTTAATGTGACTTTATTTTGCAAGGACAAGGAGAATACCTCACTTTGAATAAATGGATTTATCTTTGTAGGTGGCTATTAAGCATATATAATAAAACTACACCATTATTGATGTCATATAAACTTATAAGGGAAATAAAGGGATGGAGAAAATCAGCCTTTGGTCCTTACTTGTACTGGCAGATAGCTCTTTCAGCATCCTTGTCTACCATTTCTGTCATCTGGGTCAGTTTCAATTGGTTTGTTTTTCTCTTTATTATGGGATATATTTTCCTGCTTCTCATGCCTCATGATATTTGTTGGATGCTAGACATTGTCCACTTTACTGGGTTGGATACTGGGTATTTTGTATTCCCGTAAATATTCTGGAGCTTCGTCCTGGGTGGCAGAGTGATCCTTTCAGGTCTTGACTTTAGGATTAGTTAGGTGGCACTGGAACAGTGTACATGTGGGGTGTAGTTATTCTGTGTTCCCCCCCCCCGCCCCCAGAGTCCCACGAATCATGAGGCTTTGCAGCCTGGCTGGTGGGAACGGCCGTATCTGGATCCCGTGTGAGCACCGGGTGCTGACCCTCTGCTCTTCTGGATGGTTCCTTCTCTGGCCTGGAGTGGAGTGAATGGGCCCTGCTGACTGACTGAGGGGCTCTCGTACATCCTCTGAGTCCTTGCTCTAGAGCTCTCTCCTCTCAGGAGGTCCGACCTGCAGGCTTTGGCCACCTTAGTCTCCCCGGACCCTCAGCACCCTCTCCATAATTCGGGGAGTCTGGCAGCTCCCCTTGGGTCCCCTCCCAGCACCGCAGCCTGGAAACGCTCTCAAGGCAGTACGCTGGGCAGCCCTCAGGCTTACCTCGAGGTGCCCCCCTCTCAGGAATCACTGTTGTTCGTTGCCTGACGATCTCTGTCTTGCGAACTCTTGTTTCATATATTTTGTTCATTGTTTGGTTGTTTTGTGTGGGAAGGAAAATCCAGTACCTGTTACTCCATCTTGGTTGTATGAGACTTTGTAATTATTAATTTTGTCTCTTCCCTATAGCACCGGAAAGCTTGATGCAGGCTTTGGAAGACTTAGATTATCTGGCAGCACTGGACAATGATGGAAACCTCTCTGAATTTGGAATCATCATGTCAGAGTTTCCTCTTGACCCACAGCTCGCCAAGTCTATCTTAGCATCCTGTGAATTTGACTGTGTAGATGAAATGCTAACAGTCGCTGCCATGGTAACAGGTATTCCTTCCACGGCTCTTTTGTACTGTGTATCTGCAGCAGGTATAGATTTAAATGAGATCCATTTGAAATGATAATGAAATATTTTAGTAGTTTGAAAGTGTAAAGTTATAAGAATTGCCTTAATATGAAAAAATCTAAATAAAAACCCAGTGAATTTCTTAAAGCAGACAGGTGATAGCATACCGAGTTTGCTTTTGTTGAAGTGATCGGCACAGATCAAGAAAAGCGTGTCACGTGTGCGTGTTTTATTTCCTACCACCTCATTCATCTTGGTTTATAGGTTTTAATTGATTCTTTTACTGGCAGGACAAACCAAAGGCTATGCTGCATTAGGACCTGAGTTCTAATCCTGTCCCTGGACCAGGGGCTGTAATATTTACAAGCAGGGTGTCCGCTGTGCTGAGCAGACCTGAGAAAAGCTAACACACAGGAGTAAGAAGCACAAGATGACGGCTCACCCTACAGTTCTCTGATTTCTATGTAAACAGGATAGCATGTTATTCACAGAGAAAGACAGGAGCAGGGCTACAAACAGCAGTGAGCCCCCATCCGTTTCCCCCCCGCCCCCGCAGCCTGTCGTGCTAAAGAGCACATCTCATTATTGCTGACCTTCTGCCCTTTTGCATCTTAAAGCTCCTAATTGCTTTTCGCATCTGCCCCGGGGAGCAGAGGAGGCCGCCTTGTCTTGCTGGAAGACGTTCTTACACCCTGAAGGAGATCACTTCACCCTCATCAACATTTACAAGGCCTACCAGGACATGGCTCTGAATTCCACCAGCGAACGTAAGTGAACGCTTGGCCTTCTCACAAATTACCTCCCAATTCCACCTTTCCTTCCCCAGACGAAGCTGGGTTGTTATTCGTCCAACACCCTTTGTCTCCAGCCCCCTTGGTCATTTGAGTGGGATGGTGCTTGAGGCCCTCAGGCACCTGCAGGTGAGCGGTAGAGACACGCCTCCTGCGCCCACAGAGGGCAGGCCTGCATCCACGGGCAGGCCTGCATCCACGGACCGGCCCCCGGCCCCCAGCCCGGCAGCCTTCAGAGCGAGCTCACTGGGGACGCAGGGACAGGGGACACAAACTTGCACAGCACGGCTCCTGTCCTCTCGGGTCCAGGGAGGAAGGAAAGGAACTGCCACCTCTAGGTGCCCACCGGCCAGAGCTGTGCTTTGTGCCTTTCATAACATGGCATGCTCACTACTGGCTGGAGAGAGAATATGGAGCGTTCAAAACAAAACAAACCCCAGCTCCAGGTGATAGTAATGAATAGGCTGATGAGCTGAGGGAGGCTGGACCCTGGCGGAGGAGGGGAGAGGGGCGGGTAGGGCGTCCAGGGGAGAAGAATGGCCTGGGGCAAAGCTGCGGCAGAAGTCCTGGGTACCTCTAAACCACGGTGGGTATGTTCCCATTCCCAGTGGTGAGGGAACGGAAAACTCCTCCACGTAAACTCCTGTGCTGGGCCTTAAAGACAGGAAGGGGGTCTCTAGGGGCAGACGGGGCAAAGCAGTGAGGCGGACACAGCCAGAGGGGAGCTCCCTTCCTACCAGGAGGATTATTCTCACCTCTGTTCTCCACGATGCTGCTTTTACCTCCTTTGCTCCAGCAGATGGTGTGAAAAATGTTTAAAGTGAAAAGTATGACAGCAGTCAGAGCGGCAGAGCAGGGAGTTAGTTTTTCAAAGCTGAGCAGAAAAAGTTGTCAGTGGAGCCAGAAAGTACATGAGGGCCTTGGCATCTTTGGAGGGCAAGCTGGTGGTGGTCGTCGTTGGACCAACTGCAAGCACTCCTGTGGCTCCAGACGGGCCTGAGCGGACGGGAAGGACCAACGGAGGTCTGCAGCCCGCTCTGCCAAGGCCGCATGCGCTCGCAGGCCAAGGCGAAACTCTGGGCCCAGCTAATCACAGATGGCAAGAAAGAATAACTTCACGCTGATCCAGGGGACTGAATTTTGATACAAAACTTGCAGCTAGGGTAGGCGAGCTTAACTGTGACATCATTCATTCCCAAATCAGCCTAGTAGTAATCCTTTTCTTATAATTAAGTAAAGTATGTGAGATACTTTCATGGATCAGAGGTATCTGTACTGTAAGCTTTTTCCCTCCCAGTTTGATTGAATGTCGTGGGCACGTACATCCTCGCCATACGCACACTGGACAAAATGTTGATCTTGAGACAGTCTCTTCTGCCCCTTACGAGCCAGATGAGGGAGGGTGATATATAGTATTGGTCAGCGCTAGGGACCTGCACTTTACAGTTGGTGGGCTCGTGGAGTCCCCCACAGTCACTGCAGGTCCTGCCAGCCGGCACCCTCTCCCTTCCCAGCGGTGCCAGGGACAGCCACTCCCGCGGCCACCGAGGTCCCCGTCCTTGCTGCCTCCCTCGCACTCACTCGTGACAACCTTGTTAGGAGAGGACACAGGGACGCAGAGGCAGAGCGCCTTCCCGCCTGGGCTCTCTCAGTTATGACAAGTCATTTCTAAATAGCTTTTGTTTGTTCCTTCCTAGACTGTGTTGAAAAGTGGTGTCACGATTACTTCCTCAACTGCTCTGCACTCAGGATGGCAGATGTAATCCGAGCCGAACTCTTAGAAATCATCAAGCGAATCGAGCTTCCTTACACAGAACCTGCTTTTGGCTCAAAGGAAAACACTCTGAACATAAGGAAGGCTCTTCTGTCTGGTTATTTTATGCAGGTAAGAATGGATCAGGCCACCTGTAGTGTGCTCTTCACAAAATTTCACATATTGAGGACATCCTGTCAGAAACTTCCCACTTAGGATGATTACTGTATTGATGTTAACTTTGAAATAAAACTAAAAACCCTTATATGTTACTAAAGATTTAGTACTTAAATATACTTCCCCTCAGGGGAACGGAGGACTCAGCTAGAATGTTCTGTCAGGAAGACCTTTCCCATCGCGGAGGAACTGTTACAGCACTCTTTGGCTGAACGTATAGTCCCTCATCTCACCTGTTTGCTCCCATGTACCTGGTGATGTAATGCCCAACAAGAAGTAAAGGCGACAGCCCATTTGTTTCTTTCCCGGCGTGGAGGTTGACTAACGTAGCGCCTCTAAACTAAAGCAAGTTACAGAATTAGTGTGCACCACCTAAACTCTAAAGCACCCTTAATGGAGAAAAAGGACATTCTAGCATGGATTTCCTCATCTGTATGGAAGAAGTAAGGTTACCTGCATCACAGGGTTATCCTGAGGATTAAAGGAGCTAAAACGTCAAGTGTAAAGCACTGCACACTTGCGAGCGTGGTCCATCACGCGACAGGGAACGTGCTGGCTTTATTTCTTGACCAAAACATTCACCTTTGTAGCTGCACTATTTTGGCATGCTGCCCTGAAATTGATAAAATTAGTTAACGTCCTTATTATCATCACTGGCTCCAAGTTTTGAGCAAAACATGTTTATGTCTTATTTTCTGTATCTGAAACTAGAAAACATGGGCGGCAAATCTGTAGTTTTAACTATTCTGTGTGAAGTATTTTAGAATTTTTAAAACAAAATATTTTTGTGTATCGATCTCCATATTAATACAAAATCCTTTTTTCTGTAAAACGCTGCCTTTTAGATTGCTCGGGACGTCGATGGGTCAGGTAATTACTTAATGCTGACGCACAAGCAAGTCGCACAGCTGCATCCCCTTTCTTGTTACTCTGTCACCAAGAAGATGCCAGAGTGGGTTCTCTTCCATAAGTTCAGCATATCTGACAACAACTACATCAGGATCGCCTCAGAAATCTCTCCTGAACTGTAAGTTTAACGGAGGAAAAGGGGGTTTCTTTGAATTCATACATGGAAAGCAAATGACAAATTTGGTTTTTCTTACATTTTCAATATAAGTTTATACTGCTACCAATCTAAATTATGTTGAGAGTACCTACTAAAGGCAGGTCTCTGTAGATGACCAAGAAATACTCACGCCTCTGAGGTTACAGCGTAAAGAGAGAACACGGTATAGAAATGTACAGCAAAGCACGATGCACCTTAAGAGGAACAGGGCCAGCAGGTGCAGACCTTGAGCATAGCAACCTCTCAAAACAGACAGGCCACTAAGACTGGAGCAAGTGGGGAAGAGAAGGGGTGGAGGCCAGGTTGAAGACAGGCAGGTAGCAGAGGTGTAGGGTATGGGCCACGTAAAGAGTTTGGAGTTGATCCTAAGTGCAGTACAAAGCAATTGGAGACTCCGTTTTAAGCAAGGGTAACCTCTTCTCCATATATCTTAAAGATCCCTCTGGCTGCTAAGTGAATGGCTATAGGGACAGCAGTGAGAATGGAGACTAGCCTCAGAGGCTGCTGCAGATGCCGGACCCACTGTGAAGGTACCACTACCACTTGGGCAGTGTGATGTTCTAGGCAGGAACCAGGAGTAACTACAGGTGTGTCCAGCTTCAGCAAATGGACATGGTGTAGTATGAGATGCAGATACTCCCTCTTATGCACCCAGAGTTCTCCCAAGCATCTGATCTGACCTGTCGCAAAACTGTGATGGGCCTTGGGGGAAGTACCCGTTCCCCCCGGTGATGAGAGTGGGGGTGTCACTTCCGCTGTGTGGCATGACCCTAGAGGACCCAACTTATCCTAGAAATGCAATTGGATTGTTTCCATGTAAACCACAGAAAGTATTCATTCTACAAAGGCAGACCAAGCCACTGAGAAGTTCACACTAATCAAAATTCTACAAGCAGATTCTCCAGGCCTGGGAAGCGTCCACTCATGTTTGGTACCTCTCACCAAAAATAATAATATTTTGT
Organism: Aethalodelphis obliquidens; assembly: GCF_003676395.1. Lineage (NCBI taxonomy): Eukaryota > Metazoa > Chordata > Mammalia > Artiodactyla > Delphinidae > Aethalodelphis > Aethalodelphis obliquidens. The sequence continues at coordinate 39,283,583 of NW_020837955.1, read as the reverse complement.
TTTAAACAGATTTATGCAATTGGCACCACAATACTATTTCAGTAATCTGCCTCCTAGTGAAAGTAAGGATATTCTACAGCAAGTGATGGATCACCTATCACCCATTTCAACAATGAAAAAGGAACAGAAAATGTGTGAGAAGTGCCCTGAAACTACTGAACAAAGATGCACTATACAGTGACTCTCAAGAACCTTCTACACAAAACCTGATGTGCAATAAATATCCCAAAGGCAGCCCAACAGCTGGTCCACTGGAGTGACGTGCAGACATGACGTGAAGATGGATGTCATACCCTGCAAAGGATAGTCTTGAAAAGAATAAAACTTTTTGCATATTATTTAACAACTAAAAATAGAAGTTTTTATTGAATTACTACTCCATGTTTTTCTTCTTATTGGAAAAGTTTTTAATCAACCATTCTCAATTTGACCAAAATCTTAAAAAGCAAAGGTATTTTGTAAATGTGTCACAGACACGGGTGACAGAACCCTACTTTTTGTAGAGGACCTTAATCTGAATAAAGTCATGAGTTTTTCAGTAAATCTCCACTAAGTCTTCTGGTAATTTTTACAAAAACAAGCCCACCACTGTCCATGGGAAATGGGTTAGACAGATAGATATTCCTTCAGTTTATCCATGATTTCATTCATTTTGTCGCTTGGAATTAACATCACAGTTCGCAGGGGCTTCATTGGTACATCATCAAAGGACCATCGGCCTCCCAGACACGTGTCGCTCTCCTCCTGCACTGAGTAGTTGAACTTCAGGATTGCCTTCTAAACCAAAGAACCATAAATTTAAAGTTCAGACAAGCTAAAGGCAAAACTCACTTAATTGATAACAAAAAATACTACGTTTGGCATATGTAATAAGACTGACAGCTAAAGGAAGCAAAACACAGAATCAAGGAAGCTCAAATGGGACAGTCAGGCAGACGTTATAAAACACTCACCAAATAGATTTCTAACTTACATGAGGAGTATGGATAGAAGTGTTCCATTTCTAAGAGGGGAACAAGCAGCTAAGTAATAGTAACACTACTACTGTTTACAATTCTGAAGTCGCTCATATTCATGATCTCATTTGATTCTCAAAATAATCTCATGATACACAAGTGAAATTAAGACTCATAAAATTTGACAGTTAATGAGAAGAATCATCTTTAAATGCTGGTCTTACCCACTGTCCCAGCTGCTTCCTCAGCATAAAGCTGTTGTGTGAAGACAGGCAGGTGCGCGTAACCAGCCCATCTTAAAACACCCGTTACACACGTCCCTGACATGGTCTGCCTGAAGTGCCGAGGCACACATTTTTAAAAATTTAATTTTCACTTATTTACTTCCCGAAAAACAAGGGCAGAGCTGAATGTATAGTGCTTTAGTCTTTAGTGGACACCTTAAAATAAGTGATATCATCCAATCCAGGAAAATATGTCCTCCTCAGAGATGTATTTAACATTTTTGAGAGGAAGGCAGCATAAGAAAGTAACATGCTCTGCTATCTGGTTGTCCGTCACAGCACAAGCTTTTACAGGGAGAAAGTGCTAGAAATCCCACCAATGGGGTGGCCTCCAGGACTAAGGGCACAGGGCGGCACATTAGCCAGCACCGGGAGAGCAGGGTCCACCCCGTCCTCCACACCGACCAGATAGTGGCTCCAAGCTCCCTTGGACTCAACGTCCCCCATCTGTGCACACAGGCTGATGTTCACCTCCCAGAGCGGTTTGAGAATAAAGATCTCACAGTAAGCATGTCGTCAGCATGGTAATCACCTCCTCCCCACTCTCACTGTGTTACTAGCTCCTAGCTGCTGTAGATACAGAAGTTTAAAAACAGAAGGACTTTGACATAAAATGGGAGAGCAATAAATCCTGATTATTATCAAGAAAATCCTTATTTACATCTAAACAAAGAGATGGAACACGATGGGCTTACCTCATAGAAAAATTCTTCTTCTGCATTTGCAAACATTAACTCATCTTTCTTTTGGCTGCTCAGTTTCTTTTTGGAATTGCTTTTTCCTGCTTCCACAAACGTCTTGCTAATCAGAAGGTAGAAGGAACACTTCCCACATGGCTTGTTCGTTTTGTGCGCCTCTGCTAGTTCTTTCCTACGAGGCATACACACACACAAGGTTTGGCTGATGGGTGAGGCGAGATCCATCAACAAAGCAGAGCACAGAGAAAACCGGTGAGGCCTCTTCTCTGGGTTCTGCTGGGACGCAGGCTTAACGGACAGACATTAGATCTGGATGCTTCTAAAGCAGCGAGTTTTCTTTATGTATCCAGGTGCACATTCAATTGATTGTGGCAGCGCCTTTTATAATAAATGGTACGATGACTCTCAGATTATGCTCTGAGCTGTGGAGACACAGCAACTAACAGAGGAATCTCAAGTTCACACATCACTGCTCTGTTAAAAATACCTAAGAATCTGGATTTTCTAAAACAACAAACATTTAACTGAAGCACACAAAGGCACACGGCCATGACCAATGCCATTACAGCATATGACCACTACAATCTCCAATCACCACATCTGGGACTCATTTCTGACCTCCTGCAGGAACGGCCAGACAGATGCCTCAAACTACCACAGTCAATGAGATAGCAATGAAGCCTTTAATTCTTTTCTTCCTTTCTTTAAATCATACAATAACCCTGTGCATCTGACTAAACAAAAATGTAAAGAAACTCAGAACAACCCTCTGCAGCTTTCTTCAATAGAGGATCAGGAGAAAGCAGATCACGCTCTCCTGAAACCAAACAGACATGAGCTCCAGCTGATCAGAAAAAAGACAACGCAAAACAAAACACGCTTGGGCCCCAGAAGTACAATGTGAGTATCAGCTGAGGGTATGAGAGTAAAACTAAAAAGCGATGTGTCTCTGAAGGAAAAATGGGAAACCGAAAGGCCTTCAGACTGTAGTTACATTCGCACCAACTATTTCCAGGGAGATCACAAAGAAGTGCTGTGACCTCTGAGAAATAATATTCCGTAAAGCCTGAGGGCCTGCCTGTAATTTTATCCTCCTCTATTTCAAAGCACGGGCGATGCCAATTCTTAGCCCTTCTTACATTTAAAATATTCTTGTAAACTTAAAACTCCTGAATTAAAAAAATAACAAACCCTGAGAAGCCAGAGATGCAGTATCAGGACCATGGTTGCATTAGTCATAAAATATCCCAGTGGAATTTAGGAGTTGTACTGTTTGTTATTGTTGTAATTATTCAATATTTTATTTGTGTTACAGAAATCTATCTGTGAAGAGGATTAAAAGCTTTAGTCAAATGGAGATAAAAAGTCTATATGAAACTCAACAATTTTTATACCACTTAAATCTCTAAGATTATTAAGCCTACTATCACAATATTCCTAAGTAATTAAAACTCTTTTAAAAAGCCAATTATTAATAATGCATGCATCTCACAGGCACTCTCATCACTCATGCTTAAACCAAGGGCAGAACTCTTTCTATACCAAAACATGCCATTTGAAGCACATTTCTGAATCCACTTGGGGAAAGAACTACCGTTCAAAGGCATCTTCCAAAGTGTCTTACTGAAGCTGTTGGTGCATGGGCAGCGCTATCTGTGCAGGAATGTTAATGAATCTTTCACTCAGCAGAAAGCCCACAGGCCTGGTGGCATCATTGAAAAGCTTGTCCAGCTGTTCAACCATATTCTTTTCACAGTTCTTCTCGCAGAGGCGTAAAATAAACTCTTTAATTTGTTCAGCAAACGGGGTACCCTAGAAAGCAAAGAGAAGGCTCACTTTTTATTACAGGCCATCACTTACAGGAGAAAACTCCAAAGTGAGAGCTATCACTTTTTATCTTACAGGTAAGGGCAGTTTTCTGCCAACACCTTTAAAACCTTATATGTCGTCAGTGTTGATTGCGTAAGTATTTCTCTAAAGTAACTACACCTGGTTATTTACCATCCCATAATCAAGGGTCAGAGAAGGTTACACTAACACTCAGACATGCTGGGATGGAAATTCTAATCCATCTCATAAAGACAAATGGAAGTAACTGGAAAAGTTCAATTAAAAATTACGATAAAGTATAGCCTGCATCTTATTCTAAGGAGGGGAAGCTGCTGGTTGTTTATTAGAACTCATCAATGAGTCAATAAAAAGTAACGAATGAAAATACAGATAAATGTCAGTAAGTGTCCTCAACTTCAGAAATCAAAACAGCTGCAGAGACAGCAAAACACCTCCTGTGTCAACACCAACATCAGGACACCCATTCCTGAAAAGCCAGGTGACGATTCTCTATACCACAGGCAGTAAATGACTTTAACTGGGTACAGAGTATTCAAAGGAAAACAAAAACACCTTCATACTGAAAAAAGGATTACAATAAGATTTCACAAGAGCACACATATTTATAGTTAATATCATGGTCTGATATAAAAGATACTTTTATCATGCATTAAATAAAATTAACTCCTGAGGGTTTGGCCTAAGGAATAACTATTCTGATGCCAGTCAGGGAAACCCACCTTCCTTTCAGTTAAATTTAAAAGGCTTATGAAGCCAAAAATCCCATCTTCATCCACATCGTCATCGCTGTCTTCTGAAACATCCGTTTGCTATTTTAAAAAGAAAAAAAAATTAACTTTATATTTGGTTGGAAAGAAGTGCAACACCAAGTCTTGGAATCCAGGCCTCGTTTATCTTTCCACTTTTCAAACGATAACTTTGTTTTACTGTCATCACCTCAGAAAAGCACCGTGGGCTAAAATTGTGTGGTCTTGTTCACATCACTTTACCTCCCTTGATTCTGTCCTCTTCTTACATTCTGGATGATCTTCTGCTCTAAATTTCTTTTTACTAGACTCTTAAGACATTTTCCTCAATGTCTTATAAATCCAGAACAGATAAGACCTCATGAAGGAAACCATTTTAGTCTGTTTTCTAAGCGGTCTGGCTGGAGCCAGCCCAGCCTTGTTTCTCTGTGTGTCCACCACACTGTCTCACCTAAAACGCATGCTTCCTGACCACCGGCCGGTCCCCACCACTGGGGAAGGGGAGCAATGCCTCCGTGTGCACGGGTAGGAGAGAAGAAAACGAGGGCAAGAGAGGAAATGAGGAATCGAGAAAACAGAACTAAGAGTGAGATGCTTGACTCCACCTTGAACTTCCTGGCTCAGCTGTACTCGACTCGACACATAGTCCACATTTTCTTTTACCTGTTGGTTGTTTGCTCGTCCCAGCTGTAAACTCCTCTGGCAGCATCCCCGGCCCCCAGCACAGAGCCAGGCCAGACTAAGTCCTTGGGGAACAAGCGCTGAATGAATGAAATAAAATGAGGCTGCTGCTCTTCCACCGAAGGACAGCAGGGACCCAGGACGGCCCGTCTGTCCCTGAACTTGTTCTGTGCGAAGCGTCACCAGCACCACGGGCTCAGCCAGGTGCGGTCGGCAGCGCCAGAGCGCCCCCCGGTGGCCGGGGCCTCAGGGCAGGAACAGAGAGCGGAGCGGAGCCTGCCCGTGGGGCGGAAATCGAAGCAGACAGAGCTGCGCGAGGGGCCTGGGCTCCCCGGAGGCCGGCGAGGGAGAACGCGGCTCCCGGATCCAAGCTGACGGTGCCACGGAGGGGGCCTCAGGCGAAGGGGCAACCAGGCTTCACAGCAGAACACTTCCACTGAAGCTGGCGGTGCGGGAACACGAAGGGGGGGGGCGGCTGCGGCGAGGCCCCGAAGGCCTGGGTCACCGCCAGAGCGGCTGCCAGACGCGGGAGAGAGGCCTCGAGCTCAGCAACGCAGCAGGGCGCCGAGGCAGCTCAGGAGAGACTGACGCAGTCCCGGCGAGAGGACCAAGGGCACGTTGGCTCTTGGAGGAGAGGGGAGAGGAGCGCAGAAGAACGTACTGCGTGGACCCGCCCTGATCCTCCGAGAGCAGCACGGCAGCCTCCGTGCACGTCAGAGGACCCCCGGCCACCGTGGCAAAACTTGCGTGGTGCTGACGGACGGAAAGCCGGGGCAGGAAGAAGGCCCCCCAGTGTGAAGCCCTGAGACTCCCAAACCCCCCGTCGATGAAAAGCAACGAGCACCCCGGAACCCACTCGGCCTTCCTCCCCCTGGACAGGCTGCCAGGCGCGCCCCGCCGGCCGCCGCTGCTCCGTGGCGCGGGCCCCGCCCCCGTCCCCCCCACCACCACCCGCCGCCCCGCCCCGGCCTGGCCCGAGGCCTGCCACTCCCAGCCCACTCCTTCCCTCTCCCGGGCCTCTTCACTCAACACAATTCTTCGTGGCAGCCGAGTTCTGAGCAACCCGCTGCACGACACCCGGGCCCTGAGACTCCAGCCTCGCGCCAGCCACGCACACGCAGTCCCCAGCCCACCTCCCCTTCCCTCGGAATCGCCTTCTCTAGAAGAGTCCAAATCCCCCCAGTTCCAAAGCCTCCAGAGAAGGCTCTGGCAGTCCCTGTCCTAGGAACAAGAAGCCTGGGTCCCTGGGACACCTCAGGTGTCTCTGTGGAAGCCAAGGAAGCCATAATTGTAATTTAGACTTATTTGTGTAATTATCCGATGAAAGGCTGAATCCCCCGACTAGAGAATAAGCTTTTTCAAAAATAAAAGCAACTGCTTCTCATCGGTATGCATCAGGTCTCAGGACACTAATCAGCTAGAGCTCACGTGTGTCTGATCACAGAGCAGGCAGCTGCTTCTCCCCACGCGCTAATAAAGGGATGCTACCAAGGTGTCACCCTCTCATCTTCCTGACGTTGTGTGCTACAGGTTCTGAATGTTGGCAGCAGGTCTGAAAAGCGTCTGTTGTATTTAGTAATGAAGATGTTGGTGATCCCATCAGTTTCAGGACATCGGGAGAGTGTTGGGGGTAAAAGCCAGATTAAGGTGTTTAGGAGAGGAGGTGGAAATCAAATGCAAAATATCTTTCAAGAATTTTGGCTTTGAAAGCCAAGTGAGGTGGCTGAAGGTGAGGTCGTTTGAGTGGATGGAACCTTAGACCGAGGTGGAGTTGTTTATTTTGCTTTTTTACAATAAGCTAGACGATAGGTGCTGGGAATAGAAAAAAAGACTTCAGCGGGGACAGTTACGCATACAGAGTACAAGCCGTGCGCCAGATGCTGTTCTAAGCATCTTCTCCCGTTCACCACCCCCCCACACCTACGAAGCAGGCACCATCCTCATCGTCAGAGATGCCCGCGGAGAAAGATGAAGGTCACCGTGCAGACTGCATTTTCCACAGAAGGCTGAAGCGATTTTTCCTATCCCACATTCTCTTCTGACAAAGGGACCTAGACACGCCTCCCACTGAGGGGGGCGATCCACGTGCCCTCCCCTTGGACCTGCACAGGCCATCATGTCTGCTGATCAAATGAATGGTGGAAATCACCCGGTAACATAAGATGCTCTGCACTTCTGCCTGGCTCTCTTGGGTAGGGAGGCCCACACTACAGAGACTGAGGCCCATGGTTCCAGTTGGGCTCCCAACAGAGACACAGGAGTGAACCATCTTGCAAGGAAATCCGCCAGCCCCGCGCTGAGCCTCTGCAGCTAATGTTCCCGGAGCGAATACGAGCTGTCCTCACTGAGCTCTGTCCAAAGTGCAGAGTCACGGGCCAGAGTACTGTTGCTGTCCTGACTCGAAGCTGCAGGGCAGTCTGTCAGGCAGCAGAAGAAACGTAGAGCCAGCGGAGAGTACACGCAGAGGCGCGATTCGTCCCAGGCCTGCTCCCTCCTCCTCCAAGTGCCACCCCCTGCTTTGCATGACACCACTGGAGGCTTTCCCCCTTTTCCCTCTCCTGTCACTCCTGAGTCTCCTTGGCAGGTTCTGCCACTTAGCTCATCCCCCCAACTAACGCTGTTATGACCAGACTCTGTCCCTGCCCTCCCTGGACAACTTCAACTACTCCCACAACTTCAGTGACCATTTATGTGCTGAAAATGCCCCAGTCTCCAGCTGCTGCGCAACATCTCATTTGCATGTATCACAGGCAAATCAAACGCAAAGTGTACAAATCCAAGCTCGTGTTCCCCTCTTAACCTGATCCTCCTCCATGCTTGCTACCTTGGTTCTCCAGCCAGACACTAGGGTATCATCCTCAACTCCTTTTCCACTCACTCTCAGACCCAACCATTCATTAAGCCCCGTCGTATTTCACCTCCCCAATATCTTCTGAATCAGCCCACTTCTCTCCCTATCCGCTGCCACAACCTAGATCACTGCATTTAATAACCCTGAATTGCTGAGATGGCCTTCTAACCAGTGATACTTTCCAATTTGAGTTTTTGGCCTACTTGCTATAAAACAGGAGGAACTTAGGATAAAGAACTAATTTAATCAGAATAAACACAACTGTCCTGCTTACCTTAATCACACTCCCGATATGGTTCTGTTGAATTAAGAGATCTGTTAGTTCTGCAGTGTTCACAGGAGCTTTTAGGAAAAGCTAAGAGGAGAAAAAAAATATATTTTAAATTAAAACCAAAGTATGGGACTTCCCTGGTGGCAGAGTGGTTACGAATCCACCTGCCAATGCAGGGGACATGGGTTTGAGCCCTGGTCCGGGAAGATCCCACATGCCACGGAGCAGCTAAGCCTGTGCGCCACAACTACTGAGCCTGCGAGCCACAACTACTGAGCCCGTGTGCAACAACTACTGAGCTCGAGATCCACAACTACTGAAGCCTGCACGCCTAGAGCCCACTCTCCTCAACGAGAAGCCACCGCAATGAGAAGCCCGCGCACTGCAACGAAGAGTAGCCCCCACTCGCCGCAACTAGAGAAAGCCTGCACGCAGCAATGAAGACCCAACGTAGCCAAAAGTAAATAAATAAATAAAAATAAATCTATTAAAAAAAAACCTAAAAAAAATAAAACCAAAGTATGATTTCTAATAAAACTTCTAATTTCCATATTCAAATAAAAATAATGAAATTTCAATGATTTGACCAGGAAGATGACCCAGAAAAGCAATCCCAAGAGGAAAGAAAAGCCAGAGCAAATCAAAGCAGTCAAGGAACAGAAATTTGAGACGAGGCAGAGCCGGTGGTAATACAGGGGGTCTTGGGGAGAGGAGCGGACAGGGAGGAGAAGAGAGGGAAGGAGGGTGGACTGGACACCGGAGGCTCTGAAGGGTGGCGAACCAAAGCCATCTTATGTGGGGTAAAGGAATACGGAGAAGCAGCAAGCCTGCTGCTTGTGGCACCAGATGGTGGAATCAGTGACAGGGCCATTATGTGAGAATTCCTTTAACCCCACAAAGCTTAGAAATGAATTAGAGAAAAACAGAATAGCTCAAGTAATTAAAATATGAAAGGGAGAGTATTTTAGAACACAGAATACTTAAATATTTTAATCAAAGGAAGGGGTCTGGGAGCACAGGCACAAATAGGGGAGTTAGCCCTGGAAAAGAAAACAATTCTTCCTTCCAGGCAAAGTGGAGAGGGTAGGAATGGGAATTCTAAAATAGAAATAATGAAATCTGACAGAACTTATATCGAATGGCCTGGAATTTCTTAGAAGAGCAAATCCATGTGTAATGAATAAAAGACAATACCTGCTGCAGTAATTTCTTAATTCCGTCGTAATCGTTATCTGAGATAGAATAAGCTTCGAATTCAATATTCACTTCCTGTAAATGACACACAAAATAGGTCATCAGACACAACTCGCTAAGATAATTCAGGCATTATGTTCCCTCCCCACCTCATTCTTTTTGGCTCTATCTCCATCTATGGAACATGCCAGAAAAAGGACAAGAAGAAGAAAATGTTACCAAAAGAACTATAACTGCCTAGGCTTCAAAATAAGCAAACATTGCCAAGACTGCCATCTGCACAGATGACAAAGCACCTTCACACCATCTCCTCATTTGAAACAAAAGCCTGAGAAGAACAAAGCATTCAGAGTGACCTAGTTTTGATGTTGAGAAAGTCTGTTCTGGATAAAGCAAATGAGAAATTATTATTTACCTGACTGCAGTAAGAGTGAGCAAAGAACAAAATCACTTCAAAAGTCCTTGGCATTGCCTAGAGCTTGATTCAGCCCATGGATTTGAGGCCACGCTTCATTCACTGGGCATGAATTTACTGAGTACCCCTCTGTACCAAGCACTGTGCCAGGCACTCAAGATAAAAAGGTGAGCAAAGTAGACATGAATGATCATGCCCTCCTGGAGCTTATGGTTTAGGTGAGAATACCGACATTAAGGAAATAGTCGTGGAAATAAATATAGGCTTACAACTATGCATGCTATAAAACACAGGTGAACGGTGCTATAACAGCTTAAGAAATAGGAGGTTGGAAATTCAGGAAAGGCTTCCCTTAGAGAAGTGACACTTGAGCTGGGAACCTAGGACCAGTAAAGAGAGTTCCTGGCACAGCACAGACAAAGGCCCTGAGGCAGGAGGAAATATGGTGAGTACAAGTAACTGAAAGGTGTGTGTAGCGAGGCTCCCTGATCTATCTCTGTAAAACAACAATAACAGACTCTAAGACGCAATGCCACTGAAATATTCCATAAATAAATGTAAGGATTACTTCACTCCAAAAAAAAAACTTAAAGGCTTTTAAGTGCTAAATAAGATCAGTCCTTGAGGATCCTAAATCATGTATTATTAGTATTACTATTATTGCTGGAGGGTAAATTCTCACAAGCAGAATTACTGAATCAGAGGATTTATACACATTTTAAAGTTCTGATGTTGTCAAATGGCCCTCCAAAAAGGGTGCCTCAATTTATAGTCCCACCAGCAGTATATGTAAGTGCCTATTTTCTTACACTATCATCAGTGATGGTTACTACACAAATTTCCAACCACTGGCAAACTGATAGATTATCCATGTTAACGCAAGAAGCGCTGAGTTCTATAACCCGAAGTTAGCAAAAGCCAGTTAAAGATCTAAATAAAAAACAGTGAGACCGCATTTAAGGCAAGGGGTCAAAGTAAAGAGCTGCTTTGTAAGGGAAAGCTCTGTTCCACGGAAAATATATTATATACCCACACCACAATCACAGCACTAATCCTGCACCCATGCTTGCCCTGCTCATGTTTATCTCTGACTTTATTCCCCCATCACCCTCTTCCTTATTCTGATCCCGCCATATTAGCTGTCTCTCTGTCCAATAACCATGAGGACTTTGGATTTTCATACAAATGAAATGGGAAGCCATTGGAGCGGTCAGAGCAGGGAAGTGAGAACAGATCTACATTTTTTCTTTTTGGCCGCGCAGTGCGGCACGCAGGATCTTAGTTCCCAGACCAGGGATCAAACCCATGCCCCCTGCAATGGAAGCGCGAGGAATCTTAACCACTGCACAGCCAGGGAAGTCCGTAGACCTACATTTTCAAAAGATCTTTCTGCTGTGGGTGGAGGAGAGATTGTAGGGGAACAAGAACGGGAAAAGGCATGCCAGTTAAAAGTTACTACAGAAGTCCAGGCAAGAGATGGTGGAAGGGTGGACTTTGACCGTTGCAGAATCACTGATGAGAAACGTCTGGATACTGAAGGTAAAGCCAACAGAATTTACTGATGCGGGATGAGGAAAAGGGAGGAATTACAGTTAACTTTCGGGTTTTGGATTTGAGCAGCTGGTGAATTTGGCAACCATTTACGTAAGCAGATACGTTCGAGGGTCCCTGAGAAAAAGAACCAGGAATGGCTTTCTTGACATAAGAGGGTCCTAGCTCCTCCTCAAATGATATCCGTAATATCTGAGTTCTGCAGGAACTAAGGCCCCCACCCAGGTGGAGGACCGAATGATGATGCTGACCCTCCAGACTTCAATCAGCTAAAGCTTGGACTCCGTTGACCTTTGCCCCAATTTTATGCTGAATTCGCCTCTGCTCAAGCCCCCTCATGAATATGCACGTACCCTTAGCTTAAAACAGCAGCGCTGCTGTTTGGGGGAGACACTGCTTGGGGAAAGACCCCCGGTGTTCTCCTTACTTCTGCTGCAAGTAAGAAATCCTTCCTCCTTCTAATCTGCAGCTTGGTTGTGCTTACTGGCTCGATCACCCACCAAGAGGTGAACCCAGTTTTCAGGTAACATTTAGAGAAATGGCAAAGATTAGGATCAGGGGCATAAATTACCAACTCTGCCCGGCGGGTGTTAAGTTCAGGGCTACCTATTAGCCATTCCGGGGTCTTCAGGACCTTTCCGTCCTAATTATTCATTCAACAAGTGTTAACTACCTCTAATGCCAGGCTGTACGGTAGGAGCCAGTTCTAGCAGAACATATCACTAGGACTTGGTCTGAGGAGCAGAAAAGACAGCTTAGTTGAGATCTGACCAAGGAAGGGAAAACACTGCAGGAAAAACGCAGCGCGCAGAGAGGAGAAGGAGGCTGGCCTTCGAGAAACGGGAAGGCGGCCGCCATGAGGGAGGCAGGCACCGCGAACCCGGCGGGGAGCTGCGCGGGGAGGGCAGAGGATGAACTCGGGGCCCCCGGCGGCCCAGAAGGATTTGGGGCTTTAGCCTGAGAACTAAAAAAGGCCACCGAGGACGGCGCCGTTGCGGCGGTGGGAGGGCCCACGCACCCGGCCGGGACAGGACTTATAAAAATAACTTTCTGTGGCTGCAATATGTAAAAGACCGAAGTGGAACCTGAGTGAGAACCTTTTCTCACCTCCAGTTTCTGCTTAAGGACCCTCAGGTACGGGGAAGTCGCTACTCCAAGCAGCTCACACACTCACATGGCTTTGGTTGTTGGAAAGTTTTTTCCCAGACATAAGCCAAACCGGGGTCGCGCGTGTTTCTCACCTCATTGACGACCTCGTCGTCTTCATCCTCCTCTTCGTCACTGTCTTCATTGTCTTCGTCCTCATCCTCGAGTTCATCATCCTCGTCCTCATCGCGCGGAACCGAAAACCCGCCGTCCAAGGCACGCCGCTTGGGCCTGGACGCCATGCTGCCGGCCCCACTGCGCCTGCGCAACTTCCATGAGCCCGCCCTTCCGGGCCCACCCATTACAAGCGGAGGGGGTAGTAGGTCACGAAGAACCTCGGAGCGGAGTCAGCGTCAACCCCACTGCCCCTGGTGGATTCCACGGCCTTGATACCTTAAGAGTCAAGTCAATCTGGGGTCCTATCTTGGCCTTTTCTTCCTCCTTCCATCCATTCTCAGCCTTTCCAAGGTTCTCTCTCCCCTTCGCGCAGTGGTTCGACCCATGTCCGCCAGGTATCAGGGGGTCCTGGGTGTCGGTGCGCATGCGTGAGCTCCAGCTGAGCGAGGCCGGGGCTCCAAGACCCCTGGCGTGAGTGCTGGTGCTTGGGGCCCGGGGAGGGCCGTCGCCATGGCAGCGCCGGCCACGCGGTGAGGGTGCCGCCCTCCCGGCTGGTAGCTCCCGCAGCTTCACTGCCTGCTGGTGGGAACCGTGCGATTCCGCCCCGACTGGGCGCCTGCCGAGTGCCTCACCAGCCAGACGAGGTAGGTGTCGCCCGCGCGCGGTACCGACGACTACGCGGCGTTCCGCAGGGGCCAGCCTGCTGCCCTGCCGGTGTATGACGAGTCGGGAGCGGAACCCGGAGGCCAGTGCTGGCCTGGGTGCTGGGCCGTAGTCCGCGGGTAGTAGTCGGCCCTGAATGGAAGGTCGTCGGATCTGTGCAGATGCCCTCACGCCTGGTTAAGGCCCGACCCTGCGGGCGTGCCCCAGCACAGTCGGTGGCACAGCCTTGTCAGTGATGAATGAAACCGATCCTGAGCGCATTTCTCAATCTGAAAGTTTAAAGTCAGGGATCAACCTTGTACGCTACAGGGCCAGTGGGGATTTCTAAATTAGACCTGAGCCTCTTTGGAGAGAACAGAGTGCAGGGGACTTTGGCAAGGTAGAGAGCGTGTACCGGGCAGCTGCTGCCAGCTTGGCCGAGTGGAAATGCCGCCCAGTGTGGTCAGTTCTCACATTTCAACAGAACCTGGAGTTCTGGACTTTTACCAAAAAAATCTTGATTTGTAAAACTTGTGCCAAATAAAATTCATCTACCGGTCAGGTTTACCCCACGCACTGCCAGTTTGCAGCCTGTTGTAAAGAATACTATTTGGAGAGAAAGTCACAAATTAGAGAAGACATCTGCTTTCTGAGAGTGAGGTCTATGGCTTTCCTTTTTTTTTCTGTCTGTAAAATGAGGAGAGTAGGTTGGACGAGTGTGACTGCAAAAACGGAATGAGCTGTCCCCAAGTTATGAGATTGGATGTTGGAGAATTTTAAGCAGAAGTGTGATAACCTCTCAATGATCCTTCAGCAGCAGGAAATGGAAGCAGGATACCTTAAGGGTCCTCAGAGCCAGAGTCCCCATGATTGTGTTCTGTGAGTTTTGTCTTTCCTAGCAGTCTTGCCTACCAGGCCACAACGTGGAATATAATATGTGTAAACATCAGGGCTTCACATATGATGGCATAGTTTAAAATGGCCCCTTTGGGTCCTATAACAATGTAAAAACATCTTCCAATAATGCACGAGAGAGGTAGCTGTAAAGAAAGACCTATAAAAGGCTAAAATTAGAAAAAGACTCAGAAGACACTGTGCCAGCCTACCAATAGAGCTGCACTGAAATGTCATGGGTGATTTTTTCCCCTGTTTTTCTATACATTTTGTGGTAAAAATACACAGAACATAAAATTTACCATTTTAAGCAAGTGTCCAGTTCAGTGGCATTAAGTATGTTCACAGTTTTGTGCAACCATCACCACCATCCCTCTCTAGAGAATTTTCATCTTGCAAAACAAAATTCTGTACCCATTGAACACTAACTCTGCAATCTCCCCTACCCCAGTCCCTGGAAAGTGGTTTTCCTTCTCTATGAATTTGCCTATTCTAGGACTTCGTATAAGTGGATCATATAGTATTTATCCTTTTGTGGCTGGCTTGTTTCACTTAGCATAATGTCTTCAAGCTTCATCTTTGCCATGGCATGTGTCAGAATTTCCTTCCTTTTTAAGGCTGAATAATATTCCATTGTCTGTATTTTTGTTGTTGTTATCCATTTATCCATGGATGGACATGGGTTGCTTCCACCTTTTAGTAATTGTAAATAATGCTGCTATGAACGTGAGTGTACAAATACCTGTTCAAGTCCCTGCTTTTAATTTTGGGGGGCATATATTCAGAAGTGGAATTGTTGGATCGTATAGGAATTCTATTTTTAATTTTTTGAGGAACTATACTTTTTTGTATTTTGCAAATTTTCCACAATAAGCATGTATTGCTTCGATATGAGGAGGGGGGAAAGCCTTACTTTGTGCCCTCGGATTAGTACCCAGTGTTGAGCTCATGGTCAGAGTGTGAATGAGTAGCAAATGCGAATAAGTGGACTACCGTGGTTTTGTCATTCAAGAAAATATGGTACTGACCCCACGGAACTTCGCTCAGTCAGAGACTAGATTGCTGACCTGCTGGCCCAATCTTCACCTTCAGCTCAGAATTTATCTTAAAAGAGCAGAGAGGTGGTAGCAAGTGCTTGAGAGAATGGGGATGGGCTCCAGACTTCACCTGGAAAGAGGTGAAACTTCACCTCTGCCACGTACTGTGTTGTGTGACCTTGAGCCTGTTACCCAACCTTCAGAGTTTTGGTTTCCTCTTCTGTAAAAAAGGAATAATAATACCTTCCTTGCTGGTTTAAATGAAGATTAAGATCTTGCGTGTAAAATGCTTAGCCTGGTAAATCACACAGAGTATGTGCTGGGTAAAAGGGTGGCTGCTGTTCTTGCTGATCTCAGAGCAGCAGGACATGGTTAAAAAGTGTGAGTTTGAGGTGTGGCTCTTTCTTACCAGCAACGAGGCCTTAATCAAGTCAGTTCCCTGTCTCTTTAAGGAAAAGTGACCATCCCCCCTGCTCAAAAGTCGCTGGGTAAATCTAAAGTGCAAACAAATATTACTGAGCATCTACTATGGGGAAGAAAGTCCCTCAGAAAAGCCAGTGGTTCAGAGGACCCAGCCCATTTTACAAATGCAGGAATTGAGACCAAGAGGAGAACAGCATAGACCAGAACCCAGGCTTCAGCCCCTCTAGCACAAGCTTCTTCCACTCCACCAGGCCTCTCGTCAAAGTTCAGAGTGGCTCACATACAATCCTCCTTGTCTAAAAGCTTGAGAATACCCCTGCCTCTCCTTCTGTTCCTGCCTTCCTCGTATTGCTACAATACAGGTAACAGGTGTCGACTGAAAAACAAAACAGAAACCGTGCAACAGGGCTTCCCTGGTGGCGCAGTGGTTAAGAATCCACCTGCCAATGCAGGGGACATGGGTTCGAGCCCTGGTCTGGGAAGATCCCACATGCCACGGAGCAGCTAAGCCCGTGCGCCACAACTACTGAGCCTGCGCTCTAGAGCCTGTGAACCACAACTAATGAAGCCTGCACGTGTAGAGCCCGTGCTCCGCAACAAGAGAAGCCACCGCAATGAGAAGCTGGCGCACCACAACGAAGAGTAGCCCCCTCTTGCTGCAACTAGAGAAAGCCCGCGCACAGTAACAAAGACCCAACTCAGCCAAAAATAAATAAAAGAAAATAAATTTATTTAAAAAAAAAAACCGTGCAACATGAGAGCTGTGAGTTCAGTTTCATTTGGGGCTTACTGAGGACTATAGCCCAGGAGACGGCTTTCAGATAGCTTGGAGGAGCTGCTCGGAAGAGGTAGGGGGGAGGTCAGCAAATATATGATTCTGGTAACGGGGGTCCATGCAATCAAGCACACATATCGGTAGAAGGCTGCTGCTAGTCACAAGGAGCTGACATCTCCGTTAGTGATTTTAGTGCTTTTATAGGTATGAGAAGATGCAAGAAATTGGGTTCATAAAATTTTCTCCTGAAAATATCTAACTATTGGAAGGCCTGTTCTGCCAGATTTTCCAGAGCTCAGAGTGCCTCATTCCTGATCTCTGCCCTGAATTCCTTTCAGGGTGTGTCAAAGGTCAGCGACTGCAGTGGCTGGTAACTTCATTCTTGTAGAGGCAGAGGGCGAACGACATTCTTCAGTTAGCACAGGAGTTTCTTACAGCAGGGAGCTTTCAACTTGGTCACAGAAGTGCAGGGAGAAAGGAATTCCCATGCTGTATTTCTACCACACTTGCAGCTTCAATCTGGATGAGACTATTCTTTTCCCAGAGCTGCCCTATCAGAGTACCACAACCTAGATGGCATAAACAGCAGAAATGTACTGTCTTGGGCTTCCCCGGTGGCGCAGTGGTGAAGAATCTGCCTGCCAATGCAGGGGACATGGGTTCCAGCCCTGGTCCGGGAAGATCCCACATGCCAGGGTGCAACTAAGCCCGTGCGCCACAACTACTGAGCCTGCGCTCTAGAGCCCACGAGCCACAGCTACTGAGCCTGTGTGCCGCAACTACTGAAGACCGCGTGCCTAGAGCCCGTGCTCTGCAACAAGAGAAGCCACTGCGATGAGAAGCCCGCGCACCGCAGCAAAGAGTAGCCCCCCACTCGCCGCAACTAGAGAAAGCCCGTGCACAGCAACGAAGACCCAATGCAACCAAAAATAAATAATTTTTTTTTTTTTTGCGGTATGCGGGCCTCTCACTGCTGTGGCCTCTCCCATTGCGGAGCACAGCCTCCGGATGCACAGGCTCAACGGCCATGGCTCACGGGCCCAGCCGCTCCACGGCACGTGGGATCTTCCCAGACCGGGGCACGAACCCGTGTCCCCTGCATCAGCAGGCGGACTCTCAACCACTGCACCACCAGGGAACCACTAAATATTTTTTTAAAAAGGAAACGTACTGTCTCACAGTTCCAGGGGCTAAAATTCTAAGATCAAGATGTCAGAAGGGTGGGTTCCTTCTGAGGCCGTGAGGGGGAGGCTGTTCCAGGCCCCTCTCCCTGCTGCTGGTGGTTTGCTGGTACATCTCTGACTTTCCTCAGCTTGTAGATGCGTCACCCCGATCTCTGCCTTCATCTTCACTTAACGTTTTCCCTGTATGTCCCTGTGTGTGCAAATTTCCCTTTTTTATAAGGATGCTAGTCATAAATGATTAGGGCTCACCCTAATGACCTCGTTTTAACTTGACTGCATCTGCAAATAGCCTATTTCCAAATAAGGTCACATTCTGAGGTCCTGGGGGTTAAAAGAATTCAAAATATAAATTTTGGATTCGGTCCCCCACAGAGGCCAAGTACAGGGACTTGCCATTTCACTGCTTGCTCTTCATAGCAAGTGACTGGTGTTTGAACTTCTTGATGGGAACAGCTAAAGGAGTCCTGTGTGAAGGTGTACATTGGCCACAGTGACATATTGCTGAGAAGGGGTTGGTTTGTTCACTTTTTGTGAACCCCCTTGCCTGCCCCAATCCCTAGAATACTCCAGGCTCTAGTAAATGAAAAGCATCTTAGCTGGCTTTACCCATCTTAAACGTATTCCGCATGAGTTTGATGCTGAACTCCTTTATTTGTTAATCCCATCAGACCTTCTGTACAAAGTGATTAGAATAAGGATACTTCACCCTAAATCATCTACCCCAGCAGAATACAAAATCTGAATCAGGGGAGCCCCAGACCCAGAGGCGCACTTTTGAAGCCTTGCTTCCAAATCCTGGCAGTTCGCAGTAGGAAGTACCTTGACTGTCTCTTTCTCAATACTCCGCTCACAGTTCTGTGGTTGTCCATCCTCCCCCACCAGCCTTGGAGTTCCTTGAGGGTGGGCACTAAGTCTGACTTGTCTCTTGCCCAGCATCCAGTACCCAGCATCACAAAGAAGAGACTCAGTGTTTCTTGGGTAAATGAAAGCAATATGGCAGAGCCCCTCTCCTGCCTAATTGAGAGCCAACTTTCTGGCCTGGAAGGCCAGCTTGTCCTTTCTTAGTTCTCCTTGTGGCTAAAATTCAGGAGCTTCTACAAGTGGACAAGGCAGAACAAGGTACACCTGGAACCTCAAGGAGAAAGTCATACCAAAGGGCCTTGCTCATTTGCTCCCCAAGTGCATTGCATGGCATTCTTCCCTGACTTGCCTGTAATCCGGAATGCCCTTCTCCACGCCTACCCTCGCTCTGGTGTCTCTCACGTGTGTATGTGGGGCAAGGGGAATGCTTTTGGAACCTCTCTTGACCTCACTGCCTCCCTTGCCAGTTATGGCCTTATTTCTCCTACTCTTCTTAATAGCAGTACTCTTCTTATCTACAATTACATCTCTATGTCCACTTTATTCTGTAACTTATTCTGTTATGAACTGAATTTTGCCCCTCAAACTCCCATGTTGAAGCCCTAACCCCCAGTGTGACTGTATTTGGATATAGGGCCTTTAGAGAGGTAATTAAGATTAAATGAGGTCCTAAGGGTAGTGCCCAAGTCCTACAGGACCGGTGGTGTCCTTAAGAGGAGGAGACACCAGGGGTCTCTCTCTGCACAAGCACAGAGGAAAGGCCATGTGAGCACACAGCGAGAAGGCAGCAGTCTACAGGCCAGGAAGAGAGGCCTCACCAGGAACAAACCCTCATGCACCTTGATCTTGGACTTCTAGCCTCCAGAACTGTGAGAAAATAACTGTCTGTTGTTTAAGCCCACTAGTCAGTGGTGGTCTGTTAATGGCAGCCCAAGCTAAGACACACTCCAATCTGTTTTCCTTCTCCTTTGCCAGGACCCTTCTACCCTGCATCCCTGACTGACATTGTTTGAGTGCTTTAGGGCTCTGTCCTGGACCCCCTTCTTTCCTATCCATAATCTCACACAGTCCCAGGACTTTAAATACCATCTGTACACTGATGACTCCCAAGTCTTTGTCCTTTGACCTGACTCCTTCCCCAAGCCCAAAGCACCTGCCTGATCTCTCCATTTGGACGTCTAATACCAGTACTCTTCAACTTTTAGCACTATGGCACAGCTAGTAAATGGTAATATTCAGCACATTTCCATAAATAGACCAGGATTTACAGTTTACAGCTAAAGGCAGTCAGCCCTGGCTGGGGTGGGCGTGGAGGCGATGGGAGTGAGTTCTGGCTGCCCTGGGCTCTACCCAGCTGCCCCGCCAAGGGCTGAGAGGACCCAGACCCCAGGCACACCTGTGAACCTATTCCCAGGACTCTGACGGGCTGGGGTACGCTGGCGGAGAAGAGGCATTCTGAAGGATAGTCTGTGTCGTTCTTCACGTCCTGACATGGTGCTACTGTTCTTGCAGTTGTCCAGTTGGAGTCACCTTGATTCCTTTTTCTCTCTACCCTGCGTCCAGTCCAAGTCAATGCTGTTGGCTACACCTTCATAATATATCCAAGTGCAATCACTTTTCCCCACTTCAAATGCCAATCTGGTCCAAGCCCATAACATCTCTCACCGAAACTGTTCCAGTATCCTCGCTGTTTTACTCCTTTCTACCTCCAGGCTTTTCTCCACACACCTGCAAGTGGTCCTGTGAAACTCTAACTCAGAGCAGGTCAGTCCTGTGCTCAGAATCCTCCAGTGGTATCACATCTCATTCAGATAATAGGCAAAGTCCTCACCACAGCCTGAATGGCCCTGCACTGTGGCTCTGAGCCCGGGGCCCCTCTGCTCCCCCTTGGAGCTCCCTGGGCTCTGGCCCTACTGCCTGGCCACCATTCTCATACTTGCCAGACACTGTGTTACTGAAACCTCTCATATTTCTTGGACAGGAATAAGAGTCTCCTCATTTCTAGTCCTGCATTTTTTCCATTCCATCAAGCTGTGTAAAACATTTGTGAACATCCATAGCCGTTATAAGGAAAGTGACTCCGTAATTTACTGTCCAAAATGGGAGACTTTTGAGAGTGCAGTTGGGTGCTGTCAGTAATTACACCAGAACAACAGCTGTAAACTGGGACTGTCTTGGACAGACTGGTATACATGGTCCCCTGTATGATCAGGCCACCCAAGATGACTGTTCTCTTACTCTCTGCACATCCCCTGCTCGACCAGTCCCTGCCTCACCTATACCCTACGCACCTGACTGACCTTTCCTCTCAGTTGTAGCGCCTATGATATAATCAGTAAATGCCTATGTACCTGCTCCTGGCGCCAGCTGGTGTTTTTTGAAATCTTTGAATCCGAACTATCTCCACTATGATAATTTATCAAAGGGGCGGCGAGGGGCGGCCCCTCTGCTGGTTTCCCATGCAACTGATGAGCCAACCCGATGTCAGTTCTCCCAGTAACTGGTAACCGCCCTCTTCCCCAGGTAGCAAGGACTGCTGCCATGTCCTTCCCGCTGTCTGCCACACACGGTGGGGTGTCACTCCAGGACCCCGCTTCAGACATGTAAGATCCCCCGTCCATTCAACTCCTGATGTCTCTGTCGCTGACTCCGGGCTCTCTCTTTGGTCTTGAGGCTGGGCGGGTACAGGGCTTGCAAGCCTTCAGGGTGCAGCTGAACTTCGCCCCACCTATAAGGATAAAAATTCTGCCATCTCCCCCACTCTTCCTGCCCAGAATAGAAGAGGACTGTGGTGAAATCCCTTCCTGTGTTAAGTCTCAGGGACTCGGGGTAGAGGGAAATAAATAAAACATAATTAAGGTTAAACCCCAAATGAAAAGCTTCATAGTTGAGTGAAAACCTCGTGCTAAGTGCTAGTTCACATGGAGGCTTATCACCCACCAGGAAAGGCTGTGTCGCTTCTTCCAGTCTTTAGATGGTGTGATGGGCATGAGCTGCTGGGGGGAACTGAACTCAGACCCCAAGGCCTGGGCTCAGTACTGGCTCTGCCTCGGACTTCCCATGTGAGCTCGGGCAGGTCCCCCTGCCACACCCCAACCTCAAATTCCTCAGCTGAAAAGGAAGGATTGGCCATGCTGGGAGCACACACACAGGTGCTTTTTCTTAGGAGACAGTCCTGTAGACAGCACCAAAAATCAGTTCCCCTCTGTCTAGTTGCCTAGGGCTTCTGTAACATATACCACAGAGCACATAGCTTAAGCAAAAGAAGTTTATTGTCTCCCAGTTCCGGAGGCCAGCAGTCTGAAGTCCAGGTGTCTGTGGGGCATGCCTGCCTCCTCTGAAGCTTCTAGGGGAGGATCCTTCCTTCCTCTTCCAGCTGCTGGGAGGCCCAGGTGTTTGTTGCTTTTGGCAGCGTCTCTGCAGTCTCTGCCTCCTTCACATGGCCTTCTCTCTGCCTCTATCTGTGTCTAGATTTTCTTCTCTAAGGATGCCAGTCGTGTTGGATTAGGCATAGTTATGTGGGACACTCTAATCCACCATGACCTCAGCTTAACCTAGTTACATCAGCAAAGACCCTATTTCCAAGTAAATTCACATTTGTAGGTACCAAGGGTTAGGACTTCTTTGGACGGAGCACAGTTCAATCAGTTGTGTCTTCCATGAGAGCTCGGGCACCTACACCTTTTGGGCTGGCTGTATTTCCTCTGTGGTCCTAAGGATGGGAAACCGTGTGGGTGAGAAGCAGCAGTGTTTGTCTTTCTCACTCTTGTTGGCTACATTTTGGAGATGACAGGAATGTGGGTTTCTTGAGCTAGGAATGGCAGTCTGCACTGAGCTCTAGAAATATCCCGGTCCTTCCCTTGGCCTGTGAGAAATTGCAGTAATGCTACCATCTAAGCCCCCATGATTGTAGAAAGCAAGCCATTGGACAGAACCTGGAGATTCCAGGCAGGGAGGTCGTCCCTGGTTCACAGAGCAGCTGGTGATCACGTGTGCCTTCACAGGGGCCCAGCTGCCCTGTGAGCCAGGCCTCCCCTGGCGAGTGTTTCCTTTGGTACGAGCTATTTCTGTCACCTGGTCCCTGGGCCTTTGCTGCAGACCCTTGGGCACTGCAGGACGTTTTGGGAATGCCCTTCCCTTTTTGAGAAAGTGTCTGTAGACCTTTCTCTGAGCCTTTGGATTCTGCCCTGGGCTGGATGTGCCCAGTAGTTCAGGGACTGGTACCTGTCCATTATGGGGTGTGAGGGTGAGGGAACACTCTCAGCTTTAAACTCTCAGTTACTGAGAATAGTACCAGGGTGTTAGCACGGCTATCTGTGTGCACGTATCAGTTGATCCCTTTCTCAGTGAACCTGATGACATGGCCTTTGGCGTGGCCAAGAAGCATCAGCAACGGTTCCTCTTAATTTTACGTTAGAGATGCTTTGAGCAACGGCAGAAAAGGGACAAGGGTAGTATTTGATATTTATTTGTCAAGTCCTGCAGCCCATCTCATGGAATTTCTTAACAGTTATCCCTAAGGCATCAGTTTTATTACCTGAGAGAACCACAGAGTAGAACCCAGAAGAAATATTTTCTGTTTGCAGTGGGTAGATTGGTTTTGCTCTCACATGTTTTCATTACCAAACTAAGCACTTTGCACTAGAGTGATACTTTATGTCTTTTTAAAAAATTATCATTAATTAATTAATTAATTTTTGGCCGCATTGGGTCTTCATTGCTGTGCAGGCTTTCTCTAGTTGCGGTGACCAGGTCATTGCGGTGTGTGGGCTTCTCATTGCGGTGGCTTCTCTTGTTGCGGAGCTTGGGCTCTAGGCACGTGGGCTGCAGTAGTTGTGGCTCGCAGGCTCAGTAGTTGTGGCGCATGGGCTTAGTTGCTCCGCAGCATGTGGGATCTTCCCGGACCAGGGCTCGAACCCGTGTCCCCTGCATCGGCAGGCGGATCCTTAACCACTGTGCCACCAGGGAAGTCCTTTATGTCTTTTTACCTCTCTGTCTTCCCAAGCACTTGGGTGTGCAGCATAGCGCAGGGGTGAGAGCACGGGCTTTGGGGCTGGGCTGCCTGAGTGTGGCAGCTCTGCCACTCATTGGTCCGGGGACTTTGGGTGAGTTTTGTCCCCCATATGCCACAGTCTCCTCATCTATAAAGTGGGATAAACCTCATAGCTTTAATGCATGTAAAGCTTCTAGAACAGTCTCTGGCATGTAGTAAGTGCTCAATAACTGGGTAGCTGTTGTTGTTATCTCCTTTGAGTCACTCAGCGGCCTTGGTGGGGCAGAGTTTATTCCCATTTGACAGGGGAGAAAAGATCACATCATGGACAGTAAAGCTGGTCTCTTGGCCCTTCATCCTGTGCTTGTTCTGTGACCCCACACTTCCCTCCTTGTGTTGCCCCAGAGAGAAAGGGGAAGAGAAAAGGGCGAGCAGAAACCAGGGAAGGAGAGGAGAAGTAAATCCATCAGCAAGACGCCTCCCACTGGAACTAAGATAAACCCAGACTCCCTAACAGGACCAGATGAGGCCTGTCTCCCCACTCTCCCCTGTACATTCCAGCTGCCGCAGACCTCTCCCACCCCTCAGGCATGCCAACCTTGGAGCTTAATCCTACTCAGGCACCACGTCTAAGTCTAAGCATTAGGTCCTCGAGAAAGCTATTCTGGCCTCTGTATTAGTTAGGATATGGGTTCCACTGCTCTAACAGAAATCCAAATAGCAGTGGCTGAAACAGGATAGAACTCTCCTTTTCTCTGATGTAAAAGCCCTGGCTGACTGGTGCCTCTGCCATACAAAGGGGTCCTGCTCCTTCCATCACCCCCAGGGCGTTACCCTCCCCTGCAGTAGAAGGGGCTGACCACCTGGCCCGTATTCCCGCCAGCCGGGAGGCAGGAAGGGGAGGGCAGGGGCGCAGCACTTCCTGCTAAGGCAGGACCTGGAAGTGTGCACGTCCCTTCGACGTCCATCCTGTCGTCCAGAACCTAGTTACCTGGCCACATCCCGCTACACGTTTTTATCTTGGGCAACCACATGCACCGTTATTATGAGGGGCTCCATTCATAAGAGGGAGAAGGGAAGAGTGGATGTTCGGGGGCAAGTGGCAATCCCTGCCACCCCTCCTAGTCCAAATAAGACTCGCCAGTTATGTTTCCACAGCATCCTGACTTTTCTTTCATAACGCTCATTGCACTGTGACTCTGTCACTATTTTTACTTATTTGTAGTGTATCTGTTTTACCCTCCCGTTAATACAAGGGCAGGAATCGTATTATATACCCAGTGCCTGGTTCACAGTAACTGTCTACGAATATTAGTTGACTTCCTGATAGGATTACACAGCACAAACCAAGCGTTTAGGTGGGACTCAAAGAAGGAAGACATTTATTTTCATCCTGGTCCCAACCATTTCAAACCAGGCTGTGGACAGACGGCCTCACATGGAATTATGTCTGTACCTCCTGTTAGCTCTGCCTTCAGTGTGAATCCACGGTCCAGCCGCTTAACTTCCCTGCTCCGAGACCACCTGCACGCCTAGTCTGTGGTGGCTGCCTTGCCCCAAAGCCTGAGGTCTCTCTGAAGTGTAGATCCCATCGCTGTCACTCCTGCTTCAACCTTCCAGTGGATTCCCATTTCTCATGGAACCAGAGCCTCCCTTATCCTTCGCTCTTGAGCCACGCCTACCCTTCTCTCCTGGGGACACCCCGAGCCCCTTTCTGACACTTGAACATTTCTGCCCCTGCTGTTACCATTCAGATCTCAACTCAGATTCTCCTGCTCAGAGAGGTCGCCCTGGAGAGGTAAACCCACACCCCAGTCACCTCTGCCACGTCACCTCACAGCCTGGAGTGCTTGAACTTGTCCACGCCTCCAACAAATAATGCAGACCGCACCTCCCTGAGGGAGGTCCCAGGCGTCACTGCCTGAGACCACTATAGAAACACTTGTGTGAGAGATTGGCTCCTGGTATCTGAAAGTAGTACTAACAGATGCTTTGGAAACTTGGGGATGTGTATCCTGGAACCTAGAACCAAGGTGGGGGGAATAGGATAAGGCTGAGTAGGGGTCTGTGGCTGCAGGATGCCTGCTTCACAGCATCGCGCTCCCACTTTTTAATCCCCACAGTAGTTGCTTTGCACGCCGCAGAAAGATTTATGCAGAAAATGCCAAGTTCTACCTGCCACTTAGTGACATGCCAGACTCCTGGAGCCCCCAGATTGGAAGGTGTATCAGTCAGGGTTCCACAGAGAAACAGAGCAGTAGGGGATATATGTCAGGAGACTTAGTGCAAGGAATCGCCTTGTGCAGCCATGAGGGCTGGCGAGGCAGGGCTGAAATCCACCGTGCAAGCTGATGGGAAGGGCAGGCCAGGCTAGGGCACGAGCTGCAGCTGTGGCCACAGGCGAAATTTCTTCTTCCTCAAGGAAACCTCAGTTCTGCTCTTCAGGCCTTTCTTTTGACTGAACCAGGCCCTCCCTGATTACCAAGGATCACCCCTTTTACTAAAAGCCAGCGTGCACGTGGTCTCAGGAGCGGGGAAGTTAAGAAGCGGCTGGACCGTGGATTCATGTTGAAGGCAGAGTTAACAGGATGTACCAACGTAATTCCACGTGAGACCATCTGTCCTCAGCCTTGTTTGAAATGGTTAGGACCAGAACGAAAATAAGTGTCTTCCTTCTTTGAATCCCACCTAAACGCTTGGTTTGTTCTGTGTGATCCTTTCAGTAAGTCGACTTGATCACATCTCTAAAATACCTGCCCAGCAGCCCCTAGGTTAGCATTTGTGAATAAATGGGGAAAACATCCTCGCCAAGCTGACACCTAACAGTGACCATCACTGAAAGGGAGATTCCTGATTTCTGTGGGAGACACATTCTGAATAACTTCAGGAAATGATAGAAACGATGCTACTGCCCATTTCCCCAAATGCCCCGTCTCTCTAGCTAACAGCTCGACAGCAGCATTAATTGAACTTGATTTCATAATTATTATTAGTTCACCCCAGTTTGGTTGCTTAGATACAAAGCAATTCATTTGGAGACAATTTTCCTAAGATGTCCCACAGATATTATAATGTTCCAGAAGTATGTTCAGTAATAATTTATAAGTAATGGCTCCCAGAGTTAACACATTTCTGCTCCAAGCAATATACTTTCTTTGACTACTGTCAACCACTGTATAATATTTATTAAGTCACTAACTGGTAGTCTAATGCTACTTGTGCATTTCCAGCAGAGTTTATCTTGCAGGTCTTCGACAGTATTTGATTTGAGGCTTTGGGGATGGTTATAATGTGCTTTTACCCCCTTGACACAAAAGGAATTTAATATTTATTGTAAAAAATTGGGGGGTAAAACAGAAAGAGGTAGAGAAGAAAATAATCACCCTAACCTACCACCAAAGAATATTCTTTCGTATATGTGTATATATAAAATCTGTAAATGGTACCTTAATGCAATTCCGAATCCTGTTCTTTTAAACTTAACATTATTTTGTGATTAAATAATCCATATAATTAAGTTGTTTATGAATATTTTAATGATTTCATATAACTGTACCATGATTTATTACACCATTCTCTCATTGTTAGATGTTTACATTGTTTCCAGGTATTTGCAATTGTAAAGAATACCAAGATACAGACTTGCAACTAGTAGTTAAATAAGTTCTGGGTGTGGGGGGGCGAATCTAATGCACAGCATGGTGATTATAGTCAACAGTACTGTATTATAACTTCAAAGGTGCTAAGAGACTAGATATTAATTGTTCACACCACAAAAAAGAAATAATTATGTGAGGTGACAGAGGTGTTAGCTAATGCTACAGTGGTAATCATATTGCAACATACAAATGTATTAAATCACATTGTACACCTGAAACTTACACAATGTTATATGTCAATTTAAAAAAAAAAGACCAGGATGAATATCTTTATGTTAATCTTTGCACACATATATGAGTGTCACCTTAGAATTTATTCTTGGAAGTGAAATTATAGGAAGAAGGGGTATGAAGTATAGAAGCCTTTTGATAAATATCAACCAGCTGGTTTCTGGGTTAGAAGATTTTTGAAAAATCCTCTCATGATACTCGACCACATTTATAAAACATCACTTGAGAAATAGAAGAGTCAGTATAGTCATTTCCTAAAGAGCTTATGAGCAACTGAGTATATTTATCTTGAAATGGAAGTAATTATTTCCTTAAAATATAAGATGCTCATTTCTATATTTGTTATAGATACAACCCAGAATTTGCATCAGTTCTCTTCTGTGAGCCTTAAATGTTTAGCTAGGACACTGCCTTTCCCTAATGGCTTTCATCTGCCTTTCCAAGTGATATCAGGTGCCAGCATGCTGTCCCTGGGCCTTATCGGTGACACAGGGTCTCCAGAAGGAACGAGCCCATAAACGCCAAGTCATTGTGTGCGAGGGATGGGCCGCTTCAGCCAGCAGCTGATTACCTGCTCCTGGAGCCCAGCCCAGCTGACACTGTTTAGGAAGAGGCTTTGAGATCTAATTAAGATCCGTTTCCCTGCTCTGTCACAGCACCCCGTAAAGACTGCCAGGCAATAATGAAGGTTCTTTTACTGAAAGACCCTAAGGAGGACGACTGTGGCCAGGATCCCTACATCCGGGTAAGTACCTGACACACCTGGTCCCCGAAAGCCCAACACTGCCTTGTGATTGAAGTCAAGGGGAGGGTCCATCTGCTAAAACTCTGAGGAACTGGCGCAGAATAAGTTGTGAAATAGGACCTTTTCCTTATTTTCCAAACAACCCTGGCCAATTCAAAACCATATTCTTTTACCTGCAGGAATTAGGATTATATGGACTCGAAGCCACTTTGATCCCTGTTTTATCATTTGAGTTTTGGTCTCTTCCCAGTTTTTTGGAGAAGGTAAGATTCATCAGTAAGCACCATCGTTTCTGAATGAGACACGTTTGGTTTCTGTAGACGCCTACAGAATTCTAGGGGAAGGACCCGTTTGCTAGCCCTCATCTCACTACCCAACTGTAAAACAAGGACGGCACGAGCTCACCTGCTCCAGGACTTGGCTGCTACTGGATCCTCGGCCCGAGCCTCTACCAGCGGCCCCAGAAAGCCACCCAACCTGGAGGTGGGCCCGTAAGGAGGCCCGGGAGAGCCAGTCATGCTGAGGCACCAAGCCTGTGCTGCTCTTGGCCACGCAGACCCTTCACCTTCCTCCTGTCATTCAGTCCACGCCCCTGACCTCAGCGAAGCGCAGAAGAGCTGTTGTTTCTCCCCAGGTTGGGCAGGTTGGCGGAGTTCTCCAGCAGATAAGAGGGAGAGTTGGGACTGCTTCCATGTATTGGAGTGATAGTTATGGCCAGGGAGAGTCCTAGGAAAGCCCTCCAAATGCTTCCGACTAAAGATTCAGGGCCCAGCACCCCAGGCCCCATCAGTGTGCACCCTGTCACTGGACATCTCCCCGGGGGCACCGTTCTGGACACGTGGGCCCAGAGCCAGGGCGGCTTCATGGGACTGGTGTGCCCAGCCCTGCCCACCGGGCTCCCGGGCCGCTGTGAGCATCAGGTTCACCCCCGTGCTCTGCATGTCAGAGCCCACCTGTCACTCTGCGGAGGACCTCTCTGCTATCTCCCTTCGCTCTGAGCTGAAGATTGAATTATTCATTCAGCAGTTTACTCAGCAAACATTGATTTGGCATCTGCCCTGGGTCTGTGTGCTGTGAGGAATGTATAAGGGACCCACATCGCATGCTCTTCCGTAAGCAGCTTTAACAGGGAACCAGAGCTCATCATTTGAAATCTTTGCTAGGCCCCTGTGCTCATAAAAATACTAGAGTCTCTGTGGGAGCTTCTCCATCACCCCCAGCCAGTTTGTTTCATGAGGGGCTTCCTGGACTCCCTCTCTGAAGCTCCTGTTGGGCAGTGAGAGAGCGCACGGGCTTGGGAATCATAGGGGCATGTGCTCAAGTGCCGGCTCTGCCCCTCACCTTGGACTAGTTCTTTATCCTCGCCAAGCCTCTGTGTCTTAATCCGTGCGATGCAAATAGTGCCACCCGTCTCACAGGGCACTTCCACAGATTCAGTGCAGGATTATGTGTATAACAGCCCAGTGCCCAGCTCAGAATACGTGTTCAATAGATTTTATCACCATTTTTATGCTCAAAAACCAGGGCTTCAGCATGGATATCACTCCTTGAATGTTCCAGCTTTCTTATGGATGCAGGTCAAGTCTACCGTCCTGCCTGCACCCCAGCCACACCCAGACTGAGTCACATTGTCCCTTGGCTCCGTTACACCTGCCACCCTGCATCACACTGGCCTCTCCCTCCCCAAGACTGTGAGCTCCTTGAGGGAAATGCTGTGAATTTACCTGTATGTCCTTAAAGGCCTAGAGTAGTTCCAGGCGCATAGTAAGCTCTGTCTTGAGTGGATGGATGGATGGATGGATGGATGGATGGAATTAGTTTGCCTGCTACTATTGTGAAGCATTTAGAATTCTGGAAAATGTTGAACTTGGCTATCATATAAAATGCCTTTGCTGTTGTTTGGTGTGCAGCTGTCTCACCCTGAAGGTTACGGGGGCCTCATTTTTACCAGCCCCAGAGCAGTGGAAGCAGTGGAGCTGTGTTTGGAGAAAGACAATAAAACCGAAGGTAAGGGTGGGTCTGCTGTGAATGCCACTGGACTTTGCTTTGTCCCGTTGGTGATACTAGAGTCCAGAAATAGCTGGACTTCAGGTTTGAGAAAGTGCAATGACTTTTAGTCAAAAACTATTTAGGTACCAAGTTACTTCGTGTTTTTGGAACCTTTGGAGGGAGCAGAAGATGAAATTCCTTCTTCTAAGCTGTTTCTTAGTGTCCCACACAGAATGACATGTTACATGGTAGCCTTCTGACTGGGGTGAGCGCTTCGTGGCGCTGTGTCACCAGGGGGTAGGAGACGGTGCTACCTCCTAAATGCCCAGACGGGTGCCGCTGTGGGGGGTCTCCACGCGCACCCACCAGGTGGTCACAGTATATGGGCGCCAGTCTCTTTCCTCACAGGGCCGATGGGAAGGTCCAACAGCACATGAGAACAGTGTGTGCCGAGCCAGCACTCGATGATGTGACCCCGCTCAGGCCTCCTTCTCGCTTCCTTCCCTCTCTGTCAGAGCCCGGCTCTCAGACTGAACACCACCTTAGTCTGTCCCATCAGACAGCTTTGAGCTAACATGTGTGGAGTGCCTGCTGTATACCAGGCTCTATGTTAGCTTGACATTCACAATCTCATTCAATCCTGGACCGGCCAGAGGCTCACCTGCCATGGTCCTCATTTTACAGATGAGAATGCTGAGGCTTGGGGAGAGTCAGCACCTGTCCAAGGCCCTGGAGCCAGTCTGTCAGGCCGGACCAGCTCCAGTTATACTAACAGGGGGAGGCAGCGGGACGGGTGGTTATCAAAGGGCTTTGCAGCCAGTTAGGCCTGGCCTCAGATGGCCATTCTGACCTTGGCGGCTTCCTTGACCTCGCTGAGCCTCAGTTTCCTTGTTTGTAAAGTGGGCACAATAATACTTGCATCCCAGGATCGTCACTTCTGCCACTAGTTAGAGCTTCTCTAGGGCTACTGTGTGCCAGACCAGGTCCTAGCTGCTTCATCCCTGAGGTAGGTATGGTTAGTATCCCCCCCTGACAGATGAGGAGCCTGTGGAGCAGAGGGCATGAAACTCTCCAAGACCACACGGTCTGTAAGTCACAGTTTTATGATTCTAGCTGCAGAGTCTGAGTCCCAAAGTGAAGCATTCAGGACATCTCCTGGTGCGTGGTGACACTGAGTAAGTGACAGTGCAGAGTGGTCATTATCTTTACAGTTAATTAGGCTTTCATTACAGCCAAAAAAATCACCAACTCGGTGATTTCATATACGCAGTTACCTCCTATTGAGGAGAAAGTCTAACGCTTTTCTTAGGGATGAGGACTTGTGCTGTCCAATCCTCAAGGCAACTCAGAACCGGAAGTACTGTTATTTCCAAAATGGAGAAGGAAGACTCGAGTTGGAGAAACGTGTGTATTCTCTCCCAGTGGTGCTTCAGGAATCTTGGTCTTACAGTTGTGCTTTCCCTTTTGTATGTGTTTTGAGGATGAAGATGATGAAAAAGAAAAAATCCCCAGCATGGACACCATAACTTTTTATAATGCTTTATAGTTTAAAAAGCATTTTCCCATACATTTTCTTTTTTTTGATTGAAGTATAGTTGGTGTACAATATTATATAAGTTACAGGTGTACAGTATAGTCCATACATTTTCTTATTTTGATTGTTACAACAACTCTATGAATACAGGCAGGAGAGGTGTAGTTAATCCCCATTATCTCGACAGGGAAACAGAGGAGGTGGGTCAGCTGACTTGCAAGGAACGAGCCCAAGTTAAGGGTTAGAGCCAGCTCTGAAGCCGGGCATTCTGATTTCACCCAGGGCTTGCTCCAACTCATATCTACTATGATGCTTGGAGAATGGTTTGTTCACATGCTGTAGATAATGTTTAAATAAATATTATTTACGTTTGTGGGGTAGGAAAGGAAAGAAGGTGAAACTCAGTCTTTTATCGCTTTTTAAAAGGGAATTTCTCACAGGAGTGTAAAGGGTAGAGTAACACTATTGAATTTAAGGGAAAATTACACTCATAGTCAGATCTTAGGAAGGAAGAACTAGTGTTTCCTTATCTTCTAAAAGGATGTTGAATGCCAAGTGGCCTTGTGGTGCATTTATACTATCCACTTTCTCTTGGTTTGTCTTTAATCCATATTTAAAGATGTTTATTTTTTGTCATCACATGATAGTGTTCTCTATTAAATTGTGTTTGTTTATGAACCTGATATTTATTCTCTTCTTTGACCTAATAGATAAATGAGCCTTCCCATCTGAGATGACAGTTTCTTGACTGCTTTCAGATTTATATCCCGAATAAAACCATATTGCTTTATTAGACATTTAAGTTGCCTCTTTTTCACGACCAGTAATTTTTTCTTTAAAAGTCTAGATTATGGGGGGACATCCCTGGCTGTCCAGTGGTTAGGACTCAGCACTTTCACTGCCATGGCCCCGGGTTCAGTCCCTTGCTAAGATCCCGCAAGCTGCGTGGCACGGCCAAAAAAAAAAGAAAAAAGTCTAGATTTTTAAATTTTAATATTACCATGCAAATTAATTCTTCAAGTTATGTTTACTAGTATGCACTAAAAATCTTTCTAGTGCCAACTGTGGAAATGATTTAATACTTAATGCCTTCAATAAGGAAGACATGTTGAAACATTTGCCAAAGTGATTTTAAAAAATTTGCCTGCAGAATATGGACAGAATATAAAAATGGATTTTAGTTTGAGATGCTGTTCTTTCTATTTGGTTATTAATAATTTTCCTTGCTCACAAGTTTTTTAGGATGAACAAACAGCCTAGGGCAGCAGTCCAAATGGCCGCTTTGGCATTTGCAACTCACATCAAATTTCATGTTTTACAGTCTGGAGAAAGTCTCTGCAAGAAAAATGGAATGCTAAGTCAGTGTATGTGGTGGGAAATGCTACTGCTTCTCTAGGTAAGCAGTCAAGGTACAAATAAAACACCAAAGAATGACTGTGATATTGTGATTATAATTAGAAATATATATTTGGTCTTTGTCCCTGTTCCTGGCACAGAGCTCCTAAAACCCTTGGAATTTCCTGAGTGATAAAAAAGATAAGGTGGGGCTTCCCTGGTGGCGCAGTGGTTGAGAGTCCGCCTGCCGATGCAGGGGACACGGGTTCGTGCCCCGGTCTGGGAAGATCCCACATGCCGCGGGCGGCTGGGTCCGTGAGCCATGGCTGCTGCGCCTGCGCGTCCAGAGCCTGTGCTCCGCAGCGGGAGAGGCCACAGCAGTCAGAGGCCCGCGTACCACCCAAAAAAAAAAAAAAAGATAAGGTGTACTTTGTTATTCATAACAAACCTCTTTCAGCTCCACCTGAGTTGACTTTAATGGGGTGACTTTTGGAAAGCCCCTTAAATTGGAGGCTAGTTGCCATGGGAACCAATCCTCCGATTAGAGTAGGAACTTTCAGCCTCATGCCCTCCCTGCCTCCTACTTCCAGGGAGAAGACATCAACCAGAGGTTGAATTAATCAATCAATCATGGCTGTGTATGAAGCTGCCATAAAAATCCAGAAGGACAGTAATGCGGAGGGTGCTGGGAGGCTGGAGCCAGGAGAGGGCACGGAAGCTCAGGCCCTCCCCGCATACCTGCCTGCTGCACCTCTTCCATCTGGCTGTTCATTTACACCCTTTGAAATATCCTTTGTAATAAATCTGCAGTAGTTAGTAAACCATCTTCCTGAGTTCTGTGAGCTGTTCTAGCAAATGATCCAACCCAAGGAGTGGGTTGTGAGAACCTCCGATTTAGAGCTGGTCAGTCAGAAGCACAAGCAGAGACCTGGGTCTGAAGTGGGAGCAGGTTGTGGGACTGAGCCTTCCATCCTCGGGATATGACGCTACCTCCCAGTAGAGAGTGTCAGACTTGAGTTCACTTGTAGGACACCTAGCTGAGAACTGGAGAATTGCTTGGTGTGGAAAACCCACACATTGGGTAACCAGAGTGCAGACGTGTGGTGATGAGAGCAGAGGAGGAAAAGAGGAGGTTTCCTTCCACACTGACTTAGCTTTGTTCATTGAACACTATAGTTCAGTTTAAAACATGATTTTTTTCCTTTTTAAATTTAGAAATAGTAATTAATTAGTTAACTATATAATGCTGCTGATAAGGGTGCGGTGAAACAAATGTATTCAAATATTGCTAAATGGCATTGAAATTTGGTTCACATCTTTTGAGAAGTACTTGGTTGGCATGTATTCAAAAGCTTTGCCAAAATAGTTGTACCCTTTGGCCCACTAATCCCTTTGCTGGTAAAATCTGTCCAAGCTGTTTCGAAGAAAACTTACAGAGAAGTTATAAATACAAGGCAAAGAACAATTCTTCCTGAACCTTTTGAGACTAAGTTGCTGATAATGATGCCTTACCATCCAAAGCCACAGGTCTAGGGAGGGCAGGGCTGGGACCCAGCTCCCTCTCGTCTCCCTACACCAGCCTCCAAGGGGAGACTTTCTCCATGTCATTTGTAAGGCATGTGCCTTTGTATTTGCACATTTTAAAAACAACACAGGAACCGGACTTCAATAACCATGTAAAGAAATATATTTTGTTGTTGTTGTTTTCCAGTGAATAAAATTGGCCTGCATACAGAAGGAGAAAACTGTGGAAATGCAGAAAAGCTTGCAGAGTACATTTGTTCTAGTAAGTAGAACAAGGTCGCCCCAAATGAAGCCCATTTATTTTTGTTGGTCGGTCTCACAACCAGCGCCTCGGGAAAGGGCCACCTCCTCGGTGATGATGCTGATACTGTGGCTGATGGGTGTGTGCCGCTCCAAGACCATGGCTGCCTTGTATCTGCATCTGTCTGTGCTGGTCTGAGATCCAGCCTACTGCCCTCCACCCCCTCCACCCAAGGACTTGAGACAACTTGAACGTGACACAGAATAAAAGGGCTGGTGACAAAACCAGAAGCAAGACCCTCTGCAGGGATTGTAAGGGGAGTGGAAGCAGCAGAAGCTGCCGGCACCGTCCCTCTGTCTGCCGGCTCCCCGCCTTCCTGGTAGGAGTCTCTTCCCTGTCCGAATTCCCCCTCCACAAAGCCCGCTTCCCCTAAAGAGCCCACTCAGCCCCCCATAAGCTCATCACTGGGCAGCATATGGGCTGAGACTTAAAATGGCAAGGGTTCTGGGGATACTTGTATTTAAATAAGGATTAAGCTTTAAACTAATTATGAAAGTTTCGGCTTCTGACGAAACATGGGCCAAGATTTTTGGAGCAGAGCTCTCCGAGAGAGAGGACGGAGAGGCTCGATATGTACTTGCAGGGGAGCCCCACCTCCAAGTTGTGTGCCCCAGCCTCTCCCCTATATGTCTGATCCAACTGCACACACGTGCTCTTGTGTCCTTGTCACTTGGATCCCTCCCTGAGAGATGTGTGACATCAGACCCCCACGTGAAAGATGACACAGAACCAGCTTGCCTTCTCTCACTGAGAGGGAATCAGAGCTTCGCTCCTCGGGGTCAGGGGGTGTGGAACTGTCTGCGAGGGCCAGATATGCCATCTCTGCGGCCACATCCTCTGCCCGTCATAGCACGAGAGCAGCCGTAGACCATGGGCTGGGTTCTGACCTGGGTTTGCGGTTTGCAGACCCTTTCTAGAGCTTGCTGAGCTAGAAGACGGGCCAGGTTGGCTGCTGACGCCTGAGGTTTTGCTCTGAGGTGGTCCCAGGAGAGGGGTGTCTTCTCTGCCCCTGGGGTGGTGGTTTCAGGGTGGGCAGGGGGCAAGGACAGCTTAACCAGGAATTTTTACGGCTTCTGGGACCGTGGTGCGTGGTTTTGTGTCTGGGCGTGGTGTGTAGGAACATTTCTTCTCCAGGTAACGATCTCTAAGGTCTTAGGAGGCCTTCCTGTCACGAGCCAGTGCTGTTGGTGAAGGTTCTCGAGCTCGTGTGTTTCTGTTGACACCTAGGAGCTGGACCTGAAAAAGTCGCACATCCTCCACTTCCCCGTGGAACAGGCCCCCTGGAGCTCAGGCAGGGGATGGCAGAGGGACTTCCCAGGTTCCCAGTTGGCTCTCCTTTCTCCACTTTTCTTTTAAGAAGAATTTTATTTCCTGTTTCCTGGGCCACTGTATGCGCTGTGTTAACATCGAGGACGAGACGTTCCTGGGTGGTCAGCGTGTTCCTGGCGCGCCCCCTGCCTCGCCTCGCATTTGGTCCTCACTACCGTCCACTGCAGGCTGCACAGTCCAGTATGGCAGCCAGGAGCCACATGTGCCTATTTAAATTTAAATTAATTTAAATTAATCGAAATAAAAATGTGGCTCCCCCGTCGCACCAGGCACAGGCCACAGCTCAGCTGTCACTGGCGGCTCAGGCACCACAGGGGCAGCCTAGGGGCACCCAGCATCACCCAGCATCACCCAGCGCTCTTCTCGACGGTGCTGTTGTCCAGGCTACGGGGACTGAGTGACCATCCAAGGTCCCAGAGCTGGGAGGGGACAGGCAGGAGGGCAGACTCCACACGGCACGGCCCGTGTTCACCCCGTGGGTCCTAATGAGTCTTCAGTTCGCACTTGGAATAGCATCCACATGAGAGTCCGTCTGACGCTGGCAGGACGCGCTCCTCGGTTCTCCCCAGGCGTTAATGATTTTCTCCCCCAGTCAGCTCTGAAGCTTGATCTTTAAAAGCCAAGAATCTACTTCCAGTGCTTGGAGTAAACAGGCCAGTTCATAGTTATTGCTTATTTATTTTACTTAAACACTTATTTATTCTGTCACAGGCACTGTTATAAGCACTTAAAGCTATTAGCTCATTTAATCTGAAAACTCATTGTTCTGACAGACAGTTCTTCCCTCCTGGGATATCTCCGCTAAGGGAAAAGGAAGTATCAATACAAGTTAAGTGGTCCAAGGTAGAAGACAATTTCAACATTTTGAGAGAGAGCGAAGGAGGGGGAGGGTGTCAGAGGCAGACAGATTGTGCGGGTTATTTGAACTGTCCCCCTGGACTTGCGCTGAGCTGACCAAGGGCTCGTCCCTGCAGCCTCGCCCACTTGCGGGGCTCTCCTTCTGTCGCCCAGTCAGTCTCGTGGTCCTAATTACCCACGTTAAGTGCCCACCGCCTGCATAACTGGACCCTCCCTCACAGCAGGCCTGAGAGGGCGCGGTCATCGAAGTCCTGGAGGGTGTGAGAGTTCTACAGACACTCACATCTCCTCCAGCGAAATGACATTTACGCGCTCAGTCTAGTTCTTAATCACCAGCAGTGACTGTGTACAGAGCTCCCGCTCCAGCTGCATAACATCCTCTTAGGACTTTCAACACAGCTGCTGTCCTCAGCCCGACAGCCCAGTGGGCCAGGCCCCCTTCCCGTTAAAGGAACGCGGAGCAGAGCATCTGAGCCCCGTGGTTCACCATCCCGCGTCGGGTTAGACCTCTCCCGGGCCCCTGTCGCTCCCTGTCGTCCTGGGGACACCTCATCTGTCACCCCTGTGTAATCAACCGGCTTTTACATTGACCTATTTAGCTTTGGCCTGTTTGGGTTAAAAATCAGTAGGCAGTGAGGTCATCCCAAAAAGGAAATTTTTTTTAAATAATGAACATTTATTTTCCATAAACGATCTTATGACAAAGAGGAAGGGTTGGGTGGTTGAGCTATGCCGTGTTTGGAGATGCTGTCAGTTCACATGGTGATGAGATGGACCAGAGAGGTCCTCAACCACCAGAGTTTGTTTCCCGTAAATGTACCCAGTAATCTGCTCCATTGTTCAGTCATGGAAGAGTCCCGCGAGGAGTTTTGCTCAGGACATAATCCATTCGGGAGAGCTGATTATTTGCCTTTGGCTTCTTGGAGGAGGTTAGCACCCAGGAAGTACAGTCACGGGATGTCTCTCCTGTCCTGCGGCAGGTCTCAACCAGGACATTTTCAGGTTTTCCTCCCTTGTGCTGCTATGGTGGTGCTTTGCCATGAAGCCAGCTGAGCTGGTTGGTCCTGCTCGGCCTGCCTCTCCACCGGGCACTGGGGGTGCAGTGGGAAAAAGATGCCTGCCCTGCACCAGGATGTGCGTCCAACTCCCCATCTCCCTAGTAGTGACCAGCAGTCAGAGAACACAGATGAGCAGCTCAGTGCTCTGCTGGACCCGCAGAAGAAAGGCTGTGAAGGGCCAATTCTGGAATCTTCCGGAAGCCCCTTGCACACCCCTGGGCTTGAGGCTGCAGGAAAAGTAGGCCCCTGGTTTGGCTGCTGTCCTACAGCTGCCCCACAGCAGGTGCTGGGAAGGGTCTGTGGGAGCCGCTTTGGCCCCTAGGCTCCTGGACACCCCACCACCAAACACACACACGGACACGCAGACACTGGAGGGACACCTGGGCTCTGGTTCAGAATAGCACCTGGTCATGGCTTTGAAAGTGTGTCACGAGGGATGGCATCTATACTGCGTGAAAACATTTCCTCACACTGGAAAAGAGAAAGCGGTGAGCATCTATTATCTACAGTATATTTAAAAGTTTTCCAATTGCTTGTGTTCTTTTATGTCGGTACTGATACTTACAGAGCCGTTTAAATAAAACGCTGGTTTGTAATTATTGGACAACTTGAAATACGGACGCCTACAGTCATTCCTGTTGTTTAGCTGGGCCTTCGTGGAGATGGTGCCGGAGGGGGAGAGCTTGGCTTGTTCCCCCCTCTGATTGCAGGCACCGAAAGGGGATGTGTTCAGAGAGATCTTCCAGATGTGAGGAAATGCGTCTTTGTGCCTGACCAGCACTCGCTCCAGCTCCTTACATCTGATGGACAGACGGAAGGGGAGAGCGGTCGCCTCCACTAAAGTGCTTTGTTCTCACAGTGAGGAGGATTCCCATCTGACCACCCATCAGTTTTGCTGGGAGGTGGTGTCTCACACGCTGTCTCCACGGCTCTGCAGAGCGAGGCCTGCGGCTGAGTCTCCCAGGGCGGAGATGTGCGCGGGGACAAGAGGCTGGGACCCCGCGCGGCCGGCCCTCGGCCCTCGGGCTCCTGGCCTGGCGGCCGAGAAGCGTCCTTACAGCTTGTCTTCGCTGCGGCGGCTGCCGTTTCCTGCCTCCTCGCGGCGGCGGGAGCCCAGGCTCCAAACGCCTCCTGGCCCATCCGGGCTCCTCCAGAGGCAGAAACGGTTGCTCCAAGGCCACCACCAGGCCTGACCTCTAACCTGACTCTGGTCACTGCACTCTAAGTGGTGACTGCTGCCCGGAGCCACCACGACGGGAGGGGCTTAGGGAGCAGGGGTGACAGCAGCCCCGGGCTCTTGCAGATGTTAGTAGTCTAGCGCTGTTGCCCACGCGACCCCCCTGAGCTTCCTCCTGCTCACGGTCCTGGAACCAAAGACGCAGGGCAGGGCCCGGGGCTGTGTCTCCATCTACAGAGTGCCTCTTTATTCACAGGGGAGTCGTCAGCACTGCCTCTTCTGTTTCCCTGTGGAACCCTCAAAAGAGAAATCCTGCCGAAAATGCTCAAGGACAAAGGTGACTCCCCCTCCTCTCTGGGGTCCACCGAGAGCCTTCGCGGTGGCGGAGTGTCAGCCCTGGGGACCTACAGGGAGAGCAGGCCTGGGATGGACCGGCCAGGCCAGAAGGTGCAGGGTGCAGTCCTCCCTCCTGCTTCAGATCCGCTCCCATCCACCCGCTCAGCTCAGCTGGGAGCATGCAGAGGGGCACGGGGCCTTCCCTGGGAGGTCGGGTGGGCAGTGGCGTGGTGGCGACCCTGGGGTGGGCACGTGTGGAAACCAGTCCAAGCATGGAGCTGATCTCATCACGCACTCAAAGCAGCGTCCGCCAGCCCAGCCAACCTAGGATCGCTCCAAGTCCATCCCCCCGGGCTCCATCCCAAGGTGCCAGGGACCAAGGTGTCCAGGCCCTAGTAGGCTCGTGGCTTCAGCCCCCAGGCTGGTAAAACTCCCTCCAAGCTCTGCCTGCAGCCCTGGCCCTCAGTGTGGGATTCCACACAGACAGCATCCGTGGGGGAGCGTCCCGGGCCAATCCTGCGGGCAACCCACAGAAACACGGGAACAAAAGGCATCCGTGGTATGAAGGAAGGCCGAGTTTTTGGGATCCTCATCCTTCCTCTGCCATCTCAGCCTCCTCTACCGCGTGAGCCACTCCGCAGTGTTAAGCAGGGTGCAGAGGGCCGGCCGAGTCTGCTGGCACTGAGCCCACACCTCTCAGCTCCCGGCGGCTTGTTCCGGGAGGGTCCTGCAGCACCGGGCGGTCTCCACTACCTGTGCCCTGCAGTGTGTTCCCGGGGCAGTGAAGTCTGTCTTCTGGCTTGTGTCCCGATTGTGTCCAGGGATTCCCGTGGAGAGCTTAACCGTCTACCACACGATCCCACACCCAGGGATCCAGGGGAACCTCAACAGCTACTATTCCC
Source organism: Aethalodelphis obliquidens (assembly GCF_003676395.1). Lineage (NCBI taxonomy): Eukaryota > Metazoa > Chordata > Mammalia > Artiodactyla > Delphinidae > Aethalodelphis > Aethalodelphis obliquidens. The sequence goes on along the minus strand of NW_020837955.1, from coordinate 39,243,035 downwards.
AGCAGGTGTGTGGGGTTTCCAGGGAGCTGGGCGGGCGGGGCAGAGGGGCGCAGGCCTCCCGACGCTGGTTCTGCCATCCCCAGCTGTGCCACTTTGAGGAGGCCATCTTTTGTCTCCATCTCTGTATCTGGGAAGTCGGAATAGAGCTATCTCTAAGGTTTTTACAAGGATTAAAGGAGGTAATTTACACAAAGCCCTTTGCCCAGCCTGGGGTCAGCAGTGGCTTGATGTCATTCTTCATGGTGTGGGGCACTGGTGGAGCTGCAGGGCAGAGGCTGGAGAGGGGCTGGGCCCACGCTGGGAAGGCCTTCAGGGCCCACGGGGGAGTCTGGATTGAATTTGGGAGGCCGCGGGAACCTTTGGAGGCTTCAGTCAGAAGGGTGCATGGTTCTTGTTTGGGCTGATTGAGGTTTTCCACATCTGTATCCAGTAAGACGCCTCCCCTTCCTCTCCCAGGACAGGCTTCTGAATGCCTGGCTGGTACTCGGAGACCCTGTTAGCACAAACCAAAGCTTTCAGAAAGGCCAGGTGGGCCAGTCTGTCTGCTGTCTGCTGCATTTCCGGAAGGGATGGGGCGTTGATGGGGAGCGAGGCTGCTGCCTTACTGGATCAGCGCTCTTTGGCCACACAAGCTAGAGGCATTGTCCACCCTCCTGGGCGCTGGGTCCACGGTGCCTGTGTCCTCTGATCTGGGGGCCTGCAGAGCGACCAAGGAACAGCACCCAGCCTCTCCCATCGCACCCCTCTCTAAACAGTTCCCGACCTGAACTCCGCCTCCATGGAGCCCAGAACGCCAGCATCAGTGGGGACCCTCCTGCTGTGAATGTACCTGGGCTGCCTGGGGCTGCTTCCTGGGGCTCTGGGGGCTGATGGTGACGGGTAGAGGAGCATCTCTTTGCTCGGCCCCAAGGCAAGGGATTGACCTTGTTCTCTCTGCCTGCAGGGCATTCCTGCCAGCATCACGTTTTTCAGTCCCTCTGGCCTGACACACAGTCTCAAGCATATTCAAGAGTTATCTGGTGACAACATTGACCAGATTAAGGTGAGGTATTCAGTGGGCTTTTGATCTTTTTCAGATGCTCTTTTTTTTTTTTTTAACTTTTACTAACTAGCCTAGAGTTTCCATGTGAAGTCAAAGCACTCCTGACCTCACAGACGCCCTGATGGAAGCTCTGTAGAAAAGGCAGGGCTGGACTACCCTGGTGGTCCACTGGTTAACACTCTGCACTTCCATTGCAGAGGGCTCGGGTTCCATCCCTGGTCCGGGAAATTCCACATGCTGCACGGAATGGCCAAAAAAAAAAAAAGGCCGCGCTTTAGGAGTCCCAGGCCCCGCTTGCAGCTCAGCAGTGCCACTTCCTGGCTGGTGCTCTTGGACTAGTTACTTAACCTCTCTGAGCCTGTCTCCTCATTTGTAGCATGAGGATAATTATCCCTTTGTGGCTTTTATAGACATGTGTATGGTCTTCCCTGATAGGTTATTCTCAGGATTAGATAGAAGAATTCAGGCAAAGTCCTTAGCTCAGGGCCTGGCACAGGTATTAGCATCCTTTCCCTTTTGCCCCATCTAACTGTCTTGAAATTGTTCTAAAAGTGATTCCCCTTTTCACGTCTTTTAATTCAAAGGATTTCCATTCGCACCTTTAGGGACTGTTTGTTAGGAGTCTACAAGTAGTCACAGCGCTGTGGTGCCTGTGATGGGGATGTTCTTAAAGGGCTCAAGGGGGACTGAGGAGGGGACGTGGGTATGACTGGGAGTGCCCAGGACAGGCTGCTAGCATTGCGGGCACTCACACAGCCAGGAGTGAAGGCCCTTACCTTTCATGACAGGTGCAGCTCACAGCACCCCTGGGGGGGGGGGGGTCAGGACTGTCTCAGTAGTATACACACTGCCGGCCCCTCCCTCCACCCCGGCTGGCACGCTCACTCCGGTCAGTGCCCAAGGACGGAGCACGGGCATCAGCACTGAGCTGTCGGGGGCACTGCTCAGGGACACTGTCTGCAGCCCGGGTCCAGCCCTGCAGGCAGGCTCCATGGGCCCAGCCAGGCCCGTGGTGGTGAGTCCGAGAGCGGAGCTCTCCAGACGCCCTCTCTCCTGTGACCAGACGATTTCAGAGGGAATAAAAGGCTCACGGGGAAAAGTCATTTTGTGACCAAGCTGCTTCTCCTGAAATTATGTCTGCTGTTTGCTGGTTCCCAATCTCAGGGAGTTTCTTTCCTCCTTCCTTCCTTCCTTCCTTCTTTCTTCCTTCCCTCCCCTCCCCTCCCCTCCCCTCCCTTCCCTTCCCTTCCCTTCCCTTCTTTCTTTCCTTTCTTTCTTTCCTTTTTTTTTTAAAACATCTTTATTGGAGTATAAGTGCTTTACATTGTTGTGTTAGTTTCTGCTGTATAACAAAGTGAATCAGCTATATATACATATGTCCCCATATCTTCTCCCTCTTGCATCTCCCTCCCACCCTCCCTATCCCACCCCTCTAGGTGGTCACAGAGCACCAAGCTGATCTCCCTGTGCTATGCAGCTGCTTCCCACTAGCTATCTGTTTTACATTTGGTAGTGTATATATGTCCATGCCACTCTCTCACCTTATCCCAGCTTACCCTTCCCCCTCCCTGTGTCCTCAAGTCCATTCTCTACATCTGCATCTTTATTCCTGTCCTGCCCCTAGGTTCTTCAGAACCTTTTTTTTTTTTTTTAGATTCCATATATATGTGGTAGCATATGGTATTTGTTTTTCTCTTTCTGACTTCACTCTGTATGACAGACTCTAGGTCCATCCACAAATAACTCAATTTCGTTTCTTTTTATGGCTGAGTAATATTCCATTGTATATATGTGCCACATCTTCTTTATCCATTCATCTGTTGATGGACACTTAGGTTGCTTCCATGTCCTGGCTATTGTAATTAGAGCTGCAATGAACACTGTGGTACATGACTCTTTTTGAATTATGTTTTTTTTAGGGTATATGCCCAGTAGTGGGATTGCTGGGTCATATGGTAATTCTATTTTTAGTTTTTTAAGGAACCTCCATACTGTTCTCCATAGTGGCTGTATCAGTTTACATTCCCACCAACAGTGCAAGAGGGTTCCCTTTTCTCCACACCCTCTCCAGGATTTATTGTTTGTAGATTTTTTGATGATGGCCATTCTGGCTGGTGTGAGGTGATACCTCATTGCAGTTTGATTTGCATTTCTCTAATGATTAGTGATGTTGAGCATCCTTTCGTGTGTTTGTTGGCAGTCTGTATCTCTTCTTTGGAGAAATGTCTATTTAGGTCTTCTGACCATTTTTGGATTGTGTGGTTTGTTTTTTTGATATTGAGCTGCATGAGCTGCTTATAAATTTTGGAGAGTAATCCTTTGTCAGTTGCTTCATTTGCAAATATTTTCTCCCATTCTGAGGGTTGTCTTTTCGTCTTGTTTATGGTTTCCTTTGCTGTGCAAAAGCTTTTAAGTTTCATTAGGTCCCATTTGTTTATTTTTGTTTTTATTTCCATTTCTCTAGGAGGTGGGTCAAAAAGAATCTTGCTGTGATTTATGTGATAACAGTGTTCTGCCTATGTTTTCCTCTAAGAGTTCTATAGTGTCTGGCCTTACATTTAGGTCTTTAATCCATTTTGAGTTTATATTTGTGTATGGTGTTAGGGAGTGTTCTAATTTCATTCTTTTACATGTAGCTGTCCAGTTTTCCCCCAAGCTACAGTAATCAAGACAGTATGGTACTGGCACAAAAACAGAAATATACATCAATGGAACAGGATAGAAAGCCCAGAGATAAACCCACATATGGTCACCTTATCTTTGATAAAGGAGGCAAGAATATACAATGGAGAAAAGACCACCTTTCTTTCTTTTTTAATGTTTCTTTTTTAAAAACACAGTCTTTTTTTTTTTGGCCGTGCTGCAGGGCTTTGTGGGATTTTAGTTCCCCAACCAGGGGGCAAACCTGGGCCCTCAGCAGTGGGAGCGCAGAGTCCTAACCACTGGACCACCAGGGAATTCCCTAAAAAATAGCTTTATTGAGATATAATTCACATACGATAAAACTCACTTTCTATGAATTACATATGTACCCTTTTAAAGTGTACAATTCAGTGGTTTTCAGTAAATTCACAGAGGCGCGCCACCATCGCCCTCTCGGTGCAGAACATTTCAGAGCCACGAAAGAAACCGCATATCCATTAGAGTCACTCCCCAACCCCCTAGCAACCACTAACCCAATCTCTGTCTCTGCAGATCTACCTATTCTGGACTTTTCATATAAATGGAATCATACCATACGTAGCCTTTTGAGACTGGCTTTTTTCAGTTGGCATAATGGTTTCAGGATTTACCCATACCGTCATGTGTCAGTACTTCCTTCCTCTGTATTGCCAGGTAACAGTCCCTTCTATGAATATACCAGAAGGAGTTTCTTGTTGTGGTTTTGGTTTGGATTCCCCTAATGGCTAGTGATGTTGAGCATCTTTTCACGTGCTGTTGGCCATTTTTATATCTTCTTTAGAGAAATGTCTACTCACATCCTTGCCACTTTTTAACTAGGTTGCCTTTTTGTTCAGTTGTAAGAGTTCTTGTTTTCTGGATACAAGTCCCTTATCAGGTATGTGATTTGCAGAAACGTTCTCCCATTCTGTGAGTTGTCTTTTCACTTTTTTAACGGTGTTCTTTGAAGCACAAAAGTTTTCTTTATCTAGTTTTTATTTTATTATTTGTGCTTTTCATCATGTATCTAAGAAAACATTGCCTAATGCAAGGTCATTGAAGATTCACTCCTATGTTTTCTTCTAGTTTTATGGTTTTAGCTCTTACATTTAGGTCTTTGATCCATTTGGAGTTAATTTTTGTTTATGATGTGAGGTAGGGGTCCAGCTTCATTTTTTTTCCTCAGGGAGTTTCTTGAGGGGTAGCTGCTTCATGGGGGGGAGCGTGGGAGCTACAGGAGCCCGAGCTTCTGTGAGACAGCAGCCTCCTTCCCCTCATTCCCACACGCGCTGGGGAGGAGTGTCAGGCCACAGCGTCCTGAGGTTGTGCAAGGGCGGTATCTTGTTCACACTACCGCCAGCCTGCCTGGGGGGGTGGGGAGGGGGGTGCTGGGCAGGGGCTGCCATTGTCGGGGGGCTCACCTTCACAGACCACTCCCAGGCGGGTCCATGTCCACGGTGTTAGTCCAGAGGGGCGTGGGGATGAGCACGTTCTCTGCCAGAAGCTGTCGATCTTCTCAGTTCACCCCTGCGCTGGCAACTGAGAGGCAGGGTAATTGTGCCCCTTTCACAGATGAGGAAACCAAGGATCAAAAAGGCTAAGTGATTTGTAATGACAGCTAGCGAGGGCCAGAGTCACAGCGAAAAATCCTGTTCAGCACAAAGTGAGGCTCTGGACGGGACCTTCAGACACGAGCTTGTCTGGAGAGGGGCGTCCTGCTGACGAGGCCCAGGCCGTTGGAGCTTCTAATCTGGGATAACGATGGTCCTACAGGTAGCAGCCGCTGACGGTCACTGGGCGTTTGTCTGTGCCAGGCATGGGGCCATGCGGGTGGTTACACGCATTGCTCAGCTAATCCTCAGAGCAGCCTGAGGAGGAAATCTCTTAACCTTTCTGCTTCACGGAGGAGGGGACGGAGGCCCAGAGAGGGCAGGTCACTTGCTGAGGCCACCGTCCTGTGCAGCTGCGATGTGAACCCGACCCTCTGGCTCCGGGCCCTGGTCCTGACCGCTCTGCTTTCCTAGGGCCCAGCCACCACCCCATGCTGCACGCAGAGCCCCTTTCAGACTGTGTTCAGTGCTCCACCCGGTCCCGCCGTGGCAGGCGCTGATTGATTCCAGGCCTCTCCTGCCCGCCCACCCCCCCACCCCACCAAGCCCGGGCCGCAGGGCTAGTGAGAGCTTGTTCAGGCCGATGGTGAGGCTGTCAAGAGACGGAGGCTTTTTGCAGGCGGTAGAGCTGGGTTCACATCAGGAGGTGTCATCTCATTTATAAGCTCTCACGTGAGGAGTGATGTCCTAACAGACAGGAGGCAACAGGCCCTGATCCCATCGCCCCCTGCGGGTGCACTGAGGCCCCTCTGTCTTCTCCCTGCAGTTCGTGGCCATTGGGCCCACCACAGCCCACGCCCTGGCCGCGCAGGGCCTGCCCGTGAGCTGCACCGCAGAGAGCCCCACGCCGCAAGCCCTGGCTGCGGGCATCAGGACGGCGCTCCAGTCCCATGGATGCTGAGTCAGAGGCCCCAGCGCCCTCCCTGGGCGGAGCTGCCCCTGTGGGCCCAGGACCAGGTGCTACTGCGTCCCGGTGGAGCCGGGCATCGGGCAGGGGCTCCTGGGAAACCGCCCCCTCACACTTCTGCCTCGCGCCCGGGGGAGCCCCCGCCAACACCGAGGCTGGGCCGGGACCCGGGGCCGCGTCAGGCCCACGTGCGCCTGACGTCCCTTTGTGGAGTCCAGCTCGGACCCCCGCCCGGCGCACGCGGCTCCTGTGGCAGCAGAAGGAAATCAAATAAAGTGCACTGGCCACTCCTGCTGACTGTGCCTTGTTACTTGCTGTCTGTGGTTTCAGTGCAAAGCTGTGTTTGGCGCCCACGTTCTGAGAACTGACAAACCTGGTATGAATAATAAAGTTTGCTGTGTGTGAAGGAGTTTTATTCATCTTACAGAAGGACCTCGAAATTCCTGCTTTGTGGACAACTGTAATTCGAATACAGAGAGGCTTTCTTTCCTTCAGAGACAGAAAAACCGCATCAGTCCGCCGGGCTTCCCAGAGGCTGGCGAGGGGGCTCCCGTACTTCAAGGGGCTCCCGTGCAGATGCAGGGCCTGCAGGGAGGTTTCGGGAATCCGTCCCCGAACTTTATTCCCATTTTTATAAGCTTGGCCTGGCTTCTGAGCTGGGTTGAATGAAACCCGTGTCTGTCTGTCAGTCACGTGAGCTTGTGGTAGGAAAGATCCCTGTGCTCCCCGCGCATGGCAGGTCCCGTTGGAAGGCGTTTTCTATTGAGCGACTCCAGCCCCGTGCAGGGGCTTTGCCTCTCTGATGTCCATTCCCGTTAACAGCCCTCGGGAGTAGATGTCACTAGTATTCCCATTTCTCTGGTGAAGAAGAGGAGACTCAAGAAGTTAAGTGACAGCTAGTGAGTGACAGAACCAGGATGAATTTAGAAGGGGTTTGTGGACTCAGCACGTAGACCAGGACCGGTGACGTTCATACACCACCTCACATCAGATGGACATTAGCTCGGGGGGGGGGCAGCCGTCTGTTCCTGACGTGGGGGCAGGGGAGGGGTGTGTCAGGGGTCAGGCTGCAGGGCTGCCTTAGGTGGTCTGCCCACCACTTTGGTGGTGCTGAGTGCAGGGGGCATGCACAGTACCCTGTTTTTGCTCCCGGCTCTTCAGAAGTGGCAGTTGGGTTTTGGGGGTCTTTTTGTATCTCGTTGCCCAGAATTTGCCCCAACGGCACATGCACACAGTTATTTTTAGTCCCTTATAGTTTCTTTGTATTTTGTTGCTCAAGGAGACGTTTGTCCAGGTGCAAGCACTGCAGCAAAGGGTCCCAGGGCCCAGAGCCCAGCCTGCCGGGTCCCATAAAAGACTGTCCTTTGGGGTCGATGATGCCCAGACTGGGTGAGCCGGTCCCCTGATCACGTGCTTGGGGGTCAGGGCAAGGTCAAGTTGCTATAGAAACGGTGGTTTCTGTACTTTTGGCTGAGGCAGAGTTGCAAGCACAAACCTTTAGCATTATGAGCAGAACTGAAAATTATAAAGCTATGTATAAAAATCCTTTTAACAATGCTGAACCACGGGAGTCTGCTTTGTTACTTTACTAAGTGCAATGAACATAGTTTTCCTTTCCTTTGTAATTGTTTCCTTTTCTTTCCATTATTCTCAAGGATTGAAGCCAGTGCCGTGGCCTCAGAACCCTTCTGAGACCAGGGGTGTGGCTGGCGCAGGAAGCAGAGGGAATCTGTTCTGACCTGGGGTGGAGCCCCGTGCGTGCCTCACCGTATCACTGAATATGTGCAGGACCGAGGGCCGGGAGGGGGAGGCTCATCCTCTCCAGTCGAAAGCAAAGGTAGAATTGGACAAAATGGTTACAAACAACCATTTCAGGGCTCTGGAATTTGACCTGAGTCAGACGACAAATCGAGAAGCGTTTATTCTTGAAAACCCGCCCTTTGGGCCAGACCAGCGGGAGTGGCCTCGTGGCCTAGAGATGCCCCTCACCCCTGTGCACCCACTGCTGGGACCCTAGATTCGGGCAGGAGGAGAAAACCAGGGTTTTTTCAGTGCAAGGTGGTGAACCCTGTAGGAAGGGAATAGGAAAACCTGCAGCGTTGCTAGTCTGAGCTTGTGGTCCCAGTTGGGACGAGCCACAGACCAATCAGAAATGGAACGGGGACCTCGTGGGGATGAGAGCTCCACAGAAGGACTGACTGGGTTAGCCGACTGGGAGGAGTGCTTGCGTGCAGTGCAGTGCCGGCCCGACAGGGGGATGCAGGGTGCGGGCCAGAGGGAACTTGTGGGGCCACGGGTGTGTCCTATAACCGATCGTGGTCGCACAGGGAGGCCATTTGTCCCGGAGGATTGCGTAAAGTAATTTGGAGAGCGCTGCGTTATACACATGTTTTTCTCTGTATTATCGAAGTGAAATAGGTTAGACCACGAATCAGGAACTCTGGCTGCACATGAGAACCACGTGACGTGCTTCTGCAAAGGGAGTTGCTTCGCCCACCCCCATCCTACTTAATTGTTTCCTAGGGCAAAGCCCAAGCAGCAGGCGTTTCAGAAGCCCTCCAGGTGGTTGCCATCTGCAGCCACGTTTGAAAACCATCGCACCTGGCCAGGGGGCAGTCCCCGGGCGAGTCTAGAAGCTGGAGAAGTACGAAACAGGCGCCGGGCAGCGGAGGAGGAGACGAGAAACCCGGCTGGAGGCGGGCGGGGAGACAAAGGTGAGAAGGGGTGCGTGGGCTGCAGAAGAGGGGCCGCATCACCCCACGGGGGCAGGGGCGGGAGGCGGCCCAGGGAGGGTGAGAGCGGGGCTGGGCACAGGCGACAAGGATTTGCTAAATGTCTTTCATCCGCATGGCAGCCTGAAGTGACCTTTTGGAGAGGAGGTGACCAGGGTTTAAGGAGAGGCGGGGCAGATTTGGAAAGATGGAGGTCAGTTTGGGATTTGGAAGGGTTGCTGCCGACTCAGTCCATCAGAGGGAGGTGAGCCGGGCATCGAGGGTGCAGGTTTCCTGGCCGTCGCTGTGAGTGGGGAACCTGGGCTTTGGCAGCTGGGCTGGGGGGCTCCTGTTAGCAGTTTAGAACGTGAGGGCTGGTAGGCAAACGTGAGTTTTAAAGTGACTGGGGAAGGACCCCTGGTTCTGCAGATACTGGGGACGGCAGAAGGCAGCGTCTCAGTAACGTTCAGCTCCGGAAAGTTAAACCCAGAGAGGCCACACGTGGTTCTGCTCACCCCTTCCCAGAGGCTGACAGTTCCTCCTAAGGCCGAGAGTTTTGCTGGTTCGTTGTCTGTGGGCTGGTAGGAGAGAGTGAATGGCAACCTCAGGACAGGAGCTCGACAGGCACAGGTCCAGCCTGGGAAGGGTTAGCTTTGAGGTTGTGGAGCCGGCATGAGGCACGAGTCCCACACGACCCTGATAGAGCCCCCAGCCCCAAGTTTCCTGTGTCCTTCCTGAAGATCAGAAGGGACAGAACATGAGGTGGGAGAGGACAGATCAGGGAGCAGACACTGAACAGAGGTGCTGTAGAGGGTTCGCCATATTCTGCGTTCGCTCCTTACGTGGGCTCTTGTGCGCCCACCCCAGCCGGTGCCGCGGAGTGTTGGTGCAGGAAGACCTTTGGGAAGAGAGTAAAGCATCGTGCGGGAATCTGCGCGCCGAACCAGTGCTGGGCCTCGGGCCTGGGGTGGTCAGCAGTGAGTTGAAGGTGTTCCCTTTGGACCTTAGAGCTGAGCTCATAATTATGGGATGAGTTCTCGGGCGCTGTTCCAAGTTTTAGATGCTTTAACTCAGTTACATGTAATAACTCACCTAACGAGTTAAAATAATGGCTCCGTGCCAACTATTAGGTTAAATGTTGATGCAATTATGTTAATTGTGAATGGAAGGTAAAATAAAAACATTGCGATGTATATGGTTTTTTTAGAAAATAAACTAGCAGGAAATCATTTTACTAAAAATTCTAATGTGTAACATATTCTTAACAATAAGCCAAATAATGCCATTCAGGATTTACTGCTGTGTCTGAGAGGTTTATCCGGTGCAAAGGTGACGTCGGGTCACGACCTCTGACACCTAATGAGTCTGGGCCACGTGCTGGGAACCTGGGGGTCAGAGACAGCACGGCTCCTGCCCTCGAGGGGCTGCAAACACTGTGAAGGGACAAAGTCGGTAGGCAGCTGAGCTCAGCAGAGCTGGTCTGTACTTCACTCGGCAGGACTGTGGCCAGGAGACGGGGGCGGTCCACGGCGTCACTCTCCGAGGCTCTGTCGCCAGGAGCCTGACAGTGGGGTCCCAGGATGGCCGTCTTCGAAACCGAGTCGCCTGCCTTTTGTGTCAGTGTCATTGATTGTCATATTTTCCTTCAGAGATTTTATTTTAAAAATTAGATTTCTTTTTTTTTTCCTTAAATCCATTTCTTACAATTGTCAGAGGTTCTTGGCTGGGCAATGGTGTCATGTGACTTCATCCCTCGATCATACCTCTCTGCCCCTCTCCTGAATCCTGACCCAATCCTTTCCTCCCCAAACATTTTATAAATAAGAAGGGACGTGGCACCAGGGCTGACCGGTCTGACCATCAGTGCCTGGTGTGCGCCAGCTCCAGGCAGGAGGTGCGGGCGAGAAGGGCAGGCAGCACGCAGGCCGCCAGACTGGGCTCCTGGGGTCCCACCTCCCTCACAGGTTTAACTTCCCCAAACTGGAAACGTTCACTTTACCTCCTGGAAAATTGCTCCTCGGCGCCAGATAAAGTGAAAAACATTTTGGAAAGAGCTGCAAGTTAACGATGTTGACCTGCACCCCACGGCCAGGTCAGCCAGGAGCTCCACACAGCTCAGCTTCCCCAGTCCTGTAGGCCCCCCTCCCCGTCCCCGAGGACACCCCGAGAGCTCCCCAACTCAGGCAAGAGGAGGTCAGCTCGGCCCGTCCTCTGGGTGAACAGAGGCAGAGACTCATTCACACAGTCTTCAGTCTGCAGTGCTGTGGAATTAGCCAGCTGAGGGTAAACTCAATGAGGCCAAGTGACAGCAAAGCAGGACAGAGCCACCCGGCTGAGAACATTCTACTTATGAGCTCACAGCCCCAAACCAGAAGGGGAAGAAACCAGGATTCTACACGCACTGCCTCTGTCGTCTCAAACTCTCCCGCTGTTCCTGACCTCACCGGGGGTGCGGCCACGGGGCAAGGGATGACCCCGCTCAGCACAGAGCCCCAGGATCCCCTTTGGGGGGGCTGTTAGCCACTCTTACCCTCGTTGCTCACTTCAGTGCCCTAGTCACTCTGCAGCTAAGACAGATGACACAGCACATCAGCAGGCTTGCAACGATCAGTAAGCCTCCGGCCGTGGTGACCATAATCTTGAAGTCAGGCCTCTCAGTTATCATCCTGATGTCAAGCACACACCCAGGCAGAGAAGCGCTGGGGGCAGTGAATGTGCCCTCACCGTGCCCCAGCCACTTAGCAACCTCAACATGCCTCCTTCAGTGGAGGGAGCGTGAGCCCAAACCACAGAGCCTTCTGCGTGTAAAACGTGGATACATCTTCCTAAGCTGCTCCCGGATGGGTAAAGGGTTTATTTGTGGATGAAAAGGGACTGAAATGTGAAGTCTAGAGAGAAGGAAGTCAGAAGGACACATGGTGGGAGGACTCTTTCTCCCCCTCTCACAGGCAGTAACGCGCAGTTGCAAATCAGACAGACCTACATTTGAGCCAGTGACTTCGCTCCCAGACCCTGGGCCTCCATCACTTTCAGAGATATGTTCACTTTCAGAGATATGTTCACTTTCAGAGTCAGGCTTAAAAATCTCCTGTGGGAATAACTAAGGGAATGTCTTTTTTTTCAAAAATGTTGTGTGTGCAATGCCGAGAATGTGCAAACCCACTTTGTAAATGATATGTGTTTTAGGGGAAAAAAATGTCAGTTCTCCCAATGACAAGTAGGTCATGCCATCTTAGTATTTAAAGAAATTCTAGAAGCTCCCCGCCAAACCCTTCCCCCGGCTCCGAGGTGGAGAGTGTCCTGCACAGACAGACCAGGAGCCACCTTCGCCAGGAGCCCCTCTCCCTTATTCTCTCTTTATCGTACGGTCACACGCCTCCCTCAGCTATTTTTCTTCTGAAATCCAACTGATTTCCTCAAAATCCAGTTTACCTGGAATAAGCAATTTGGTTAATCAAATACCCTGAACCTTGAGAAGCCAGTCCCTTCAAAGGCTTGGTAATCACTGGAGAGGAGAGAGGTAACTCCCTGAGAAAAGCCAACGATTCTAATGGTAAGCCACACCTCCCTGAGTCCAGGCGTCCTGAGCTGCATGAAACCAAATAAAAATAAATTTAAAATAAAATGAATTGTAGGGAACAAGACCCTTCAGTAATAAATCCCCTGCTCCTATGATCCTAAGAAGGATCTCATTGTCATCTAGAGGGAGACCTGACTTCCAGATGTGCCGTCTTCCGCCAGAGCTCAAGGGAGGGACAGGCAGGTTCTGGGGCTTTGAGACCCGTTGGGACGCAGGCTGTGTGACATCAGCCTTCAGAACACCAGCTCCCAATCACAGACTTCTCAGTTCTGTCCTGCATTTAGGTTGATTTCCGCCTCCCAGGAAATGCAGAATGTCTAGATGTCAGCCTTCAGAACACCAGCTCCCAATCACAGACTTCTCAGTTCTGTCCTGCATTTAGGTTGATTTCCGCCTCCCAGGAAGTGCAGAATGTCCGGATGAAATTTGTGCATCATTTTGTTCTAAGTCTTGCAGCTTTGCAGGTTCTGGTTTCCCTCAGAGAAAATATTTAGGGTTTGTCTTCTAATCAAAACATAGTTTGAGATTTTGATAAAAAGATGGAAGAAAAACCCTGCCACGTGGTGGGGAGTCAGTGTCCTTAGACCCAAGAGTTATGGCCACATGGTGGACACTATGTAGCCACTTATCACAACTCAGATCTGTGTTCACTGACATATATTGATCTGATTAAGTAAATTGATAAATATAGCTGACATATAGTTGATATATATAACTATATATTGATACATAATTTTTGTTTGGTTTTTTTGTTTGTTTGTTTTGGCTGTGCCACATGGCATGCGGGATCTTAGTTCCCTGACCAGGGATTGAACCCATGCTCCCTGCACTGGAAGCACAGAGTCTTAACCACTGGACCACCAGGGAAGTCCCTATAACTATATACATAGTTTTATAAATGACTATATATACAAAACATACAATTGACATATATGTCAGAGTTCTATATATGGTTATCTATGTTATACAGAGAGCATACAACTGACAGTATAGTTGAGAACTGTATACTGACATCGATAACGTACCATGCGGTGAGAAGAAGCTAGAGTTTGGTTCTGGTCACGTTTCTCCGATCACAAGGTATGGAGAGCCTGCCAAGCCAGTTCCACTAGACGAGGGGGTTCATTTAGCTACACGAGGGCTCCTTACGGAAGCCCAGGGGCAGGAGGGGAGCAAAGTGGACCTCACGGGCACAGGCGTGGGTCTCTCTCTGGCTCTGTGTAAATGTCGCATATCAGAGTCACATGGGAAGTACAAGATGCCGGCGCGACACCTTACGTAATTTTATTCTGCCCTTCATCTTCTTAGTTTTTGTTTTACAGAAAGTTTTTAGCTTCTGATCAAAAGCTAATTTCAAATTTAATAAAGAACGAGAACACAGCTGAAAGTGTGAATGCTGCCTGGGTAAATGTGATAAGATTAAAGGGTTATTGCTAAGTTTTCAGGCACAATAATGGTAGGTCAGATGCTTTTCTTTTTCTTCAGTCTGTCTTGGGAGGTGAGGCCAGGGTACAGACTCAGGAAGCAGAAGGAGGGCCTCAGAGCTGAGCAGGAATGAGGTGCGGCTGCGAGACAGCTGCGCCCTGGGAGGGGCGGCAGGGCCCTCACCCCGGCTGAGGCCGGGCTGGAGAGACCCGCCAGCCTGGGTGCATGGAACACCAGGGTCGGGGGGACTTCACTGACCAGGATCAGTGGCAGTTTCTGAGCAGGAAGGGGCAGTGTTTGGCCGGGAGACAGAAGCTGAGGTGGGGCCTGCGGTGACACAGAGAAGGCGGCTGGGGGCCTTCCCCGGCCTCCGTGCCCGGGGCGGAGGCTGGCCACCTGTGCAGACCAGATGCACACAGTCTAATCACACACACAGTTTTGTGGTTGCTGCTTTTCCTTCCTCTGGCCACCCAGAAATAAGTCGTGGGCCCTCCCTCGGCCTGAATCCTAGTAGTAGAACCACATTTCTTTAAATTGCTCCGGAGCCAAGCTGAAAGAACTTTGCACACAACTGTTGCCATAAGAGACCTGTGCATGAATCCGGTTGTCCTTTTCCTTCACATCACACAGAGGAGGAATTAGTTCAGTGACATAAAGAAATGGCCTCAGAGCGGACTTTGATGGTTCGGATCTTTCGGAGTTGTAAGCACATCTTTCTGTGCCTTAAGAAGTCCAGAATTTATATTGGAAACACTCAAAGAATCTCAATTACAGAATTAGGTCATCATGGGGGTTTCTATAATTACAGCTGTATTTCATTCTTGGAGCTTTAAAAAACAAATTTAACTTGCTGTGAATACTCTAGATTCAAAAATCATTCCAGTTGGAGTGAATCATACCTTTAGCCAGGCATGTCACACTCTTCTCAGTGGTAGACCTTTCAAATATATTGAATATTTGGTTGCTAAGGAATGTAACTGCTTGTGATGCTTTGTGCGTTGTGACCTCAAAAGTATCTAACTCAGTGGATCTATTCTATTGCACACTGACAATATACCAGATATTCAGGGCAAGGAACAAATAAGCACCGCTTAAAATAATCCTACGCTGTTTCAGAGCATGAAATTAGCATTTGGATCTTAAAATGAAACGAAGCAAAATTACAAAATATTCATAGGACAGTGGGTAAAGTCACCTGGGTAAAATTTGGGAGTCCCGGGCTGTATCCCTGCTTCAACCTAGGCTGTCTGAATCGGGGTGAATTGCTTCAACTCTATTCCAGTTTCCTCATTTGCAAAAACGGGGCTGGTGGTGGAACTAGATGATTCTAAAGCTCTGGAATAAAGAAGAATCCAATAATAAGCATCATGATGTTTTTCTTTAAACAGAGAGGATATAGTAATTAGGATAGGAAAATGATCTGGGACAATCCACGGGCCCCTAACATGTAAAAGGAAAATCTTGAGACTATAAAGGAAGGAGAAGAAAAATAAGATGCCGATGTGAAGAAGACTGCATGGTTTTTGTTGTTTTGTTTTTGCTTTTGATGAGCACCAGTGGGCTGGGAGCTGCAGCGAAGATGTGAAAGAGAAATCGACTCCTGGGGTTACATCTAGAGGTGATTCAAGGCCTGGGGAGTCGTTGCTTTGAGCAGAGGCCACTCGGATGGATGCTGCAAGTCCTGCTTTCTCCTGGAATCAGAGAACAGCACGGATGGCTGGGGCCCACACTGAAAGCTGTCTCTCTCGTTTCCTGTGACTTAATGGTAATAGAACACATTAAAACTTGTTTGGCTCTCAGAAAATCAATACCAGAGATATGACAGTGACAAGGACCAGGCCCAGACAGAAGATGAACAGGGAAGAAGCTGCCCCAGATTGATTTCAGAAGGATTTCCTGGCATCCCAAGTCCCTGGACGATGCCTTTTATGACCGAAGAAAGCAGTTCATTTACTTCTTCAAAGGGTCCCTCGTAATAGAAGGCTTTCCAGCCTGGTATTGCTTCTGTCATCCTTGACTGAAATTTGTCAGATGACCAAGTTCTTAGTTAAAAGCTGTTTTCAATTACTGCAGACCTATATATACGGCCATGGCAGATCATCCCATCATACAGAAAATTATTAAGAACTTCAAGCCCAAAATATTTGGTGCAAAGCCACAGATTTGCTTACCTCATTGCTATAAATTAACCTAAAAATCAATGACTTCCAGAAAAGCCAGTCTTAACTTTGCTTTGCAAGTGTTTGCATCGATGTGAATAGAAATCAAGTCCTTGACCCTTATCCGATGAAGATTATTAAGGTTTTTTCCGGAAATAGAGCCACAAAGCCATTCTGTCAATGTAGACTCAGCTGACTACTCCTGCACTCACCGCTCGCCTTCTGCAAAGGCAGCACGTGCTGGAAAGTTGTCAATAGCAGGGACAAACAACAGATTCCTGGCTGCCTTCAAGTGGCTTATTTCCCAAGCAGTCTAGCTCAGAGCAGTGGCTTGACGTCTGTGACGTTGATTCCTGCATCCTGAACTCGTGATGAGAAAAATAGGCAAATGGAGAGCCAGAGGATTTCTAAGAGAAAAAGTCCGATTTCTTTTACAAAGAAAACAAACCAGACTTTTAGTAACTGAAGCAAATATGCCTCCTTAACTTAAAACCCAATGGGAAAAGCATTACTTGAGCTTTTAAATTACTTGATTGGAAAATCAAATTTCTCAACAAATAATTTTACAAAAATTTTAGGAAAGGTTAGAAAAAGCATCCTGAGGAATACCTGTCTGCCTTCCACTCTGTCTAGGGCTCTGTAGCCGCATTTCCCAACACCCACCGTCTGTCCCTCCACCCACCTCGGCCCCAATTTCACCGAGAGACAGGAAGGCAGCCATAGCCATGGGTCCAATCACGGGAGAGGCCACTCACCCCCTGAACCCCAAGGGCGTGGAAATGATTTTACTGCACTGAAAACTCAGGGATTCAGTGGAAAAGAGCACAGAATTTGTATTAACTACACTCCAAAATCCCTGTCCTAACAATTTATCTTTTTCTAATACTTGACAGTGTACAAAAGGTTTTCATGTGTATTTCTCTCTTGCTCTTCACAACTCTTGTCAGTGGCAGGACAGATACTGCTGTGCACGTTTCTAGATAAAGAAACTGAAGTTCCCCAGTTGTGTCTCTGGCCAAAGGTCGACCGCCAGTCGCTCCTGACCCTGCTTCGCCTCATCCCAGCCTAGTGCCCTTGCACTCTCTCCTTTCACGAGGTGCTCTTCTGTTTGAATATACACACCTGCATCCCAAATGGCCCTGAACAGAACAGCTTTCCAGCTCTCTGTAATTCCTATAATGTGCTCCTCCCTCTTCAAGGCAGGAAACACTTTATATGGCAGCTTATTTATGTTCCGAGGGTTAGACTACCAAAATAAGACTCTTGAAGCTAATTGGATAACTTTATTTTTCCTGTATCAGTTATCTTAGCCATCATGCTCCTTTAACTTTACATAATACATTATATGGCCACCATTACCTGTTCTTAACATAAACAAACCCCCCCAAAATTAATGTAATAAGGACAAAATGTGGGCACTGAAGTTAAACTGAAAAAGAACTCTCAACGATCAGGCCACAAATACCCCATACTTCTAAAGACGCAGCTAAAACACAGGCACTTTAAAAAGCTTTAATTTAAATTAAAATCAGCAAATGACAAAAACATTTTAAAAGGATCTTTTCTTCCCCTGTAGGAACTTGCATGTTATTGCTCTGACAAATGAAGAGAGCTGGAATTGATATCTTCTTGCTTAAAAGCACATCTTCCTCTTGACTGAAACGCTGTTTGCTAAGGAGAGAGGTAAGATGAGCGACTCTAATACCGTGAACTCCAGCTTCTTTCTGCCTAAGTAGAATATCCTTTGGAATTCATTAACCCCCCAATTAGATATAATCAATGGACATGTCCGGGTTTAACTAACAAGAGTTTTATTCTGTGTGTGCGCTTGCCACAAGGGGAAACAGAATGACAGCTGTCCTGATATGAGACATCGTTGATTTTGTACAACTGCTTTACAATTTAGGCAAAACTTTCAATGCTTCAGTGATTAGCTGATGCAGATCTGTCCCGAGGACAATGCAAACTGCATAATTACAAGGAAGTGGACAAATGGCAAGTGATAATTCTGCCGGGCTATGAGAGCTGCCAACTCACCAGTGTAAACATCTGAAAATCTCAGTGTACGAAAAAGGAGTCTGTAAAAATTCAGCTTAAAACAAGTTTATTCCAGACAGTTTTCTAGTCTAGTTCATATTTCTTCAGAAGGGTGTGGCTAGTGAGTGGAGGGGGGCTGCACAGTGAAAATCATCTGCACGTAGCACCGAGGCGGGTCGGCAGCAGCATGTCTTCCCACACTCAGGCCAGGCCAGTGGACTTGGTGGCGGGGCAAGCTCTTGTCTACAGAGGCATCATGCACGTAAATCCAAACCATCAACTCAACAGGACAGAGGATGCTGGATCTGTAGGTTACGGTATCTTTTGAAACTGAGATCAATTAACTGTGACAAGTACAGACAGCCTTGCATGCTGTAGGCACTGGAAAAAGAGAGTATGTTTTAAGCAACTGGACAAGAGCCATATAGCAGCAAGTAGTAAGTATAATATTCTAGTGAGAATTTAGTGGATGGCAGAATTTTATTTTTAATGATGTTTTAATCTTCACTTTGTAAAATTTATTAATTAAACCAGTTCACATCAAAACTCAATGTGAAGAATGTGAAATGGAAAACTACAAAGACATTTTAAATAAATAATTTATTTATTCAAAATAGTTTTCTTACCTTATTCACAGTTTCAAGTTTAAAATGAAAAAAAAGGGGGGGAGAGTACCAATTCTTGATCAACTGTCATACAAAGTCAGAGAAAAGCAGATCCGTTCAGAACATGCACTGAAGAGAGAACTGTGCAATGGCTAGTCTTCGAAAAATCCTGTACTGAAGCTTAAAAAGGGCAGGCTTTTTCTGTGCAATTGAGAAGGGAACACTGTGGATATACAGGAAGTTTCTTTAACTGACCTGAACCACTAAAATCATTTGGATAATAGTTCCCTTGACCAAAGTAACATTTATCCAAGATAATTATCTCTTAAACCCATGTAGCTTAACATACTTCAAAAATATTTAAAAGTGTTAACTGCCTCACAGCAAGTCTATTAATACTGAGGTACCACATGCTTCTCAGAGAAACGAAGGTGGGAGCTCTAGGTCTGATTCTGATGTTGGCACCTCCAACGAGGAAGCCAAAGAACTCAACCATGACTGTTTGCCACGGGAAATGAGAACTCTTTCCATGCCGTGCCTGTTTTAAGTGGATATTTCCCTCATGTTTAATGAAACGAAGCACCAAATGGACACATAGCCCCCGAGTGCAGAAGGCACTGACAGCATCTCTGCGGATGCAGCCCCAGACGGGAGTCACTGAAGAGCACCACCGTCTCCGCCGCTGCCACGAGCCAGCTGGTCCAGCAAATGGACGAGAACGTCAATTCTTTCCAGGAGAGATGCGTTTTTGTTCGCAGTAGCTCTTAGAAGCTGGGAGTAAATCTGCTTGTTGGTTTTGAGGACTACATCTTCTTCAAGGTTACTACTGGGTTAAAAAGAGAGGGAGATGAAGCAAAGAGTGATGCCCACCAACAGCTGTAAAAGAAATCCAACAACTGAACACGGGCAGCCCTGTCATCACTTTTCAGGTGGAAGCAGGTGTTCTATTAATGCCGACTCCATTGACTGCTTATGGGCCTGTTTTTAAACATTTATTTCAAACATCAATTAGAGCCAATGATTATTCTTTTTATAAATATTCGACTACCTACTATGTACCAGGAACTACTCGTGGTCATGAACAAAACAGACCCAGAGCCCCTGCCTTCATGGAATCCACATTCTACTGAGGGAAGAGCTGGGGGAAGACATGTCGAGACGGTGAAGAGAACAGACTGTGAGATGACACGTGCTGTGAAGAAAACACAGTGGGGCCAGGCCAGGGCGAGAAGCCACGCGGTACACCTTCTGGGCACACACCTAGAGCGACTGTGGGACTGCTCCCCTGGAGCGAGCACTGCCGGAGACGGACGCACTGCCCCTCGTCTAGCTGAAATGATGTGCAGCTTCTGTGTGAAGAGTGCCCCTCAGCTGGAGAGTTCTAGAGGGAATTTCCATTTCAAAACTGTCTTAACAAAAATTTCTTAAGTTTGCAGTTTATTTTGAAAATATCTCCCCAGTAGGGTAGATCGATGGATTATATTTATGTTACTGAAAAAGACTAGTAATCACGGCAGTTCATTTCTAGCATCCTTTTTATTTTTTGAGTCCGGATATAATAAATGCAGAGCCCTGGCCACACATACAGAGAACAGCTGAGAGTGCGCACATGCACACGAGATCTGCCCGTGACCCTGTCCCCCCGGGAGAGCAAGGACTGGTATCCTTATTTTGTAATGAAAAACTAAATGATGTAAAAACTAAGCCCAGAAGGGTTAAATAATTTGGTTCAAGGTCAAAATGTTTTCTGACTTCAAATGCTATGTTCTTTCCACTCTCCAATATGCAAATCTTCCACCTTTGCCCTAGTGCCTGTTGGTCAGGCCTGCCGGAGAGCAAACCAGCCGCCTGGACCCTCCCTTCTGCTGCAGATCAAGGCTCAGGCTGTAGGGAGCCCCACTTCTCTCACAGCTCCACTACTGCTCTTCGACAGGACCCACCTCTTCCGCGCTGCGGCCGGCCTGACCACGGACGGGCCCAGGCTGGCAGCCAACGGGAGGCCGCCCACACCCCCCTCTTACAGACCCCTTTCTCCTTCCTGCTCGTTCTGACTTTCACCAGGGACATCTCCTCTCTCCACCCCACGCCCACCCAGCACCACCCACAGCACAGTAAAAATGACCGTTCAAAACGTATTCACTGTCTGCAGTTCGGGCCTAAGATGGATATGTTTTAGGGTTTTTTTGGGTTTTTTGTGGGGGGCAGGTTAACATTCACAAACCTCTGATAACCTTATAAGACATTTAAACTCCTATCTGACAGTAATCAAGGCAATAGCACTTAACAATTAGAAACAGTCTGAAATATGAATTGGTCTCTGTGGGCAATGACATCACACTGTCATTTCAGCTGATGCCTAAGGATAATTGATGGGCTTCTGAGATCGTAAATATAAAACCCTTTGATTTGTTCTGATCATAATTCTGAATGTTAAATCTTTATCTTCCAATTTCTACAAATCATTCCCTTCCTTAAGCAACTCTCATCAACAGTTAATGAAACCAGCCCAGGTCCACAAAATAAATAACTCCGGGAATAGTGATATTCATATTTATGAGAGGACCTCATACACTCTTCAGGGGAATGCACTGGGATGGCTCAGCCACCTGTTCACAACCTGGGTCTGATTTCTGATTGATTGCTACCTGATGTTAAATATTTTCAATATTACTTCTGTATCTCAGGGCTCATACAGAGCCCTGACAGAGCAGTGGAATAGCAGCTCCAAGACTCACATCCCTGGAGGACGATTATTGGGCTGTCTGTCCACCTGTCAGTGATCACTGTGCTGGTCGCCACTCTGTTCTGGCCTGCAGGGGTGAACCCTTGGACCCCGTTCCACAGGGGCTCTGCCCTCACCCCGGCACTGACTATGCTGGTTGGTCCAAGAGCAGGCACTGCTCAAAGCTGCTTCTCTAGGAACCAGGTTCAGGCCCAGGACAAATTCAGTCTCTCTTCTCTATCATTTAGTCCCACTGTGCTTCCATTTCTCTATATCTTCTTTTCTCTCTTTCTCTCTCTATACTGCAAAAACTTAAGTATTGTCAACAGCCATATCGTTCAATCTAGAAACTGGGAAACTGAAAAAGGCAACCTGAAGTAAAAGAAAGGAATTTATCTTATGCCATTAAGTTTTCTATAATGTACTTCACATTTTATTGAACCGTATGTAATTGCCAGTATTTGACCATTTTAAAATTGACCATGCTTAATAAAAATTGACATGAAGTATAGTTCTAGCTGTGTTATTTAGGATTTACAATGGTATTGTCCTTTTCCATTTTATAATTGGTTTTTGTTCATGTTTATTTTTCCTGCAGAAATAAACATTATGGTATCTACACACACACACACACACACACACACACACACACACAGTTAATGAAACCATGAACTCTATTCTGAGGCGTCCTATCATTTCTTAGGGTTACCTTTTTCCCAAAAGAAGGTAACCTACATTCTTTTATTTTCCTTTTCACTATTCTTAACCAAATATTAGATGGACATACCTGGCCAGGAAAACCCATAAATCTAAAGGGTCTGTTCTCTGACTATGGCAGACAGCATCCAAACCCTCAGAGACTACTTCTAATTTTTATACTTTTTCATTATCTTAAACCCCAAAGCCAGCAAAAGGTCAAGAGGCTAAAGCAGTGAATATTAAAATGCAGTACAAGAGCAAATAAATTCTTGATCCAAAAACAAAAAACACAACCCAACAGACAAAACTAGTGTTTCTGGCAGGACAGTGCTGACACAGCCGTCGTAAGTGCCTACACAATCTCAAAAGGAAAACAAAAATTGTTTTAAATTAAATGCATCTTAATTTTCTTAGATTTCTTTCCAATTCTTTAGGATTCTAAGAATTAAATTACCAAGCTCAGTTTATTCTATTCTTTCTTTTTTTGGTGGGAGGGAAGGGAAGAAACAGTCAAAATAAAAACATATGACTATTTCCTTTCTTTTAAAGGCTAATTTTGATTTCCCTTTACTCCAAAAAGGAATGTTCATTAATTCCTGGTGAAATAACTGGGCTTGCAGCACAGGATGTTCTCCTCTCCACAAAAAAATTATAGATGTTCACGTGTGTATCAGTGAAACATGAGAGAAACAGTCATTGACTTACTAGTCAATATGTCTCTATGTTGTGCAACCTGTCAACATACTAACCGTATTAACACATGCAGCACATTTAAGTCTTTTATTTAATAAACCTTAAGAAACTAACAGAGATTAGCTAAATAGGACTTTATGCATCACGTGTAAAAAGTTTAGGTTAAAACTTTTTAACTAGAATAGTAATAACCTGAATAAACAGAACGTTAGAGGACCCTCCACTAAAATAAAAATGACTTAGGTCATATACATATGACTGTTAACGAGTATAAAGGATACTATAAGACTGAACTGTTACGTGTTAGCCAATTGCTTAAACCATGGATTTGTGAAAACCAATGAATCACTGTGTTTCTCACATCTCATATATATTTACACTGCCACTTTGTGGAAACCAGTAAAAAATTTCTCAAAATTTACCCACTGCTGTTAAAAAGGAAAAACCATGAGTTTTCCCAACTGTGCGTCACTACACGCACAGCTCCTTTGCCTTTTGGTTCTTCAGAAGATGGGTGTGTCGGCTACCCTTGCTGTGCACCAGTAACAGGACATGGAGTAGCCGCCCAGGGTTAACAATGGGGCTGAGACGGCAGCGCACCTAATACTCAGGGCTCCTCTCAAAACGAACGCTCTTCTTAGACCAGAGAGAATTACTCAAAAACAATTAGGAGAGGGAGTTTCTGCTTAGGATGTAGAGAGCTGGAAAAAGTATCATTCCCACCCTTACGAAAAAAACAGCAATAAACGCAGGACAACCTACAAGATCACGACTTTGCTTGAACCCATCAGAGAGCTGGGGTTGCAGGGCCACCAACCAGTCTGAAAACTAAGGACAGAGAGGCTAACACGGGGCGAGACAGGAAAGTTCTTTCTCACCTGGGGCGGACACAGCTGGACACGGCAAGAAGAATTCAGCTAAAATCCTTAATGAGCTGGTAGAGGTCGAGAGAGGGCTGGTGAGGGAGGGGCTTGCAAGAGCCCCAGCAGGAGCTGACGTGAGAGCCTGATGAGAGTCCCAGGCCACGCTCCCGTGGTACAGGCAGGCCTGGGCGAGGGGAACAGCTGCTGCAGCAGCGGTGGGAGGGGGCGGGGCAGGCAACCCAAACCCACTGGACCCTTCTCCGCAGGAACCAGAAGCCTGAATATGTGGGGCGGGGCTGGGGAGGGAGCAGCGCTGGTGGTGAAGGTCAGTGCAGACAGGGGAAGGGAAGGGAAGAAACACTAGCCCTGGGGGAGGGGCGGGAGCAGGGGGAAGGCCACACCCCTGACACTCAAGGACACAGGGTCTGCCCCAGACTGAGGCTTACCCGAAACAAGTGCGAAGCCTGGCCAACTCCCCCTCCCCTCCCTAACAGCTACAAAGCACGGAGGGACCAGCGAGTGGAATACAGCTGGGAGCTGTTAAGAGCATGAAGACAGGCCCTCTTTGAGATGCCACAGGAAGAAAAAGACCAAACGTGAAGATGGAGAAGGCGGTACAAGAGGCCTCCACAGAGCTGCTCCACACCGACCCAGGCACTGCCAGAGGGGCACGGGAGGTAACCAAGGCAACAAGAAAATCTCAACCACAGCTCAACACCAGACCTGAAAAATGAACTCAAACTCCCCACACTGAAGGCCTAGCATGAGACAGGTGTACAAACTTGCCAGGCTTAATAATCATTTCCCTCAGTCTACTATCCTACAGGAGATGCCCAGTTTCCCACGAACAATTACAAGATGTAGAAAGGCAAGGAAACCACACACTGCCAGGAGTCAAAGAAACAACAGAACCAGACTCAGACACGACACAGATGTTGGAACCATCTGATAGGGGATTTAAAATGACAATGATTAAAAGGCTCAAATGGAAAATGTGGACGACATGCAGCATCAGATTGGTAACTTCAGCAGAGAGAGGGAAACTATAAGAAAGAACCAAGGGAAATACTAGAAATGAGGAACACAGTGACAGAGACAAAGAATGCCTTCAACAAGTCCAACCGTATAGGACACAAAACTGAGTCAACAAACAATGAACTTGCAGACAGGTCAAGAGAAATCACCTAAGCTGAAACACAAAAAGAAAAAACCTGTAAAAAAACAGAACACCTAAAAGCTGTGGAACACTATCAAACAGTTTAATATAGGTATAAGTGGAACCAAAGAAAAAGAGAAATTGGAGAAGATATAAAAACACTGAGGAGGGAAAAAAAAATCATACCACCTAGGCATATAATGCCCACACTGCTGGGGGAAGAGAAGGAAGAAATCTTGAGGGCAGCTAGAGCGAAAAAGGTACATGACATACAGAAGAACAAAGATCAGAACAGCAGACTTTGTCAGAAAATGGGCAAACCAGAAGGCAATGCAGTGACATCTCTGAAGTGTGGAAAGAACTCTATACCCAGCCAAAAGATCTTCTAAAACCTGAAGAAGTAATAAAGACTTTCACAAGAAAGGAGGAATTCCTTGCTAGCACACCTATACTATAAAAAACGATAAAGGAAGTTTTTCATGTAGAAAGAATATGATACCACACAAAAAAATGGTCTATCTACACATAAGTTAAGAGCACTAAAAATGGAATAAATAAAGGCAAAAAAATTCCTTGTTCTCTTAAAACTTTATATAAACAAAAGGCATACTATCTAAGCAAAAACAGTAGAGTGTATTGTTTGTTTATTACATGTAAAAGTAAAATGAATGATAACAGTACAAATGATGGAAGGGAAAAACTGGGAGCATATTGTTTTAAAGTCTTCACACGTGAAGCAGTATAATATTATCTGAAGGTGGCCTCCGATTAAGAATGTACATGCTGGGTCAACCACCAAAACTTTACAAAGTGGTATAAATAATAAATCAATAGTGAAATAAAAAGGAATCATAGAAAATGTTCACTTAACTCAAGGAAGAAAAAGACAAACAGAAAACAGCTAGCAAGATGATAGATTTAAATCTAACTACATCAATAATCACATTAAATGTGACTGGTCTAAAAATACCACCTATAGGGCTTCCCTGGTGGCACAGTGGTTGAGAGTCCGCCTGCCGATGCAGGGAACACGGGTTCGTGTCCCGGTCTGGGTAGATCCCACATGCCGCAGAGTGGCTGGGCCCGTCAGCCATGGCCGCTGGGTCTGCGCGTCCGGAGCCTGTGCCCCGCAACGGGAAAGGCCACAACAATGAGAGGCCCATGTACCACAAAAAAAAAAAAAAAAAAAATACCACCTATAAGTTTGGATTGAAAAAGCAAGACTCAACTATATGCGATCTATAAGAAACTCACATTTAAGTTAAAAGACATAGATAGGTCAAAAGCAAAAGATGGGAAAAGACATTAACCAAAAACACCTGAGCAGCTATATTAATATCAAAGATGGACATCACATGTTATATAAGGGGCTCAGTTCTCCAAGATATAACAGTCCTAAATGTGTATGTGACTAATAGAGCCTCAAAATATGTGAAACAAAACTGAAAGAATCGAAAGGAGAGACAGATGAATCCACACAATTGTCACTGGAAACTTCAACATGCTTCTCTCAGTAACTGACCGAACAAGTGGACAGAAAGTGTGAATACAGAAGACCTGAGCAACACGCTGAACCAACTAAACCTAACTGACATTTACACAACACTCCACCAAACAGTAAGCTACTCATAATTTTCAAGTGCACATGGAACACCTGCCAAGGCAAACCATATTCTTGGCCATAAAACAAATCTAAACAACTGTGAAAGAAGAGAAATCATATGCAGTTATGATCTCAGCCCATAGTGCAATTAAAATAAAGCAATCAATAATGGAAAGATATCTGGAAAGTCCCAATATTCAGACATTAAGCAGCATGCCTCTAATACATGGATCAAAGAGGACATCTCAGGGGATATAAAAAAATTACTGTGAACTGAATGAAAAGGAAAATATATCAAAATTTGTGAGACATAGCAAAAGCAGTGCTTAGAAGAAAATTTATAGTGGCAAATACTTATATTTAAAAAGAAAAAGGGTCTCAAATCAGTAATTTAGGCTTCCACTTTAAGAAACCAGAAAAAGGGACTTCCCCGGTGGCACAGTGGTTAAGGATCTGCCTGCCAATGCAGGGGACACAGGTTCAAGCCCCGGTCCAGGAAAATTCCACATGCCGTGGAGCAACTAAGCCTGTGCGCCACAACTACTGAGCCCATGCACCTAAAGCCTGTGCTCCAAGAGAAGCCACTGCATGAGAAGCCCACGCACCGCAAAGAAGAGTAGCCCCCGCTCGCCCCAACTAGAGAAAGCCTGCCCACAGCAACAAAGACCCAACACAGCAATAAATAAATAAATAAAGCAGATTAAACCCAAAATAAACAAAAGCAAGGAAATATAAGTGTAGAAATCGATGACACTGAAAATAAAAAAACAATGGGGGAAGAGAAACCAAACCAAAAGCTAGTTCTTTGAAAAGATCAATAAAATTGGTAAACTTCTAACCAGACCAAAAAAAAAGAGAAGATAAAACTAATATCAGGAATGAGAGAAGGGCTATCACTAAAAACTCCTTTAGATATTAAAAGGCTAATACGGGAATACTGTGAACCTATATATTTGACAACAGATGAAACTCAAAAAGAAAAAAAGACAAGTTGAATAATATTATATCTATGAAATGAAATGGAATTGTTAAAACCTTTCATAAAGCCAACTCTACGTTAAAATGGTTTCACCAATAAATTCCAATCTCTTTCAAAAAACAGGAGAGGGAACACTTGCCAATTGATTTTATGAGGCCAGCATTGCTCAAATACCAAAACCAGATAAAACCATCACAAGAGAAGTATAGACTAATACCCCTTATGAACAGACACAAAAATTCTCAACACAATATTAGCAAATGGAATCCAACAATACATAAAAAAAAACAATACACCACAACAAAGTACTAGTTTATCCCAGGGATTCAAAGCTGGCTTAACATTAAAAAAAAAAATCAATGTAATCCACTATATTAACAGATTAAAGATGGAAAATGATAGTCATTTCAATGTATATAGCACAAGCATCTGACAAAAATTTAACATTCATTCATGATAGAAACTCTCAGCAAACTAGGAATAGAAGGGGACATCCTCAACTTGATCTACAAAAACCTGTAGCTGATGTCACACTTCATAGCAGGAGACAGAATGCTTTCTCCCTGAGATACTAAGGAACTGAAATCAGGAGAGGAATTAACTATAAAGAGGCAGCAAGAGGGAATTTTTGGATTGATGGAACTGCTCTGTGCCATGATTTTGTCAGCAGACATACATATCTATGCATCTATCAAAGCTTGAAGAACTGTACACCACAAAGGATGAATTTTACTATATATAAATAAAACATAAAAAGGGACAAAAAATTATCTGTATCCCAATTTTATAAACTGGTAAAATACGCACAGGATAACTGATAAGAATGAATATATTAGGATAAATGATTCTCCTTTTTCTATTTTTCAAATTTTGTAATATGGCTGGATTATACTTATACTAAAAAAAAATGAAAGGCATATTGTTTATATTATTTTCCTGATCTAGTATTTACTACCAGAATTTCAAATTAAATTAATAATCCCAACATAATAACTCTGGAAAACAACATAATTGTATAAGATGTTATAGGTGTATTTGCTGAGATGCTCACTCTTCTCTTCACTAGTTTCTTGGGTAGAGAGACTTTGGTGTTCTGTCACCTACTTTTAATGATGCGCTTGGCCCTGAGTATCTAAACTATAGTTCTGACTTCCCCTTAAACACAATGCTCAGAAGAGTTACAAGAAACAGTCAAGGTCTTCATTCCAGGTCATTCATCTCTCTCAGGGAAAATATTACAACCTATAGGGTATTTATCCTTAGGCAGTAAGATTTCTTTGTTTCTATAATCTCAACACGTAGTAGGCCACATGGAGATGATTCTCACTCAATTTAACAAATCACGAAAGAGCACCACTTAAAACACACAACAAAGAATGGGGCCCATCCTTTTACAGTATCAGTAATAAAAAGTATATAGGTAAGGTGCTTGGAAAGAAATTTCCAAAAAATTTACCTTGTTTTCTTTTTAGTTGACGACAGCAGTTTGATGGACTGAAGAAGAAGGAATGACAAGCGAGATTCAAATATACCCAGGAGTTTTATCACTTCTTCTCGATTGAGACTAGGAGAAGAATCAGCAGCTGGAGGGGTCTCTTCACTCTTAGGCTAGAAACAACAAAACGTTATTTCACCTAAGCTACCTCACAGTTTCATACTAAAGTGATGGAACCGCCATTTCAATAATCCAGTAAACTTTTAAACCAAAAGCAAAAAAGAGCAAACCTGAGATGATTTTTCCCTCGGGGACAGCCTGCTGGCAGCCTCATCACGGCCTCCTCCTCCCTCCCCTGAGAACATTTTGATAGACTAAACCACATTAAAAAAATGTCTCAGACCTAAAAGGCACTTACGTAGTAGAAACTAATCCTGAACAAAAACCTCCTGACTTTCCAACGTCAGACGCTCAAGGAGCAAGATGGAAATGGGTACTGTATGGTTTGAGAACCAGAGTTTGGAAATAGGCTGGAGGCCACTGGGACTCAGGGAAGCTTTCAGCAGAAGGCAGCATGAATGTGGGAACACCTGGCAAACTGGAAAGGCCTTCCCAAGGAGCCTGCTTAAGCCCAATCACCGTTCAACTGCAGACAGTTTAGTGGAAATTATAAAAGAAGGCACAGACCTTTCTCTTAAAAAAACAAACAGGGCTTCCCTGTTGGCGCAGTGGTTGAGAGTCCGCCTGCCGATGCAGGGGACACGGGTTCGTGTCCCGGTCCAGGAAGATCCCACATGCCGCGGAGCAGCTGAGCCCGTGAGCCATGGCCGCTGAGCCTGTGCATCCGGAGCCTGTGCTCCGCAACGGGAGAGGCCACAACAGTGAGAGGCCCGTGTACCGCAAAAAAAAAAAAAAAAAAAGCAAAACTTAATAGACTTTATACTCCCAGGGCCTTATTATTAACCAAGGTCTATGTGGTTATTTAAAGAAATAATTTTTTTTTAAGAAATTTATTTATTTTATTTTTGGCTATGTTGGGTCTTCGTTGCTGTGTGCGGGCTTTCTCTAGTTGCGGCGAGCGGGGGCTAATCTTCGTTGCGGTGCGCGGGCTTCTCATTCTGGTGGCTTCTCTTGTTGTGGAACACAGGCTCTAGGCGCACAGGCCTCAGCAGTTGTGGCACGTGGACTCAGCAGTTGTGGCTTGCGGGCTCTAGAGCTCAGGCTCAGTAGTTGTGGCGCACAGGCTTAGTTGCTCCGCGACATGTGGGATCTTCCCGGGCCAGGGCTCGAACGCGTGTCCCTTGCGTTTGGCAGGCAGATTCTTAACCACTGTGCCACCAGGGAAGCCCACAAGAAATAATTTTAAAATATAAAAGATGAACCTGTAAATTTGAGTTTAATAATTCCACCAAGAAAATGTAATAATCACTGTTAACAGGTTTTTATGCAGAGCATATGTATTTATGTATCTGTACACACACAATGCATATAGACACATATATACACATAAACGTATCACATATGCCCACTATACACATCATGTAGCATTTAGTTTAAGACACATAAAAAACAATGATAAATCTTTTTTCCATTTACCTGGTCAAATTCCTCTACAAGCTCCTTTCTGATGAGCTGGAATGCATGCTTAGTTCTCACCATTATATCAAGAGCCCCAGAAAGTGTTTTTAATTTTCCAATATTGCTATTCTGACCTAGAGTGTCAAACACAAAATGATCATTCCTTTAAATATAAATCTAGAAACCCATCCAATGTCAATGTATTAATGAAAATTCCGATTTTCAAATGCTGTAAAGGTAGCTCATGAGAATCCCAAGAAATCTTCTAAATCCGACTTTTGTCTAGTAATTATCCCTAAAGAAAAATAGTAAGAGTTGACAAGGCAATAAACAATCACTGTTTCCCTGCCTCACTATCTGGTTTTACAGTCACAGTATTAAACATTTTTTAAAAAGGAAATTAAGCATACTTACCATCTTAGCAGATTTGTTCCCAGTATCTACTTTTTTTTTTTTTAATAAAAACGATGCCTGCTCATTCTAAGGAATTCAAACATGGCAGAAAATTCAAAGATGCAAATTGGAAAAGAAGATCACCCCAGACTGCCCCCAGAAAGAGCTACTATTAATCCTGGGTGACCACCCAAGACATTCAGCTAGGCACTATATACTGGCAAAAAGTTTAAAAAGATGCTTTTAGTAAAAAGTATTTCTAAAAACTGTTCTGAATAGGTAATACACTGTCAAAATGTATAAGGTACAAATGGGCATACACTGAAAGCCACGGAAGTGACAGTGCCGTCAGTTTCTCGTCCATCCTTCCAGAGATACTATATAAAGAGTCATGCATATGTTAAATATTAAATTTATTTTAATTTTATAGAAGAAAACAACTGAAAAGAAACCAATGGAATTGCTGTACTTCAAATAAATGTCTCTTGTTTCTTTACCACACAAGAGATATTTCTCAAAAGATCCCTGTGCAGAAGGGGAGCAGGTGAACAAGACCAAGGAGGGAATTTAGAAAAAATCGCTCAGTGGTGGAGGGCCAGCTTACTCCGCCGTGGGAAATGATAAATGAAGCACCTCGCTTTTGCCCTCCCTGCCCTCCCACTTCATCGCCACCTTGCTCAGAATCTGCAGTTAAAGTCTGTTCTAGAACCACAATCCAAAGCTGCCAGTCTTGGTTCTTCGTTCAAGGGGACTCAGTGAGGCCCACCACTTCTCCATCACCGCTTCTCCACTCCCATCTTGTTCATGATGCTTAAAATCTTTAATTGTCTAAACTAACTTGTCATAATTTTTTTTCAAGTAAGAAATCCTGGGCTATATTTCAGTATATCTACTCATTAAACATAAGCTAATGCATTTCTCTAAGTTTTAAAAAGCATTTCAAAAGATGTCCCTACCCAAAGACATTAACTACGGGCAAATTCAAAAGAAAACAATATTGCTTACATCCAAGAGAGATCCATAGGCTGCCTCACTCTAAGACAACCCAACACTAAGCCAATGCATACAAACCTGCGAAATAAAGAAGTGAGACTTACTGGTCATCTGAAATTCTGCAAATGCTACTCTTTCTAACTGTACTCTAAGTAGTTCACATGGAGCATCTTTCAGAAGCTGAAAAAGCTTTACAGCTTTGCTGTAATGAAGATCTGCTAGCACCCGGTGCTGCTTCCTAAGATATTCATCACCAACCTAGAACCAAAAATAAAATAAATCCTAAGGCTTTGATTTCACAATAACTACTTAACCAAGTCTCTGGACCACTAAATACTTTTTAGTGTTTTGTTACAAGTCTTAGAGTTTTAGCTCTTACATTTAGGGTCTTTAATCCATTTTGTTTATTTTTATATGTTATGTGAGGGAGGAGTCCAACCCTATCCTTCTGCACGCAGATGTCCAGTTGTCCCAGCATGATTTGCTGAACAGACAATTCTTCCCCCAGTGAATTGTCTTTGAATTCTCTCAAGCTTGCTTTTGCCGTGAGGATATTAGGCCATCTGGACAAATGTGAATTTAGGTTGGGGGCCCTCTGTGGCAAGGGGAAAAGAGTCTAGGGCCACCTCAGAGTGGAAAAAACCCTCTCCAGATTCAGCTGGACCTCAAAGGACAGTATTTCCAGGATAAAGCCATCCCAGAAGTAAACCCGCACCCAAGGAACTGCAAGATAATTTGTCTTGGTGCTGAGCTAAGAAAGGGACAACAACAAAACAATAAAAAAATATCCCTGAGAAACTATAAGCACAAGACTCCTAGCAGAAGCAAGGCAACCTCTCTGAAGGAGGGCACCTTCAGCTCAGGCCTCAAATTATCCTTAGAAATACATGCATTTGAGCACCAGGATTCAGGTACAAGACTGTTCATCATATTATTGCTAATAGCCTCAAACTAGAACAACCCCAAAGTTCACTAATCATAGAATGGATAAATAAACTGTGATATATTCATTTAATGAATACTATTGAGCTGAGAAAATGAACAGCTACGTGTATCAACCTGGAAGAATCTCCAAAACATGATGTTAACTAAAAAGCAGTAAGCCACAGAAGAATATGTACAGTATGACTTGTTCTATAAAGTTCACAACCAGGTAAAATGTAAACATGCTGTTTAAGTGGTAAAAGACAGAAAAGGTACAGACATAACAGAAAATCTGGGACAGTAGTTAATGTGGGTGGGTACTGAGAAAGACTCAACAGGGAGGGGTACACAGGGGATCCCTGAAGGAGTCTTCCATTTCTTAACCTCAAGGTGAGGTACACAGGGGTTTCCTTTGTTTTTCTTTAAACTGTATAAATGCTTCACATACATTTTCTATGTGCTTTTATATGCATGCTCTATTTCAAAATAAAAATTTTTTAAATGAGCAATGCATACTTTAAAATTGACATAGAACCGTTACTATAACTACATTTTTAAAAAATCTAAATAATACACCCAGGCAAACACATAATTTTGCAAACTAAGACCCAATTATAATAAAAAAATACATAGCATAGGAGAGAGGGGAAAAATACCCACAGTCCAAGTTTTTCTCAAATGGCTAAAAGAATAGATGGCATTTTAAATGTCTACAGAAATGTAAGAAAAGCACCAGAACACCTTTAAATGGACTTGGCACTTAACTTCAATCGAAATGGCAATACCTGATTCCTCAGACAACTGTGGTACATGGACGCCAGCCTGTGATGGATGGTTGCAGCTCGGTACTGACAAAGAGGCTGTCGAGCAGACACCAAGTCCACATCACAGTATTTCAGGGACTTCATCATAGCCTCACTGACTTCTTTTTCAATCTGTGTATTTTTTTTAAGGGGGAGGAAAAAAATGACAATCCCATAATCTTATGTAAGAATCTTAAAAACATTTAAATACTGCTTGTCAAGAAAAAGACTGTAACAGATGCTCAATATGTGTCAAACAAAGGAATAAGTAAGGTTAAGACTTCTTTATAATCCAGCAAATATTACCTGCTCTTGAGCTTTTCTAGATAACGGAGCATAATCTTGCTGTAGAGTTGCCATAGTAAAATAAGTAGTGGACAATTCCCAATTCACTGAGTCCCAAACAGCTGAGTGTGTGTCTCGTGTTCCCAAGGATCTTAGAGCTTTCAAGTAGTAATCAACAGCCTGCAAGGGAGGAAAGAGGACCATTGTGACTCAGTTTAAATATACATCATAAAGTAAAACATGTCTCACAATCACCCCAACATTAATTTGAGAGAATTTATAAAAGACCAATATCAGGAGGAAAGGAAAAAAGTAAATCAGTGACACAGTTTCAATGAAGAAAGTGATTTAAAGTGGACTACATGTTGCCCACATTTCCTCTCGAGTCTATCATCAGCCCAGCTGAGTGTCTTATGACTCATGTGAAGCATAAGGATGCATTTTTTTCATTTGTTTTCCTTTCTTTCTAAATGAGAATTACAGCTTATATAACTAGCAAACTAGAAAAAATAATCTGACAAGTCTATGGATAAAAAATTTGCTGGGTTTGATTGTATAAAGAAGCAACCCTTCCCACTTCTGTCACCACCATGCTGAAATACATGGTCATTGTATGTAATCAAATAAAATCACACTGAATTCCATCACCCAGCAATAATTTCTACATTTCTGGTGTGTACTTATCCACTTTTTCTGTGTATATGTAGGCTTAAAGAAAAACAAGGTCACTTTTTTTTTTTAAGTTCTCTATGCAATGAACATTGCTCACTAATGTAATTTAAACAGTTTCAAAGTTCTCGACTAAACGAGTGTTCTTGTACCTCCCCCAATGCTGGATATTACCATTTGCCAAAAAATGTTCACAATTTGATTAAAAAAACTTGATTTTTAAATTTCATAAAAGTTTAAATTTTGAAATTTTTCTTACATATTAACCATTTACTTTTTTTTTTTTTTTTACACGTATGACTTTTTTGTTCAAGGTTATTTGTTCTTCTATTGGGGCAGTTTATTTTCAATGATTCTTAATTGTTCTTTATATATTAAGGATTTATTAACCTCTGATCTGTCATGTATGCTCTAAGTATTTTCCCTGGATTGTGGACTGCTTTTCAATTTTGCTTTCTGTTGTGCATTTAAAAAACAATTTTTATGCATTTGAATTTATCCATCTTTTATGTCGCAATTTTTGCTCTTTGTGTTACGCTGCAAAAGTCCTTTCCCATCCTATCAGAGAACCGTCTACCTGTATTTTCCTCTGGGACTTCCAGAGTTTCACTTCTCTGTGTCGATCTTTAATCGATCTGACGTGCTCTCACTACACTGATGTAATTTACTGAACAATTATCTTTCCCTACCTGTCATCTTCACTACTAAATTCTCAGTATTCTTCCAGTTTCTAAGTGTTTTAATGATCTGTCCAGTCCTGTGCCATCACCACAGCTGTTAATTATTTTAGTTTTACAAACTTTTAGTGGAGCTGTAGCAAAGTGTAAAGGACAATCAGGTGTGAATAGATGAGGTCCAACATGTAAGCAAGTTACCTTATTGTAATACAAGCCTTCTTCTGGAGAAAATTCACGTTTAAATTCATCACCTGCACCACAGTGAGCCTGTGCACAAATTCGCATGAGTCGTCCCGTGTTACATAATAAAAGGGCAGCATTTGTGACATCGTCAATTGACTCAAAGTTGTGAATTCCCTTTTCAAAACAAGAAAAGCTTTTTTTCCACAACTGCTGCTCTGCAGTAGACACAGTTTTGCTCACTTCACAAAAAAAGAAAGAAAACAATTGTGTAAGCAGATATCAGCGTAAACCCACCAGTGTCTCTCGATATGATGAGAGCATGGCAGTGACAGGATGTCTAGTGGACCACCAGCCACCTGGACCCACTGCAGCGCACTATTCTCATCACACCTGTGTCCCCCCCGCCCCCCGCCCCAAATTCATGTTGAGGCCCTAACCACAAATGTTGACTAAGGTTTCATTTATGAGGTCATAAGGTGGGACCCTGATCCAAAATGACTGGTGTTCTCATAAGAGAGAGAGACGTCAGGAACACACACAGAGAAAAGACCAGGTGAGGACACAGCAAGAAAGTGGCCACCTGCAAGCCAAGAAGAGAAGTCTCAGAGAAATCCAACCTTGGACTTCCAGCTCCACATTGTGAGAAATAAATTTCTGTTGTTGAAACCACCTAGTCTACGGCAGCCGGGCAGACTGACACAACACTCGGAGTCCTCTTCTCTATTAACCAGATGATATTAAAGCAGGCATATAAAAACATCGAGCAAAGCACTATTGCATAAAGATTCAAAAGACATGGTCCCATGAATTTCAAGAGGCACAGTCCGTGTCTTCTCTAATTCTCCTAGGTTTCTGACAACCACTTTTCATACACCTTCACCAACTTCCTCCTCCAGAGGCACCTTAAAAGCATAGGTTCTTATATCTCAATTTTAAAAATGTATTATATACGTATAAATAACAACAACAAAAAAGCACAGGTTCTCCCACCGGCAATGACCTCTGTACCCCTGTGGCAAGTACAGCTCACAGATCAACAGGCACACAATAACTTATTCAACCTACCTGCTGTCCTGTTTTATCTCGGCCCTTTTGGTTTCCCATGCTGTGTGTACAGCCTCTACAGTTTCACCCATTCTCATGGCTTCAACTATCACCCCTATGTGAATGGTTCCCAACCTATGCCTTGCTAACCCAAAGAGCTCTAAGCACACATTTCTAACTGACTACTAAATCATACCATTCACGTACACGTCCACTGGCTCCTCAAACTCAACATGGGTGCAGATGAATCCATCCCCCTCTGCCTTAATCACTGAAGACCACTCGCTGCTCCTCTAAACACCCACTGGACACTATATCTTTGGCTCCTTCCTAACGCTGCCTACTCCAGTCGAGACATCCCACCTTTCCCACATCTGCCTGCTGCAATCATATCATGTTGCAATCTGCCCAAACTACACCTTCTTCCCACAAGCCTTCCAAGAAAGCCACAACTTCAAGGAACGTCTTCCTTTCCCCACTCCTCTACTGTACGGCATTTGTACTTATAGCATTTTTCAGAGATTTGTATTCATATCTGGCTTCCCAGCTCGGAGAACTACGTCTTAGCCAATTACATATCCAATATAGAGCCTAGCACATGGCTGACTGTCCAACTCACTTCTGAAGTGATCAGATGGAGGACGGAGGACAGTGAAATGATGACTCCCAAGGGGAAATAATGTCTTTTCCTACTTTTATTCCTTGAGAATTTAATAATAAAAGATTCTTTAATAGTGCACCCCTTTATGACATAAAATCAAATGCCACAGTTCTTGGCTTGAACCATGTAAAATCAGCATGATTTTCTAAGAGAACGGGCAATAAAGACAGGACCCCAGAGACGTACTCACCTACTCTCTCACTCTGTAATGCGGCAGCCTGATTCATGTAAAAGACACCGATTTCATTTCTAATGTTACCCATTCTCTTCAATACTTGTATATACTGTTCTGGATTTTGACTTTTTAAGTCACTAAACTGCAAGATTTCATTAGCAGCCTCATAACATTTACAACTAACTGAAAGTTGACTTTCTAAGTCCGTAGACAAATCAGTTGCCCATGCAAATCCTTAAAAGAAGAAAAAGGAAACATCACCATGAGTCATATGAACCCTTCTTCCTTAGTATCTAAGTAATCTAATACTTTTAAGACAAAATAACATATAGTAAAATTATGCTTATACCATAATATGCAATATACTATAAACATAGTAAGATTCAGTTAATACAACTAAAATTTTAAATTTCAAAAGAAAAGATCTCTGAATTTATTTTAAAAACTATATTTTCTTGGGACATTCATGTTGGATTAAAAGAAATATTTTCCTGCCTAAAAACAACTCCCAAGACCCAGATTTTACCAGGTCCACTGCTTACTGGTACAGACCTAAAGTTGTCCACTGATACAAGGTAAACCAGTTTTTCCTTTTTAATTACTGGAAACAGTTCTTGAAATAAAGTTCGGATTGCTACAGAGGCTAGTTATGTACATTAGAGTTTGCCAATGTAAGTTTATGTCACTGAAGAAGCTGACAGATAAGCTCTCAAAGACTTAAACGTGCCCTCTAGTGGAGACTGGAGTAAACTCAGGTGCAGGGCCCAAAAATTCAAGGGAGAAAAAGGGTAGTACTCCTGCTGATAACTTTCAAGGAGCACATCACTCTTACAAAGAAGTAAATTATATGAAATTAACATGATGGGAATGGCAAAAACAAACTTAAGGATTTTATCACCATGTTTATTAAAATAAAATGATTATTTGAGAAACTCAGAAGGGGAGAAGGGGAGAAAGAGGGCAAAAAAACCCCATAATAATACATTTCCTCCACCAGTATACCTCTCTAGATGTTAACAGTCCAAAGTTTTTTGGGATGTGGATATAAAGTGATATAAACGATTTAAGAGCATAATAAAACAACTCCATACATTACAAAAGCACCTAATGTCTCACTTACTGCCCTAATTGCAAGGTGCTTATATATAACTGTACTGAGCTAAGAGGGAGGGATACTGCTCTGCAGACTAAATTCTCCTATCTTCCAGGTTTAAAATCTGACAACTCCAAAAACAGACAGCTGTGAACTACATTTAAAAAATAACGATCACTGGGGCTTCCCTGGTGGCGCAGTGGTTGAGAGTCCTCCTGCCGACGCAGGGGACACGGGTTCGTGCCCCGGTCCGGGAAGATCCCACATGCTGCGGAGTGGCTGGGCCCGTGAGCCATGGCCACTGATCCTGCGCGTCCGGAGCCTGTGCTCCGCAACAGGAGAGGCCACAACAGTGAGAGGCCCACGTACCGCAAAAAAAAATAAAATAAAAAAATAATGATCACTGTATCTTAGCCCTCAGGAACCATTCAAAAGGTGAACCATTCAAAAAGTAATCATCCACTTTTACCAACTGTTACTCCTTTTCAAAAGAAAATCATGGCGTGGTTAGCTGACTGAAGGGTTTCCCAGAAAAACCTTACAAAGAGAGAAGTGTAAAAAGTCAATACGATTGTCTCCAGAGACTATTTTTTAATT
This sequence comes from Aethalodelphis obliquidens, assembly GCF_003676395.1. Classification (NCBI taxonomy): domain Eukaryota; kingdom Metazoa; phylum Chordata; class Mammalia; order Artiodactyla; family Delphinidae; genus Aethalodelphis; species Aethalodelphis obliquidens. The sequence continues at coordinate 39,204,073 of NW_020837955.1, read as the reverse complement.
AGTTCTAGTTGTATAATTACTAATTATAAAATACTTCAAAACCACTTTATACACAAATACACAGGATCATGTTCAATTTAACATTAAGAAATGAAACAAAACAGCAATACCAAAACACTAACATTTCTGGCATTTTTCTGAATCAAACGATGAGTCTCACTGGCATACCTTGACAACTGGACTCCCTGTGGAGGCTGTGTAATATTTCCTGGTCTTCTTTTGTTTGATAATTAAACTCTTCAAGGTGTGCCGCTCTATTATTTGCATTCTGGGCCAGCATTAGTTGGATATCACCACAGAGTGTTAAATATTGAGAAAGAAATAGCAGCACTTCAGAAAGCATATTGGTGCAGAGGCAGCAATAAGTATCTATGTGGAAAGGGTAGGAAGGAGAAAAAACACAGCACATTAAAAATGAAGGAATACAGTAAAAATTAAGAAAATCTGTTACCAGCTGAAAGCTTTGTACCACTGTATCTAAGTTTATTTTATGTCACATATCACATATGACTTCATGTATTTCAAAATGAAGCGATGTTAAACCAAAGTGGAAAATACTAGGAAACATATACAAGATTAGAAAAAAAAATTTTAGTTAAATTTAAAACAGAAATAGAATTAAAATTTCACTGATTCAGATGCCTTCTCGTTCTCTCTTCCCAATGCCTATTAAGTATTTTCATTTATAGTAACTTACCATGGCTCTGCAAAGCTAATTTAATGTATCGTAACGCTCTTCCATATTTCTGAAGACTCATGGCAGCATCAGACAAAACATAATAGGCCTTTGATGACTTGAGAATCAGCTGGAGTTTCATTTTATGTTGCCAAGAACCAGGGATCATTCCAGACTGACTGGAATAATTACCCTTCTGAAGGGAGCCCACTACGACATGAGGGAAAAAAGGCAGCACATTTTATTTGAATATAAGTCTCACTGTAAAAAAAATTTTGCTTCTTGATAAAAACCCTCCAGGCCTAGGTACTATTAATAGCTACAACAAAACTGGTAAATACTGTATCTTACTACTTAAATGCAATGAAGTAGAATAGCAGTGTTTTGACATTCTCACTTGGGATTTCCAAAGGCCTGCTTCTCCGTAGCTGTCAACTCTGTCACTCTTTCAGGGTCACTAACATAACTAAGCTCATGACTGACATCTACGTCCTTTCTCTAGTCTATGCGTCGACCTGCCAAAAAGTTCACCTTCCTAAAGCACAGCTTTAATCACAGTGGAACTCCTGTTCTAAAACATTAAAATGGCTTCTCACCACTTATTCAATCATGTCTCAGCATCTCAGCCCACTTCCTAAGCTCCATTTTGTTTAGCCTTACCTCCTTGTACTCCACGCCTACTCTCCACCAACCAAAATCAAGGTGCAGCTTGTTGTCTACATAAACCCTGTTTTCCCTGTATCCCATCTGGGTTTACTGCTTCCTCCACCAGGAATACTTTCTAAAGTCCAGCCCATTACTACCCTCTTCAGCCAACAAATGTCCACTTCTGTGCCAAGCACCGTGCTAGGCACCAGAAACAGTGACATGAAGTTATATGGCCTCTGTCCTTGAAGACCCCACAGACCAAGGGTGGAGATGGGCCAATAACATAAACCACAACAAAATATATTAAGTGCAATGACAGAGAGAAGAGCAAAATGCTGTGGGAACCCACCCCCCATCATCTCCCAGCTTCAAGATGTCTCATTTTATTTTATTTTTTTTAAAGATGTCTCACTTTTTGATCAGCTCCAACACTTGAGTCTTTCAAAGCAATGAAAAGTACTTAGTCTCTTATGGTTTTATTTGTGCATGTGTTTCTTTTTCCTCTGCTACTGTTATGCATTTTCTATATGCGAGGCATTGTGAGAAAACCAAAAATGAAGAAGATGAAGTTTTGCTCACAAGTGTGTTCGTGTGTGTGTGTGTAAAACCATTAGACACAGCTGATGATGACTGAGGCAGGCCTCAGTTAAGTGCTCACAGGACAGAGTGGTGAGGGAACCAAGTAATTCTGGGGATAGAGGTTAGGACGGAGACCTTAAACAAGAGCAGGATTTTCAACAGCTGAGATGCGGAGGAAGGAGGAGACAGAAAAGGCATTTCAGAGAAGAGAACACCATGAAGGAAGCACAGAGACAGGGGTCTCGAGTGCTGGTGTGGTCCTCCTCATTGTGGGTAGACTCAGGCTGGCACATAGGAAGCACTACATAAATGCTGGGGAAATGAATCCTGCCACGCACACTGCCCCCCGCCCCCTTATGTTCATGAAGGGAAGAAAAGACCTTTTAGAAAGCACTTGATACTATTTTAAACATACTGGCTTTCAAAACACTTTTTAAAATAACTGAAACTGATTTAAAAAAACAAAGGGAGGGGGATATGGTTGGAAAAAGAAATACAACTTAGATTAAAATAAATGAGAAATTCAGGACTTTGACTTCAAAGTCCACATGTTCCTCATGAAGTGATGTTCTTGAGGAACAAATCAGACCCTTTATAAGTGACTCCTGCAGCTTATCCAAGTGCCGTGAGGAGACAACGGCTACCACGCCTAAGGTGCTCATTATGTGCACTGTTCTAAGCACGTTACATACATCAACTCACTGAATCCGTGTAAGAGCCCTTTAAAGTAGGGACTATTACTGTCTCTACTTTGAGAGAAAACAAGGCTCAAAAAAGTCAAACAACCTGCCCTAGTGAAGCTGAGATCTGAAGCTGTGCGGTTTGGTTCCTAAGTCCTTGTGCTTAAACCCTTGACTGCATCTACTGAAGTGGGGCTTTCTCAGGAGAACCCCACCGTGCTGAAGGCATTAGTTCCTCACAGCAGGTAACAGGAGGAAGCAGGTTCCTTATGTTCTTCTTAGAACTATCTATAAAGGATCGAAATTATCCTGTTTTATTTTATATTTCAATTGAAAGGATATCTTCCCCCACTTTCCATTCACATGATATCCTTTTTCTGAATTCCTTTCAATGAATGCCTTAATTGACCTAAGTCTGCTGTTGAAAAGGCCTACTATATTATTCCGCTGAAAAGGCCTTATTTGCACTTCAATTCAACTTACTTTTGTCCAAAAACAAGGCCATCTGCTTCTCCAGACCCTCAGGACCCCCCCTTGTGGATTCATCTTCATATTTTAGTGGGATTGGGGTGTTGGGGTCAGCGGCAGGGAGGTCACTTTCTTTTTTGATGCTGCTGTCCACAGATTTTAAACCCTTTAAAAGAAGAGAAACATTTACTATACGTGTCACTGAACACCAACTGGAAACTAAATATAAGGCAATATCTGGACTACTAGATACATTGAGGAGAATTTAAATTTTGAAAACAGACTTTAAAAAACTACTACATTTGACCTGAAAATTAGGAGACATTAATTTTCAACTTATGCTTAAAGGGGGGGGGAAATCACAGTAGAATATCATTCAGAATAACATGTAGGCACCAATAAACAAACACTATTTGCATATCAAGTACAAGTTTTACTGAAACGGTGCAGTCTACACTGAAACTTACCTCCAGAACGTAGGTAAGCACAAGTCTACAGCGCTCTTCTGTGTCATGGCAAACTGGAAATGCACAACTGGGCTTCAGAAACAAACATTTAAAATTATTAATATGCACTGATATGACAAATTCCATCTCCTGGGAATTACTAAAACTCTACAAGTCAATAATTTTGAAATTTTCTGTATATTCAGCTTAGTGAGGTATCTGACATTTTAAGGCTAATGCACTGTTTAATTGCAGAGTAAACTGATATAAGCATCAACAAAAATCTTGCTTAAAAAGATCTTCCAGCATACATGTTGCTTTAAGTACTTAAAATTCAAAAAAATAATTCTATTACAACAAAAAAAGCAAGAATGAGAGTAGTAATGTTTTAAATAAATGTATACCTAATCCAATAGGTGAGCCTGACTCCTAATCAGCACTAGTTCTTGCTAACACAGTTAATAATATCATCAATTTAGCAATAAGTTAACAAGTATTGCCAATGGTCTCACTGTATAATTTATATACTTAATTAGGAGGAGAACCAGTTAACAGCCTCCATCTACTAAGTGATATCATGTGTAAGAGCTTCTGCGAGGCATTCCATTTGGTGAATTTTATGAGGCTGGAATTACCATTCTCGTTATACAGAGAAGTAAACACAGATGTTAAGTAATGTGTTCAAGCACTCAGTGAGCGAGTGCTGAGGCCGGGGCTCTGGAGCCATGCTGTCTGTACTTCAAAAACTACTGAGATAAGGCAAAGCTACCATGAAAGACATGTTTATATGAATACTATGACTGTATTTCTGAGTGCTTTCAATATTGATAGAAAGTGCTGTCTCTGTAAAAAAAAAAAAAAAATCTGTAAGCATACCATTCTCCAAATGTAATCACATTCTGTTACAATGCAGTTTCCCAAATACAGGTAGCTTTTACAATCAATGTTTTTGTTTATAATCAGAAACATTTTTTTTACTGTACTGCGGGGTTCAAGCTGCAAGTGCACTAAAATTCAGAAAGACGGTTTATGAGAGACAGAAAAAAAGGCAGTGGGGCTAAGGTAAATGAGAGGAGAAATGAAGGAAGAGAAGGTCAGAAGGACAGGCAATGTTTTGGGGTGACACAGAGGTGTCCTCTAAAAACCCATTTGGATATAAAATTTCCACCTGAAAGTTAAACTCAGAGCTTAAATTAAGAGATTATCTATAAATATGACAGGAAATTAATTATAATTTAGAAAAATGAAACATAATTACACTGTCTAGAAAAAGATGGATGGTATGACAGTCAACACAACTGACACCAAGAGAAACCAAAAGGGCAGGAAGCTCTTAGGGTCTTTCGGGCTGTGCCCAGAGAAGAGACATGTCCAATCCAGCTGACATGGCCACAGTCACTGAAAAGCACCATCCTGTAGCACAGGGACAATGTGCCAGATTTCTCCACATATGGATCAATAATGAGCCACCCATGTGCTCTGATTCTACGTGCACCAAGCAACCTACACATTCAGTCTCCCAGCAACACAGCAACCGGGAAGAAGTACCATGGTGAGCAGCCAGGGCTGCACACTGGTCACTGGAAAGGAAAATCTCCCACATAAAAATTAACATATTGATGTGGTTTACACATCAGCCCACCATAGGTCTGCATGTGGATCAGTTACCCTGGGACAACTATAAAACCAAGGTTCAGAATTCATAGAGCTAATGATTATTAGACCCTAGACCATAAAAGATTTACTGAAGTAATGCCATCTTTTGAGATGCTAACTGTATCCAATTAACGACTGTTTGTTTTTCCATTGATGAAATTTTAATACAAATTTCAATATGCTTACTCTGATTTGATGAATGGATTTGTATTTTTCTGGAACTGACAATTCTCCAACAGACTTAATTATAGCCACTGCTTTGTTATCATCTGATGGATCAGAACAGGTGCTGTAGGATACGTTTTCATCGCTGTCTGGCATCTCCTCCTCCTCTTCACTATAACTTTCATCAGAATTCTCATTTAATGGAGATTCTGAACTTTCTTTTTTAGGTTCATCCAATTGGAAGAGTTCTGAAAGCATGTAATTGGCTGAAGCAATAATCTTATAAAAAGAAAACAATATAAGTAACTCATCAAAATTGAGCATTCTAAAGTGGAATGAATTTTACTACTGTACTAACAAATTTTAAGAGACCTGCAGACAGGCTGTTTCCACCACAGACTGTTAATACACACTGAAATGTTCCTGTTTCAAAGTACCAATACTCTGAATGTACTCTGTAAAATCCTCATGGGTTGATATGTTTATTTCCTAAAATTATTCCATTCCCAGCCCTCTCTCTTAAGAAAAAGTGGCAAATGTATTTCACTGGAGACAAGTTTTCACGTATAAAGTGTCATAACTAAAATGTTAGCAACACATCACTCCGTATCAACCAAGAAACAAGAATTTCTCTTTACAAGCTATGAATTAATTAGTTTATCTTTAACAGGCAACTAATATTTACTATACGACCTATGCTTCCAGGGGGAAAACCTCCACTAGCTTAATGAGGGAAAAGTCCAGAAAATCTGGTTTCTCTTAAAATTAGCATTTATATATTAGCATTTATTCTACTCTACTGTTTAGGTAATTCTTAGTCTCAGACATGCAATAGTCTTAACACTATTTTTAACTTATTAACCACCATCACTTTAATCAGCAATTAGACATTTAAGCCAGAAATTGACATTTTTCTTCAAAATCAGTTTATCTTGGTTTGGTCTCTAGGATAATCTTTATCTCCAAACTGCACGTGGCCACAATTAAAAGGAACTTGGATCTTTAAAAAAAAAAATCACAGATACTACATATCTCTTCTGATTTAAACAGGACACAACTATCCTTACACTGAAACATACAGTTGTCAAATTCAGACACCTGAGGGTAATAAGGGTGGTGTAAAACCATGGGCACAGAACTGAGGTTGTTTTAAGAGATGCTTTTATATACTGAGGTACAGGATGTGGACCTTATTCATACTGACATTCATGTAAATGGATCTTTCAAGAGACTATAGTTTTCCACCTTTTAACAGTGATAATACAAAGGAAAAACAGCACTACTTTATTAAAACTGTGTGAATTGTAAATTTATAGAACAGTGCTATCCAAGAGAAATGTGAGCCAGACACAAAATTTAAAATTTTCTAGTGGCTACATTAAAAAAAAGTAAAAACTGGCTGAAATCAATTCTTTTTTTTTTTTTTTTGCGGTACGTGGGCCTCACTGTTGTGGCCTCTCCCGTTGCGGAGCACAGGCTCCGGACGCGCAGGCTCAGCGGCCATGGCTCACGGGCCCAGCCGCTCTGCGGCATGTGGGATCTTCCCGGACCAGGGCACGAACCAGCATCGGCAGGCGGACTCTCAACCACTGCGCCACCAGGGAAGCCCGAAATCAATTTTTAATATTACACTTGATTCAATAAACAAAATATTTCATCATGTAATGTGTACACACATGCGCACACACACTCTTCAAGATTCAGTGTGTATTCTACATTGAAAGCACATCTCGATTCAGATGAAGCACATTTTAGTGCTCAAGAGCCACACGTGGTACCTGGCTACCAAACTGGATCCACTGGGCAGTTGCAGACTATGAATTAGGCGGCTTTAATGTCTAGGCAACAATTCTCTATCGGAATGCCAGAATTCTTTTAGAGAGCATATGTTAATCTTACTTGAGGATGCCTGCCTTTGTCCAGCAATTTAACACAATTCAGAAGCAGGGTTCTAACAGTCCCATAGTGTTTCTTATTTTGATTCTTCTTCATCATCATGTTGCAAGCAACCCTAAAAGAAGTTCATATCAAATTTACTCCCCATTCATCGTTCTCTACAAGACTCAAGTCTAGGCACGCTCTTCTTTCCTTCCAGTGGAATAAGGGCCATAAGAAACAACTAAATGTTGTGTTTTATATACCTGCCCTCCCCCTTCCCCATTTATTTTGGAACAGTATATAGGTGTATATATACATACATACATACACTTTTTTTAAACTATGAAAATCTAAAAGGTATTTAAAACCTTGGCGTAGATAATGTGGCTATACACTTAAGAATTGTAAGTAAGGCTAATTCTTCATCTTAACTTCTTAAAGCACTCACTTATATAAGAGAATAGCCACTGGCATTGTGAATGGATTTTGGTATTTGTCTTCAGTTTCTTCACAAAGAGTAGTGAGATCATAGAGCTTCACTATATCACTGCCACTTGCTGGGAAAAAACAAAAAAACCAAAAAAACCAAATAAACCTCACTTTACAGTTGCCACTCAAATCAATTACTACTCAATCAAGAATTAGCTTACCTTTAAATAGCCAATAGGTATGTCCTTCTTTGGTACAATTAGATTTCAAAAATGATAAAATATTCTGTGCAATATCTTTTATGACTTTAGTGGAAAAATTAGAGTTTTCCAAATTGGGAATCTCTTCTGTCTTTATCATTTCATACTTCTGTAAAACAGATAGAAGATAGTTTAAGAGAAAACCTACACAGCAACACTTCTCTTATGAAAAAGCGACCAAACATACGAATCCCGCAACTAGAGACCTATGCAGCATGAGAGTTTAAGTCACTGGTTTTTGGTCTTTTTTCTGCCCTGATACTCCAAAGAAATCTGACCCATCCCTGCCAGCAATGTGGTGGTTTACCACAGGAATAATTCTCAAGGGGGAGTCATCACCTGATTTTGAACCACACACTTAGGCAGGATCTCATTTCTGTCCTAACCATGGAACAAGTCACACTGTACACTTTCTTCTATTCTACCCTAATGGTTTTCCACTGGGAAGGTGGTAAATGAAGGCAGACTTCGCCCAGTAAACTTTCTCAAAATATGTATTTCTGGCTTTTTCTTTCCCCTGACACTGTAGTCATCTGGGCAGTGTCTCCAGTGTATCCTCTTTTCCCCTTGAGCTATGGAGTCTATTCCTTTACAGAAATGGAGCATGGCGTGTGGAGACAACAGTAAGAGTAAAGGCTGCAAGGCTTTTACTATCACAATTTTTTTTTTTTTCCGGTATGCGGGCCTCTCACTGCTGTGGCCTCTCCCATTGCGAAGCACAGGCTCCGGATGCGCAGGCCCAGCGGCCATGGCTCATGGGCCCAGCCGCTCCACGGCATGTGGGATCTTCCCAGACCGGGGCACGAACCCGTGTCCCCTGCATCGGCAGGCGGACTCTCAAACACTGCGCCACCAGGGAAGACCACTATCACGATTTTTAAAGCGCCTCCGTAGCTTTAGCTTGTCTTCTGCTTACACTTCCCTAAAGGCCACTTACCGTATTTTCTGAAGTACTCTAAGACTAGAAACTACAAATCAGTTGGAAAATAGACCAGATCAAAACAGAAGTGATCTCACCCTTCTCTGATCATCCAGACTCCTGTGTGCACTACACTGTGAATCCTTCACCCACTGTCTCCAATTTTTCTCTTCGCACATTCTTATTTCCCATTAGGTTAAACCGTTCTGAGTAGTGACCAAACCTTATTGTTTTTCCTCCAACATTTCTGATGGGGACAAAGTCCCTCATAAATAAAATATGCTCAATAACAATTTGCTATATAAACTATTTACTTTTATGCAATGCTGGGGCCTTTCCTTAAAACTTTGCATAAACTGAGTAGGTATTTGTATACTGAATAAACACCTCTACTGTTAGGACACTTTCAGGTAATTACTGTGGGTTCCTGGCATTAAAATTACAGTTCTCTGGCTACAAATATAGATTTTAGTACTGTATTATGACCTGCCCACAAATTACCTGTCAAATTAGACTCCTATAACATCTAGAATTCTGATACCACCAACTCAAACGTGAAAACACTCAAATTTGAGTTTATCCATAGCTATCTTCCCTGCCAAAATACACCTTAGTATTTAACAGTCTTAAAAACTTTAGTGAGGTACTTTCTGCTCCAATCTGTATTTGAGAGATTATTTTAAAAGTCGCACTGTATCTATCTTACCTGTACAATTCCATTTACATGAAAACACATGACAAGCTCTGGTACATTGCATATCAAGTTGTCCAACCAATAGTCGATTCCAGTTAGCACATTAATTGGTTTGTTGTTATCCCTAAAAATACACATTTCTAGTGTTATTTGATTTAATTAAGCTGTTCCATAGTCAATCACCTGAGACTTATTTCCCCCATTAAAATATTTTAATCTATTCTCCCTAGTTGGAGAATGCCATTTATGCTTTCTCTTCTGATGAGACACGCACATGTAGCTTATGTGGTGTGTTGTACTTAACATCCTTCCACAAGCTTTTCTTGGACTTCTAATGGGTGTCCATCAGTTTTCAGTAAGAATAGGAGGAACTATGACAGCGGATGACGGGGAGCCTACTGCACGCTCTTCACACAACCTGAAGTGAAAGACTGACCAGCATGCATCATAGTGCCCAAGTCAGAATTCACATGGACTAGCATGAACACATACACCTGGAACATTAAAAAAATGCTCACAATTAGTTAACAGAAAGCTGGTAGACCATCTCCTTGACTAGTTAAATAGACTACATTATATTCTCACAAGTTGTAGATTCAGACTTAAGACTAGGTCAGCACAGCAGATCTCTGACTCCACTCACTGAGGACTAGAATGAAAAGCCAGCCAGAGGGCTTTCAGCATCTGCTGAAACACTCCTTCCTTACTGCAGCCATTTCAACTGGTGGGGCAAGAAGGGAAGTGAAAACAACTAGAAAAGGCAACGATGCTGGAATGGAGAGGCGAAAGCAGACGGAAGGCTGATCTAAAGGGACACGAGCCTGGTTACCTGAGGCGCAGGCTGACTGCTGGGTATCTGCCTCCTCCAAATATAGGCATGTTGGAGCCAACCAGCATATGTATGTCTTCAAACGTCCATAAAATATTCCGAGCAAAATCATTTTTAAGACCCTGTGATTTAAAATCAAATAGAAAGATTATATAATAAACAGGAGATCAGTAATCTCCCCCCATGATCCACAGAAAGACTAGAAAAAGGAAAAGACAAGGGAGACAAGGTAAATTAAAGCCACAGAGCTATAAGATCACAGAGATGCTTAGAAAGATTCAGGATCAAGTGGATTTCTTCCCCTATGAATCCAATTTAGACTAGTTTTTAAATGACGAAGTAGACTGGGGATTAGGTGTCTCACCTTGGACACCACGAAAAGCATACCTGACTGTTCTCCCCGTCATTGAATAAAGTAGTCAGGTTTTGTTCTTTAGGTGCTGAGGCCACATGCCCCACTATGTATGAGGGTTCAAGAGGCTCACCTCCCTGTGAAAAGTGCAAGGATAAGGAGTGATTCTGCTGCCGTAATTACTTTAAAATGGCCTACTGTTAAAGAGTATCACCTAAACATTCAAAGCATACACATCAAATCTACTCTTGTAAATCAGGGCTAATACAAATCATTAACTCTCATCACTGGGTGACATATTTGAGCTCCTAATTACCGGTTACTAGAATAAGCTAATCACATTTAGATCTTATTCAAATAACAATGAAAGATTATTTTAAGCTTTCCGAGCTTTTTCCCTCTTTTTTTGGGTGAATCAGAAGAGCACTGCTCTTTCAGCATACCCCATCCCTACTGGATTAAAAAATTCCTAAGAAACCTCAGCCGTATTTTTGAGACACTGGTCATCAGAACAGCCTCCAGTTTCACATTTCCTAGTGTGTGTTTCACAGAAGTCTAGTCCCTGGGAGAAAAATTTCTGGAGTCAGGTTTGAAAAACACTGCTTACCAACGATTTGCTTTTGGAGAGTAACAATTCTTATTACCATTAAAAAGCCCCTAAGAGGTCCTGCACTGGAAAAACCTACTTCGCCTCTGTATAATCCAATGTTCTCACATGTATCTGATCTCATAACACTTTCTTATTCTTATTAGATTCTGTGGAATATATTTTGAAAACACATAGGAAGAGGAATCTTTGACATGGGTAAACACAGTCCACCACTCAACTTTCCAACCATAAGGGCAGTTGCCATTAAAATACATTACTTTAAACCTTTAAGAAACATTACTTTAAACCAAGATGAGCATGCATATGTGCATGCACATGTGAGTATGTGTGTGCATTGCTTATTCCTATGTGTGTGCTAACAGGCCTAGCACCTGCCTGCAAAGTACGTATAACTGCAAGCATGGGGGGAATCTCCAGTGCTTCTGCTATGTCTTGTCTTCTTTTCAAAGGGTACTTAAAGGATTTCAAACATTTATTATATTGTTTATTTACACAGACAAGTTATCAACCCCCCAAACTGTATTTGCCAGGTAGCTGCTTTAGTGGGAGTTTGGGCTCTAGTTTATCATGTCCTCAATAAAGGTTTGGCTCACGGCCATACCACAGAGACCTACTTAAACTCTATTAATGCTTAACACAGGCCTCAAACTAGCCGTTTTAGTGTTGGGAGCAAGAATTCATGAGGTGATAGCTTACGAACAAAAATACATCTCTAAATGTTGAAATTTAAAGATTTATATATGTTATAAAAAGTATTCTGTAAAAGATTATTTTTAGGCAGGGTAGCTCTACTTAGGAATATGCCATTGCTAAGACAACCCGACTGCTTACAGGGCCCTTCTAAATGTGGGGGATACATGGGCACACTGGAGTAATGCTGTGAGAACAGGCCTCTGAAGTCAGAAATATCAGGGTTTAGACCCTAGCTGGAACTTCATCAGCTCTGTGGCCACAGACAAACATCTACTTTTTATGAGCTTTATTTACTTATTTGTAAAATGATACCATCAACACAATACATATGCAGCTCCAAGGATGAAACAAATTTATACGCCACACGTGGAGTAAAGTACACGGCCTAAGAGGCATTAAGTAGATTCCAGTTCACTTCCTCCACATGCAGGTCTGCATATTCTCAAAAGCCTCCAAGGTTTTTCATAGTAACCCTTAAAGGACAGATGATAACACTCATAAAGGAGGAAATGGGTGGTAGAAGACTAGTATTTCTATTATGTGGTCTTTTTATAATGTATTTTGAAGTCAAGGAATACTAAGTAATTTTTTAGAAACTCCTTTAGTGAAGTATAATCACATATACGAAAGTACATAAAACAAATAATACAGAATATAGTATAATGACTAGTAAGAAAGCAAATTACCTATGTAACCACTACCCAAGTCATGACATGGGACCCTCCTAGCACCCAGCACCCATGTCCCTTCTCATTTATGTAACATACCCACCTCCTACAGTTATCACTAGATGGACTTGCATGGTAATTACTCCCTTCCTTTTCCTTCCAGTTTTCCCAACTTTGGAAAAAATTTAAGGTCACTACAGTTTAACGAGGCATCTCTATCTGAAAACCTACTAAAACTAAAATCAAGTTAAAGCTATTTGTCCCCTATAACCTTATAAGTTGTGAGGATAGATAGTATCTGCACAAATGCTGAATGTTCAACGTGTGAGAATACACAGCAAAAGGAAAAACACAATTTACCAAGTTAAAGATCTTATTTTTACCTTCCTCAAGCTTGTCAATATATTTTCCTAAAAATAAACACGCACAATTTACATCTATGGAGTTATTTTATTCTTTGATAGACACAATAAGGACAAAAACAAATGAACAATAAGAACCAAGAATATAAGAGACAAAAGAGGTAACAGTCTACTCTCTCTTCCTTTCTAAAAGCTTTATAACATTAATGTAGGTTAAGTCTTAGCAACTTCATCTAGAAAATCTGCAGGGCTATTTCAGGCCTACCAATCTGACTAAAAGTTAAGGTAGAAGATCAGTATTTAAATTACAAACAGGCCTGTGAGTCTCAATATCTGATAGGTATTTAATATTCCTACAGTTTAAATATACTGTATCTCCTTATGACTTTAAGGAGATAATCAGTATCGATAAGCATATTGATAAGCTATCTTAAATGTGGTAAAAACTTTTAAATGTTTTTGAATTATTTCTTAAAAAACATCAGATCTAGCCATTCACAATATCCCTTGTAAATTCCATATTGAAAAACTAAAGAAGGTACTTTTTGTAACTGTGAAGACATAAATTGATGGAATATTTTTCACTCCAGTTCATCTATTTTTATTAACAGAATAATTGATTTTGTCTCCTTAAATGAGTTTGCTGAATTAGCATCTAAGTACTAACTAACCTGACTGGAAGCACTGGGGTCTTCAGAGACTGAAGAAGGCATTTCAAAGGGGGCAGGCCAAGAAGCCCCATCCGAATCGTTTGTCTGATCTGCGCTGGACGATTTCTGCTGTTTTGCAGTAGATGGGACAGGCTGAGCAGCTCCATCACCATTGATACTGGCCAAATCAGAAAGAAAAAATACCACACTGTTACTAAGTTAACTTTATGTAACAGGCCACCGGTTTTTAAAAACCAGATTCTATAATCAAGCACAAATCTCGTTAAAAAAGCAATATAGGGCAAATGTCAACAATAATAGCGGCAAAACTTAAATTACTTTTGCTGGCTTCAAATTACGTTTTAGATCAGAATTTCATTTTTCCTCTTAAGATAAAAATAAACAAGTAGCCAAGTACCTGTAATATAAAAACTTCGAAAGAATAGCCTTCTGATACCAGTGTTCTTTGCTTTTTTTCTTCCTCTGCCACTTCTGATCAATAAGTCTTTGATAAAACTCTTTTAACCACGTCCAATCACCAGTCTGAATAACATAAGAAATTGATAAATTAACCAAGCTTGCAGTCAAAACAATTCCTTACCTATTGCCCTCTTATGGGAAATACTTTTTATTTTTTAAGTTCCACTTCATAAACCTACACTCGTAAAACATTTACCTTTCTAGACTCAGTCCCTATCAACTCTTTTAGGAAATCTCCCTGTCCTCCTCCTCTCTTTAAGCCAGACAAGGAGAGGTGACTCTCTCTATAACATGTTCTTCAGTGCCTGGAATCAGTCCCACTATGCACACTGCATTAAAATTATCTGTGTGTTTATAACCCCCAAATTATAAGCTGTTAGGAAGCAAGGACTGTGATTCTCAAGATCCTGCCCAGTGGCTAACATATACAGACTGAACTGAACTGTGGTCTTTTCAAATGGAAAAACATTTATTTTAAATGTCAATTTAAATCACTGTAACTTATTTTCCTACATCAAAGCACTGCAGGAATATTCTTTAAAGAGTAGACTATGGGAGTGGCAAGACCATGAACTATTTGCAACCATGAACTATTTATAATGACAAGGTAAATACAGAAGTACAGAGTAAGCTTTCAGAAACTGCAATATTATTATACTTTACAAAATGATGGGAGAACAGTCATTTACCACATACAGTTTGAGAAGCTCTACTTTAAGAGAACCAATTAATTCTAATATAACTATATATTCATAGGAATAATTTTTTAAACATTTTTCACATTTCCTGGCAGCCATGTTTCATGAAAATGTCTTTAATGGAGACATCAAAGGACTTTTCAAAAATTTAACCAGTCCCTGAAATTTCAGATTTTTCACAACTTTCTTCATTCACTTCACCCTTTTCCTTGCAAGAATCCTGGCTGTTGGTTTCAATGAAGTAAGTTTCTTCACCGTTCTCTTTTCTATTTTTTCTTTATTAAAGCTTTTTTATCTTCAGTGAACCTTTTCACTTCTTGGTTGAAGTATTCAACCACATTTCCACTTTGGCCTTTCTTTGAAACAAAATCACATTTCTAGTTCCCTTAAGTTGTTAAAATAGTGTTTTTCTTGTTATTTTTCACGTATTACCTGAGATGATCTCATAAAGAGTTCTTGAATATCTAACTCGTCTAATAAGAGAGTCCTTCCTATGCGGTGCACTGCCATGCTCACGTGCGATTTGCTGTAGGGAATCTTCAGAAGCTTTTTTATGTTCTTGAAAAAAATCAAGAGGAAAAAACAATTTAGAAAGACCTTTGTAGTGTGATCTGGAATCTTTCAAATTTTAACTTCACTCAACTTTAAAGCATAATAAACCTTATTTCCTTAAGGTCATACAAACTGTATTTTACACAAAAAGCTACCTATAAACACATAGAAGACAGAGTTTTAGAAGCAGAATCACCTACATTGTACCAGTCACCCTGTGTTAATGTAAATGACAGTCAAAGATTTATTTGTACACGATGGAATTTCATAAAGTATGTACAGGTCACACTGTTGCACTGACCCAGGCTTTTAGCATCTCAGATAAAATTGGCCAACTAAGGATCAACAGATTTTACCAAAAGTATCACATCTAATTCTCAACTAGTAACATTACATAACTCAACATTATAATTGCTATCATCAAAACTGCTATCATTAAAACACAACCATCAATACTAATATTAATTACCACTGCCACTATTTGGGGGGTTGCTCCCTCCTCTTTGAGGAAAGATGCAGTGAACAGTGTTACTTTAATAAAAAAGGTATTCAATAATCAGATAGTTGTAGCTTATTTCATCACTAATTTTTCAAGACTGCAGACAAAGCAGGCTATAAATCCCCAGCACAAACATCCCAACTACATTTGCAATAAGAACACTTACTTCAGAGTCAGAGACAACATCCACATCATTTCCCACTGAATCAATAAAGTCGTATGCCATCCCAAAGCTGAAGGAGAAAACAAAGGCCACAAAAATCACGTTCAGGGTGGTGCAGGTATTGTTTATAATAGAATACTACATTTCATCGTTTCTTGGATACACGTTTTTCACATTCTAACACCTCCGAAATCAGTATGCCTATCACCATTACAGTTGGCTAGTTTCTCCTTCTTAATGGTACATAAAATAATGGGGTCACTTAACAGACATAGAAAACAGACTTGTGGTTCCCATGGGGGAGGGGGAGGGGGAGAGGGATGGATTGGGAGTTTGGGATTAGCAGATGCAACCTATTATATATAGAATGGATAAACAACAAGATCCTACTGTAGAGCACAGGAACTAAATCAATATCCTGTGATAAACCACAATGAAAAAGGATATGTACATATGTGTGTGTACGTGTGTGTGTGTGTGTGTGTGTATATAACTGAATCACTCTGCTGTACACCGGAAACTAACATAACATTGTAAATCAACTATAGTTCAAGAAAAAATAAATTTAAAAAAATTAAAATAATGGGGTGACTTAAAAATCAATAGCATCTTGGATTTGATAAAAGATAGTAATAACAGAATAGTAATAGAAGCAATTAATAGTAAATATTTAGAATAAAAACAATTAACAATTATTTTTATTTCTGTAGTCATGAAGTCTAAAAAATATCCAATAGAAAACAGACAGTTAGAGTTGTTATTATTTTTAGGTGGGGAGATGAGAAAAATAGCAACAGAAACATTTATCAGAATTTTTGTCTCTGGGATTATGTTCCCAGTGATATACACTACTACCCTTTTAAAAAATATATGAGAAAAAAATGCACATGAAACCAATTCAACCAGAAAGAGAAAAAACAGCTAACTGAGCACCCAACTTGTGCCAGGTACCACATGAGGCACATCTATAATCTGCAAGCCTGAAAGGCAGCCGATGTCACCATTTTTCAGTTTGTAGGAAGCAGAGAGTCAAGATACTTATTTAGGACTGCCTCACTTCAAAGCATGCTGACGATTTACCATGTGGTCTAGGCAAGTTACTTAACCTTTCCAAGCTTCAGTTTTCCGCAGGAAAGTTAGTTAACAGTACCAAACTCAAAGGGTTGTTGTGAGAATGAAATGAGATAAACATATAAAGTACTCAGCACAGTGTCTGTACACAGTCAATATAATTATCATTTAAATCACTTTATAACATTTAATTCTGTTGACCTACAATTTATTAAGCCATTCTTCTAAAAGAAGATACGCAGACTACTTCCAATTTTTTTTTTTGCTAGTATAAATAGTGCTACAAACAAGCAACATTTTACAAATATAACTTTTACCTTCTGAGACATTAGGATAATTTCCAAACTACTGGCACATAAGGTACTAATGTATTTATGGCTCTTGCTATATGTTATGCAGAAATATTTTAGGTTCAATCGCTAAGAGGAAAAAAGAGAACCCCATACATTAAACGGTCTACAAGAATATGGACATCATTACATTTTTCTCTGTAAGACCCAGGCCACTCTCTCAACTTTAAATACCACCACCAAGTGTCAAAGTCAAGGGTGTACATCACTCGACATGCTGTGTTTTTACATCACTGCTTTTTCAGCCCAGACAATCCACCACCATTTAATGAAAAATTCCACAAGACAGGTTAGGCAGTGTTAAGGGTTTTCCTCATCACGTGCCACCCTGATTCTCTGCATTCACACATTCAAAAGGTATGTAAATTGGCTAAAATTAAAATAGCTGATGGAATTTTAGTGGTCAAAACTCATCTTTGTTAATAACGTGATGCAGACTTGAAAGAAGCATATGCGATTGATATCTTCATATTTTAACAGAGTCCTATTATCAGGGGGATAAAGGACATTGAAAGTCAAATACAATCTTTTACCAAAGCGAAATCTTGGCACGTTGATGAGCATTACAAATTAAACTGAACAGCGAGTATTAAGAGTTTTAAGGTGGAGGGTTGAGGGACTGGTAAAAATGCCATCAGTTAATATTTACCTTGAAAATGGCTTGCTTTTCCTACTGTTGCCAAGAATGGTAGTTCCTGCTGGTCCTAGTTTGGCACTCTCTCGTAACCAGTTGGCAGGTGGGAGTTTCAAGTCTGTTTTCTCTTGGAGGCGTGCAAATGCTGTCCGAGGAGGGGCAGAAGAGTATTTCACCACAGCTCGGCTCTTCACTTCATTGCCTCCAAGAAATAAAGCTGATCCCTGATTAAAACATTAAATGAAATTTTAATATACACTACTAGGAATAAAAATACCCCACCTTAATAATAATAAAAACCCTACCACATCAGGCTTACAAGAACATATACTACATGTTACTAACAGCAGTTAATAAATGTGAGCGTAAATGTGTACCATTTACTTAGCTCTTTTTCACATAATTTCAAAGAAAAAAAGATGAGTCAAGGAGTGTGATGGGTTATTAGCTAGGAAACAGGCCAACCGAACTATCTTTTAAAACATTCATAAAAAAGTGTAGAAGCAGAAACCAAGGAGTCAAGAGTAGCACGTTAACTAAATGCAAAATTTAATAAAACCTCTGTTCAATATTAAAGATGTATTTCAATGTCAATAACATACATCATTTAGAAAGTAGTTTGTGGTGAGATATCTGGGCCTTTTTTGTTTTTAAGTAAGCGTTTAGCAACTGATTAGTCAGTTTACGACACAAATACTCTGAATGTCTAACTTCATAGCAAGTCCCTGGGGGGTGCGCACAGATTTCACTTGCACATCCCCAAGAAAGCTCAGGGTCTAAGTTAACTCTTCCAACCTTCCTTCACGTAGCCCCGCTTCGGCCTGGCAAACACTTTGCGCCCTTCTAACATTAATTAGCTCAGTGCCATCTCGGTGAGCTTGCTCTCTTCTCCCTTCAGCTCTGCAAGGCTGTGCCGACTTGGGAACCACATATTTACACGTACGCTTCTTGAGAGCGGAGGTCGTGTCTAACTCACCTGTCGGTTATCTTCGACTGGGAAGCCAGGACTGCTTTTGATACGAATGATCTGCAAGTAAATGCCTGAGTACACCGACAGGCACACGGACTTCCACTCCGTTTGGGGGGCCGTCGGGGAGGCGTGGAGAAGGCGCCAGAAGCCGCCGGGAACCGTGACATCCCTCCCGGCCGAGCGGGCCCGCAGCCCACGGAGCCCTGCAGGTCCCGCCCCACCGCGGACTCACCTGTGCAGAAGGTTCCTCGGACTCTCCTTGGGACAAGAGGCTGAGCCCTCCCCGAGCAGCGGCCCCGGCCGGCGGAGCCTCGGTCCCGGCCTCCTTAGAGTCCCCCATCACCTCGGTCCAGGTGAGGCGAGGTGAGGCGAGGCGACGCGAGGCGACGCAAGTCTCGACCCGAGAAGCCGTAACAAGTTGCCGGGCCCAGAGGCGCTGCTGGCCAGCAGAGCAGGAGCCAGATACGCCCCGCACTTCCGGCCTCTGACAGGAAGAACTGGACCGAACGCGTTCAAATCTCGCGACTTTTGCTCCAGAGGCCCGGCCCCGCCTCCCCCGGTAGATACCAGCTTCGCGGCGGGGGCGGGAACTGTCGTGCGCTGATGTCTGCCAGAGTTTCTGCGGGAAACTACTTCTCGCGTTATCTGACTCCCAGGCTCCACCCCTTGCACGCCGGTCTTTGTTGGCCAACCGTCCTCGGGACTTGGGCTTTGGGCGGAGTCAAAGTCGCAGAGGTCTTCTCTGCGTGGGCGGGGAAGAGCGGCCGTAGTTGTAACCAGCGGCTCCCGTTACGTAAAGTAGTGAAGTGTCAGCGCTTTTCCCGCCACAGCTTTCAGTGCCCCTTCGGTTTGCAGTCGGGCTCACAGGCCCAGGAAGGGAAAGACATGCCCAGGTGAGGGGCCGTCCAGACTCAAGCCAGCCCGGCCTCGGCGTACTGTCCGCTAATCGCAGTGCGTGCATGGGCCTCGCGGTCCCGAGTGTAGGAGCGGCGGGGCTCCGCGGGGAGAGGAGGCCCTCCGCCTTTGCTGAAGGGATGGATTTCAGAGGAGACGGTACCGCCAGAGGTGCAGAGTTTGCTGTTTAGTGACGCCTGGAGCATCTACGGAGAGCCCCGTATTTGTCGGGCCCTAGGGAACTAGCAAAGGGCATTCCGGTGGTCCAGGGACTTCTCGAGCGTTAAAGGGCTCAGGAAACACCTGGGGATCTAGTTGACATGCAGATTTTGATTCAGTTGGTCTGAGAGGGGCCTGAGATTCTACATCTCTACCAGACCCCCAGGAGATGATGCCAGTGCTTTGAGTAGCAAAGAGGTAGAGAAATAGCCAAGGTCTGTGTAAAGCTTCGAAGGTGCTCGGCTCTCTTAACCTCTGAGCCGAAACCCAGTATCGTATCGTTACATGCAGCCACAGCCTTCATAAAACTGTTTTGTTTTGCAGTAAAATATTGAAAGTTTCTTGAAAACTTAGTTTTGCCTTGGCAATTACTTGGCTATCTCAATTTGTAATTTACATCAGGTGCTGATAATACACTAATTATCTGCAGATTTAGAAGTCCTTGTAACTGTTAACAAACTCAATTTACAAATTGTTTTCAATTGTAACAAAACATTTTTATGATTTATATTTAACAGTGAATTTAATATCATAGTATATTTTGTAGAACTTAAATCAACATGTATTGGTTTTGATATCTATAATTTTCTGCTTGTATTTTGCAGTCAATTTTTTTCATTTTTTGCAAGTAACATTGTTATTTTACATTATAGTAAAAAGTTGAACACAACTTAAAGGTCTAAGGACATTAGGAGGATGGTTAAGTCTACTTTTGGTACATAATACCATTAACTTGTGCAACTATTATCAATAAATTGTTTTTAAAGAATATTCAAGAACATTTAAATTGCACATTGTATGTTAATATAAGTGTACCTGTACTGTAAGATCGTGTGCGATGTTGTGATAAAAAAAAGTAAAGCAAACCTGTGATAAGATCTTAATTTCACAAACATGTTTATTTCTTTGTCAATGTCCATAAAAACATATCTCTACGGGGTAAAATGAAATGATTTAAAATTTATTCTTTAAAGCTTCATTTTCCTGTTTTTGTTTCTGATTATGCATTATTTTATAGTAAAATGTCATTTTATTAAGCTTTTATACATATATAATTTAGCTTCTAATCATCTTTGAATTCTGTTGTTCTATTGTATAATTCTGTGTTTGCAAGAAGGGATTTCCTGATGTAGCAGTGATTCTTTCTTCAGGACTCACATATACTGCAGGCCTCTTGAGAAGTAAGTGCCTGAACCCTTGTTGATAATGCTTCGGGAGAAAATGTGCTGGAAACAGCCTGTGAAAAGGCAGCGAGAAGAGTGAAACACAGAGAACCGGGAACGCAGCACAGAAAAAGAGAGGTCAGCGGCAGAGGGGACTATGGGAGCGGGCGTTGGGCTGGGGGAACCAGGGACGCCCAGGAACTGTTTGTGGAAGGAAACCTGAGGAGGGACCAGATATTCTGGGGCCTCTCACAGGGCAGGACTAGAGAGATTTAGGTAGTGAAGGAGGATGATCCCTGATGGCAGGAGAAACTGAGCACATCTGAATTACATAAAGTTTACACATTCTTCTAGCTCTAAGTGCTTATTAATTTTTTTCTTTTTCCTCTTCAGAAACGTTTATGTGCTGTGGGTTTAAGTTAATATAATTGTTTTTAATGTCTGTGATTGAAATATAATGTGGGAAAACATGGATCATTACTTCCAGAACTTCACATTTTAAGACACTTATTTATGTTCATTTTTATATTTTCCCAGTGTCTGCCTTCCCCTCCTTCCCTGCCCCCCAGGTCCCAGCGCCCGTCAAGGTGTACTTCATCATCTGTGGCTTGCTCTGCCCTGCAGGGGCAGTTATCCTGGATCTTGTAACCAATCAGTGCTCTCACATGTTTACCTGTCTTCCCAGTGCCTGACGCCATCACCACTAAAGAGATGTTTGCTGAATGAATGAACTGCTTATAGTTTGATGCTTCCACAAGTTGTCCCATAACCTGTGTCTGCTGGTGCTTTTCCTTTGCCTAGAATACCTTTCCCTTCCTCACCTGGCTCATTCCTAAAGACTCATCCGTCACAGGTATCATCCCTAAAAAGTCTCTCCTGACACCTCCCTCTCCTTACCCCATAGGGTCCCTTTCTTTGTTCCCAAAACTTGTATGTAGCTTTTTCCTGCACTTGCCCCCTTATAGAAAAATTACGTACTTGTATCTACGTCCCTTGCTGACTGTGAGCTCCTCAAGGGCTAATGTTCTGTCTAATCATCTGTTTCACCAATGCCAACGCAGCACCAGCCCACAGAACTGTTTTAGCCCTCGGGCTAATGCAGCTAAAATGACTGGTGCCAACAGGCTTTTAAAATGCTTATCAAAATGTTCGAGACATAAAAACAATGTTGTTGGCTCCAAGATATACATATTTTTTTTTTTTTTTTTTTTTTTTTTTTTGTGGTACACGGGCCTCTCACTGTTGTGGCCTCTCCCGTGCGGAGCACAGGCTCCGGACACGCAGGCTCAGCGGCCATGGCTCACGGGCCCAGCCGCTCCGCGGCATGTGGGATCCTCCCGGGCCGGGGCACGAACCCACGTCCCCTGCATCGGCAGGCGGACTCCCAACCACTGCGCCACCAGGGAAGCCCCATATTTTTAATCTTGCAAAATGAAAGCTACAATGTTTAATGAAGTAGCTACAAAATTTGCAGTGCCAATGTCATTAATTATTAAAGTTAGTATTCACAGTTTGTTCCATTCTAAAACTACTTGTATGTTAGATTTTCTCTGCTTACAAAAATCCTCCCAGAACCCAAGATGATTTCAGAGAAATGCCAATCAAAAATTCATTTAGTTGTAGCACACAGTACTTTCCAAAGCAAAATGAGAAATCTTTTCTAAAACTTTTACAGTTGCATGTAAGGCAGATATGCTTAGGGCCCTTGGAATTCCCGAACAGCCCCACCTGCAGAGAAGGAAACTTCAGGGAGTGCTTAGACTGAGGCTTGGGCCCTTCGGTCTGTTTGCCACCATCCCCTCCATGACCTAGTGTCTTAACCTACTCAGCCTCGCTTGTGTACTTTGCCTGCTGGTCAATGAAAGTCCCTGGTTTTCTGATTCCTGGTCCTGGACTTTGAGCTGGAAGAGAGATTTGAGATTATCTGAGCCAATCCTGTCCCTCTTTAGATGAGAGCAGTGCAGTCCAGAAAGGAGGATAGAATTGACGTGTTGAATATCGTGCAAAGGTAGTTTAAATAGCAAAGGCAGGACTGGTACCCAGGTCCCGGAGTACTAGTAAGTACACTTAGTCTTTAAAACAGTCAAATTGCAAACACTGGCCAGTGGAACTTTAATTTGCTTCCGAATCACCTGAGGAACTTGTTAAGCGAGCAAATCCTCTAACCACCTCCAGATGCTAAGTCAGTATTGCTAGGCCAGTGCTGGGGAATCTATGTTTTTGGTGAGTTACTAGTGTCTGACCACCTTGGCCTGCAGACCACAACTTAGAACAGTGATCTCCAAGGATTATCCCCTGGGGTGCAGGAAGAACTGTGGCTTCTGTTTTGTTTTGTTTTTTTAATCTGGAAAGTAAAGGCAAAATTAAGCCTTACTAATGCTTAACATACAGGTTGACACAGGTGCCCTTCCTTGGGCCATGGTCAGCTGGTGTATCAGTCCAGTATGATTGGGTTATGCAGCCAAAACAAATGATTCCCAGATGTCAGTGACTTAAACTAGGGATGCCAAATAAAATAAATAAATTTAAGATAAACAGAAAAAATTGGGGGTAAGAATTTCCAAATATTTAGTAGCAGTATGTCACATGTGACATTTGGGACAGACTTTCACTGGTCCAGGTAATTTTTACTCCAGAACCCAGGTTGATGAAGCAACCTGCATCTGGAACTAGTAGGGGTGGTGGGGCAACAAAGAGATTGGTGAACCATGAACTAGCTCCTAAAGCTCCGGCTCAGAAGTGAAAAACATACTGCCTCTCACTTTTTTTGGCCAAAATGATACACGTGGCCAAGCTTAGCATCCAGGTGGTGGTGAAGACTAATGGTCCCCTAAGGAAGGACATTGGGTGTCTGTGGACCATTATGCAGTCTACCACGGCATTTAGTGGCTTGGATGGGCCACTGGATGCCATCCACAGGGTAAAATATGACAAAACAAGACCTTTAGGGACTTCACTGGCGGTCCAGTGATTAAGACTTTGCCTTCCAATGCAGGGGGTGTGGGTTCCATACCTGGTTGGGGAGCTAAGATCCCACGGGTCTCACAGCCAAAAAAACCAAAATGTAAAACAGAAGCAATATTGTAACAAATTCAATGAAGACTTAAAAAAAAAAAAAGACCTTTAGAAGAATCTTTTCAGAGTTTTGTAATAAGATGGGGGTGACCTTGAAAATCTCATGTACCACACAGATCACAGATCATCTTGTGACAAAGCACTTGAAAGAACTGTCAAGCTTAAAAAATGAGTTACTATATTTTGTTTTACAGAAAGTATTCCACATTTACTCATCTTTTCTGTGATGACAAGTAGCTGTCATTAGGATGGTGTAGGAGAGAGTTTCACAAAAATAAACAGACTTAATCTGTTCCTTCATGATAATGGTGATGTTTTTAACAATGAGTGAGAAACTCATTGGTTTTCAAAAGAACTGAATCCTATGGAGAGAGCATTTCTGAAAATAGAGGTTTGCAGATCTTTCCAGTGTTACATGATTTTGTTGCTAAAAGTGACATGTATCGCTTATTAAAAAAAAAAAAAAAAGGCAAATATCCACACAAAACTTAGAAACTGAAATTTCTCACCTCTTTAAAAAGCTCTCCCAGATGGAGAGTTTTGGGATCCACGTCGTAATTGTTTTCTTTGATACTGCTAGTTGGCCTACTCAGAACGCCCAGACTGATCTCTTTGTCAGTCTCCAACTGATTTGTTTACCCCCAAAATGTGCATGTAAGATTCACTGTTCCCAGCTGCCAGCAGGGTTTTTCCTCTCTCCTCTATTTTATACATCCTGTTTTTAATTGTGTTCCATGACAACAGTCAATTGACCTTTCTTCCTCATGTACAAGTAAATGAATTGCATGTAAAACAACTAGCTAAGCATCTCTGAATTATTCCTTGACACCATTTAATTGGTTTGTAAAAGGAGGATTGGTGGACTTCAGAGAAGATGGAGATTTAGCCAAATTTCATTTAAAACCTTTGCATGATTTGTGGAAACAATTGAAATGAGCAGTTTGACTTGGTAAGCGGTGTGATTCTTCCTAGTTAGTTTACTTATCTTTTGAGATACTTTAAGCAATGACAGCCATTAAAACCAAGTTTTAAAATAAACGGAACTTAGAAGCACACTTCAAATTGTTATATCACAGCGTTTTCAGCCAAGAGTCACAAAAATAAACCTATTTGACCACTTTACTCTCTTTAAAAAAATGCTAGCGAGAGCAGAACTAGTTTGCAATCAATAAATAAAATTAAAATATTTAAAATATTGTTTTAGACTTTGAACATTTTCTACTTTTGTATTTTTATGCTAATGTATTACTGCCAGTATATTATTTACAAATAAATTAAGATGCATATATTGGGGCTACATGTTCAGAATTTTTTTCAACTAATAATAGTATATGATAAGAGTTTATAGACCACTGCCTTTCGAACCAAAAACCACATGCTAGCTACTCTTTAGGTCAAGAACAGTTAGTAAATTAATAATCTATATTTTCCTTTACACTTTAATTTGACCAAAGTAGAAAAATTTTAGAGTATAAGGTAATGCAAACCTTGATGTGCCATTTACCAGTGTCATAGCAAGGAGCCCTTGGTTACAATTACAGGATACCTTACATACTTATTCTTGATAATTATTTAATTGTTGTTCTGTAGATTAATAACATTTAAGCAAAATACTTGAAACTATTTGGAAATCATTTCGACTGCATTTGAACTCAATGCAGATACTTTTCTAGATACACGATGAACTCAAATTCTTTTGCAAGCTATTAGCCTTGACTTTCAGAATCCAACACAGATGATCGTAGGGGCAGGTTGTCTCTGCTGGGTGTTACTTTCCCAGCAGAAACGTCCTTAAAGTCTTTGTGAGTTTTATCCTCCTAAGCTGATTATTACCCTAACCGAATCCTAGCAAAAGTTCCTAACTCACTAACGACTGCTCTCCAGGCACCTCAATGGTGGCTGGAGCACGAGTGGTGATTCATGCTGGGCACACACCTTAGGCTGAGGGTGAGAAGGAAAGAATTCTCAAATGAACCTTCAAATCAATCCCTCAGGCAGGCCTCTGCCTTTCCAGTTAAGGGCTTGGCCTTTGCAGACCCTAAAGAATCATTTAGCCATTAAGCATTTCCAAGGAAGTTTCCAGTGGAGAGAACAAAAGGAAGGCATCACTTAGTGCAAAAGTGTCCAGTGTCAGAACTGGACCTTTTTACTAAACATTTCTATATTTGTCTTCCTGTGGGCATTGAAGAGATCTGTTTTACCTTGTCAGTGTAATGCAGTTACAAGGCTGCACCCAGGAATGGAATCCACTGCAGGAGCATGTTGGACAGAATGGTAACTACTGGATGGACCATGAGTGTTATCCACATATGACAGTTTTTTACATATTTATTTACATTTTGTTCTCTCCAGGAAATGAAGCCAGAATCCACAGATGTCATTATCCATCTGCACACTTTTGTTTACTACCCAGAAGGCAAGAATATTGCATCTTAAAAGTGTCTGGACTTTTGTTCTTTCTTATCACAAATGACTTGAGAAGATCTGACCATTCACAGTTACCCAGAGTGGAAGTGCCAACGACATGCTTCCTGGAGCGCTTTGAGATTCAGGTACAAAAGGCATTTTATAAGCACAGAGTGAAAAAGCATCATTTATATTCATTTGCTGCTGTGGCATTTCTCTCTGGAATCTTCCTCGTGTCTGTCAACATTGTGCAAAAGGACTGGCCTCATCTACATTACAAATATCTCTCCTTTAATGGTCTGGAAGTAGGAAAGGGACTGCATAAGAGCGAGCTCTCGTGTTGGAGGGTCTCCCACTTGTTTATCCCTAAAACTGGTTGGACATGGTCGCTGTGGATGTCATGAATTATTTTGGAAAGACCTGAGTATGAACTCAGTACAGTGCTTTGTGCATCTTGGCTGCAGTGAATGTGTATTATCTGACTTCAGTGACTCATGGGAGAATCACAGCCTTAGGGAAGAGCTTCTGAGGGGTCATTTAGAATGGAGCCATTCTGGACAGACGGTGGTCAGTTCTCTGCTAGCTTCCGGAGTGGAGAAGTTTCCACCATGATGGCTCCTTTGACCCGTGGCAGATCCTTTCTTGCAGGGTCCCTGCTTGGTATGATTTAAGAAGCATCAAGGACTTTCTGCCCCAGAAGATCTGTGTGTGACATCACACACATGGATGAGGGTTTGCCAACTGTATTAGTTAAAGTAGAGCCTGGCTTGGAGGGGCTCCCATGCCCCTCTGGGAATGTTCTAGAACATGGGGCATTACCCAAGAGACAGAGCCTGGGATGGTGTTACTCAGGTCAAAGGTCTGAGCGTGGGGGGCCATATAAATGAGTGGTGGGGCGGTGTGTATAGATGCAGGAGAGGTGCTTGGAGAGCAGGAGTGCTGCTACCAGGAGAGATGGTTCCCAAAGGGAGAGACCCATGTGCCAAGCCCTTCTCTTTTTCCTCTGCCCAGGGTCCCTTCTGAATCTGCAAATCAGCTGCTGCTTCTCCTCCTCCTTTGCCTTCTTCTTCAAATCTTTTCATCACAAAAATTTCAAATATATACCTAAGCAGAGAGAACAGTAAAATGAACCCCCATGTACCCATCACCATTATCCACCTTGAAAAATGACCAACACCATCCAGTCTCCTTCCACACACCCTCCCCTTCCTCAGATGATTATTGAAATTAGCTCATACTTTTTTAAAAAAAATAAATTTATTTGTTTATTTTTGTCTACGTTGGGTCTTCGTTGCTGCGCACGGGATTTCTCTAGTTGCGGTGACCCGGAGCTACTCTTCGTTGCGGTGCACAGACTTCTCATTGCGGTGGCTTCTCGTTGCAGAGCATGGGCGCTAGGTGCACAGGCTTCAGTAGTTGTGGCACATGGGCTCATTAGTTGTGGCTCGTGGTCTCTAGAGCACAGGCTCAGTAGTCGTGGCACACAGGCCTCGTTGCTCCGTGGCATGTGGGATCTTCCCGGACCGGGGCTGGAACCTGTGTCCCCTGCATTGGCAGGCGGATTCTTAACCACTGGGCCACCAGGGAAGCCCTCCTTAATTATTTTTAATTTAATGCTCCCTGTTGCATTTTTCTGGCCATTTTCTTCTGTCAATCACTGTCTTAAGTCAGTCTCCTGGATTGGCTATGAAAAGACACCTTTCTCAAGGGAGCCCTAAGCAGACACATTTCTCAAGGGAGAAATGTTGAGACTGGCCAAACGACGTAGGCTTAATTCAGTTCCACCCGACAGACACACGTCTAGTCCTAGGCACAGTGCTGGGTTAAGGATGTCGGCAGAACAGGGTTCCTAACCTCAAGGGCATATGATCTAGTTCTGGGAAGAGGACAAGGGCTGTAGCAAGTAGTCAGCAATAGGAGGCGGGATGTCACCACTGAGGAAGGGAAAAGACCAGGTGTGGGGGACCTTCCAGGTTGAGATAGACACACTGGGCTGGGAGGGGTGAGGGTTCAGGGAGGTCAGCAAGGGCCATGGAGCCTGAGGTGTTGAGGAGGGACTTGGAGGGTTGAGTGTGGGGTGGAACAGTGAAGGAAAAACACTTGCTAAAACGTGGAGGTGGGAATAGCTGAGGGAGCTGTGGGAGTGCCCCAGTTGGCTGGAACACAAGGTGCAAGGGGCTTGGTGGGAGGAATGGGGGAAGGAGGGGTGGTGGGGGGAGGAGGGCAATTGATTCTTCCTAGGTTAAGAACTAGATAATACTTATTTCTAAGTAAGGAAAACCAAAACTGGATTTTTAGAGCATGGCTATGAAAAACGTACTGCAGACCACACTTAAGGAAACCGGAAGAAATCAAGGTGGGCTTAATGGAAGTTAGGCAGCAGGGGTGGTATAAGAAAACTCAGGTAGCTGCCTGAAATAAAGTGGACCCAGCTTCCACTAGCCAGGCGATGCATTTTTTAAACATATAAATGAGGCTTATTGTGATTCCCCACTACATAAAATGTAAGTATAACTGTGGACTTTTTTTTGCTGCTGAGTTCCGAGAAAATATGGGGTTTTTTTGTCTCTGCCAGTGAAATAAATACGTGGACAGAAAATTCCTAGCATTGCTTCCATGTAAGGGAGGGCAAAGAAGATGGTGAGCTTTGGCAAAACGTTCGTGTTTTGTAAATGAAACAGAACAGTAACTTGATTTTTCAAAAGAATAAGGTTTTCATTACAAGTGTGGGCCCGTTTATGTTGGAAGATTCAAATGTAGCAAAACGCAAAAAGGCAAGAAAATGCATCGTCCCACTATCCAAAAAACATAATTTTTAATGTTTTTGTGTCATATGACGATTTGGGAACATGTTTTTGATACTGAATGACTTCGGTAATTCACCCCGCCCCCCTCCCCACCCCATTCATTGTGCTTATCGAGTGTTGGCATTAGTATTTCTATCTCTGTTGACTTTAAGAGGCAATCCTCCTTTGAGCTCAGATTGCAGATGGAATACAGGGGATCATCTCGATACTGAATGAGAGAGAAAGTTTATTCTCAGATATGCATGAAACCAGCCCTGTGCTTGTGTTTTGATTTTTGTTTTGTTTTTCATTTGTTTGGTTTGGTTTTTTTTTGCAGGGCCTGGGGAAGACTGTAAATGGAGTCTGCAGAGCGTATGGCTAAATATCTAAGTTATATATTAAGCCAACAAATTATTAAATAAAATATGTCCTATCCTCCTTCCTTGGCTAGTACACCTTCATCACAGCCACCCCTTGGAGACTATTAAAATGTTCTATTCTCTGACCCTTCTAACAGGTGCCCCCTGGCCACCCCTTGGGCATAGGGGTACAAACACCAGGTCCTCTGGGCGTCAGGCCTAGGAAGCACACTGTGTGGGCCCCGAAGCAGGCTTGGAGCCATTAGGGCAGGCTCTCAGCAGCTCCAGGTGGGCCTGTGTCCCTGTGTGTTGCAGGGGGGTTAGGGCAGGGGTGGCCAGAGGAAAGCCAGAGCAGGTGCCCCTCTGACTCTGATTTGAGTGAATTATTCCATGTTTCCATGTACAGGTGGTATGCTGGGTGCTGGGAACGCAAAGGTGAGTGCAAACAGTTTAGTGGGGGCATATGCAGAAGCTGTCAAGGAAGTTCCCCCTCTCAAATGTGAACTTGCAACTATGACTTGACCTAGGCAGTAAAGTCAGGGAGGAGGTAACTAGGCAAAAAGGGCAGAGAAGAGAATTCCAGGCAGAGGGAAAACATAGGTGAAGTCCAGGTATCAGCGGAGAGAGGCACAGCCATTGTGAGGCAGGGGAACACGGTGGTAAGGCTGGGATGGGAGCCACAGGAGCTTGAGATGGGAGGCGGGGCTGGAGAGGCAGGTGCACACTGACCAGGGGAGGTCTCCGTGAACTTGTTAAGGAATTTCTCAGGATCCTCAGTGAAAGGCTTTGAGCAAAGGGTCACAGGATCAGGGTAAACAAGGCTACACCATCTTGAATTGATCCTGGCTAGACATAATGGTTCTTTGGACCAGTGGGATAGTGATGGAGATGGAGAATGGCAGACAGGCTCCAGGGAGATTTGGAAAGTAAAATGGCCAGGACTTCGGGGGGATTGGATTAGGGGCAAGTGGGAAATACATATCAGGGGAAATTGGTCAAAAAAATGGGGTGGACGATCTGGGAACACTGAAAGAAGGTGAGGTTGGAGGGGTAGGTCATGAGTTGGCTCTGGGACATATAGGTATGAGGTACCTTTGGGGCACCTAGGACGGTCCTCAGCAGGCAAGAGGATATACCGCTTGAGCAGTAAAAAGAGGTCAGGGCTGCAGACTTAGGTGTGCGAGTCATCTCCACAGAGGTGGTGAGCCAACCTTAACCTTAGGGTTAGGATTAGGGTCCACGGATGTGATGTCTGGGGAGAGACTGTCCACTCACCTGATAGAAATTAAACAACCCAAGCTTTCTGATGCAGATGAGAACCTTAAGAGTGGAATCACACCAACTGTGAACAAAAATGACAAAAACCTTCTAGCAGCCTTGCTCATGACATTGGTCACTGTAAACAGGCTTGTCATGCACAAATCACCTGCAACAACAAAGAGGATTAGGGATGAGTTGGTCACTGTTGCATGGGGACTTGTTGTGCTTGTGAGTTTAAATCGGATTCCTGTTACTTGCACACCATTTTGCCATGTGTATTTGTAAATATATCTTGCTGGCATATTTTATGCTTCAGTTAATTTAGTTGACATCTAATTTAGTTGACATATAAAAATAAAATCAATTTTCAGACAAAATACCCATAAAATAAGTGGAATGCAATAATAGGTTTCAAGAAATTTAAATGTAATATATTTAGGCTTCTATTCTAAAGCAATTTCATCTAGAATGGTAGATATTGTAGATGTAATTTTTTCCTGAATCTCTGTCAATTATACAATAATAAATGTGGCTACTATATACCCAGAAATTTATTTTTTTAACATCTTTATTGGAGTATAATTGCTTTACAATGTTGTGGTAGTTTCTGCTGTATAACAAAGTGAATCAGCTATATGTATAAATATATCCCCATATCTCCTCCCTCTTGGGTCTCCCTCCCACCCTCCCTATCCCTCCCTTCTAGGTGGTCACAAAGCACTGAGCTGATCTCCCTGTGCTATACAGCTGCTTCCCACTAGCTATCTGTTTTACATTTGGTAGTGTATATATGTCCATGCCACTCTCTCACCTTATCCCAGCTTACCCTTCCCCCTCCCTGTGTCCTCAAGTCCATTCTCTACATCTGCATCTTTATTCCTGTTCTGCCCCTAGGTTCTTCAGAACCTTTTTTTTTTTTTTTTAAGACTCCATATATATGTGGTAGCATACGGTATTTGTTTTTCTCTTTCTGACTTCACTCTGTATGACAGACTCTAGGTCCATCCACCTTACTACAAATAACTCAATTTCGTTTCTTTTTATGGCGGAGTAATATTCCATTGTATATATGTGCCATGTCTTCTTTATCCATTCATCTGTCGATCGACACTTAGGTTGCTTCCATGTCCCGGCTATTGTAAATAAAGCTGTGATGAACATTGTGGTACTTGACTCTCTTTGAATTGTGGTTTTCTCAGGGTATATGACCAGTAGTGGGATTGCTGGGTCATACGGTAGTTCTATTTTTACATTTTTGAGGAACCTCCATACTGTTCTCCATAGTGGCTGTATCAATATACATTCCCACCAACAGTGCAAGAGGGTTCCCTTTCCTCCACACCCTCTCCAGCATTTATTGTTTGTAGATTTTTTTTTTTTTTTCAGTATGCGGGCCTCTCACTGTCGTGGCCTCTCCCGTTGCGGAGCACAGGCTCCAGACGCGCAGGCCCAGCAGCCATGGCTCATGGGCCCAGCCGCTCCGCGGCATGTGGGATCTTCCCGGACCGGGGCACGAACCCGCGTCCCCTGCATCGGCAGGCAGACTCCCAACCACTGCGCCACCAGGGAAGCCCTGTTTGTAGATTTTTTGATGATGGCCATTCTGACTGGTGTGAGGTGATACCTCATTGTAGTTTTGATTTGCATTTCTCTAATTATTAGTGATGTTGAGCATCCTTTCATGTGTTTGTTGGTAATCTGTACATCTTCTTTGGAGAAATGTCTATTTAGGCCTTCTGACCATTTTTGGATTGGGTTGATTCTTTTTTTGATATTGAGCTGCATGAGCTGCTTGTAAATTTTGGAGATT
>NW_020837955.1:39149554-39166022 GCF_003676395.1 Aethalodelphis obliquidens | reverse complement strand
AATATCAAAAAAACAAACAACCCAATCCAAAATGGGCAGAAGACCTAAATAGACATTTCTCCAAAGAAGATGTACAGATTGCCAATAAACACGTGAAAGGATGTTCAACATCACTAATCATTAGAGAAATGCAAATGAAAAGTACAATGAGGTATCACTTCACACCGGTCAGAATGGCCATCATCAAAAAATCTACAAAGAATAAATGCTGGAGAGGGTGTTGAGAAAGGGGAACCCTCTTGCACTGTTGGTGGGTATGTATATTGATACAGCCCCTATGGAGAACAACAGTATGGAGGTTCCTTAAAAAACTAAAAATAGAACTACCATACGACCCAGCAATCCCACTACTGAGCATATACCCTGAGAAAACCATAATTCAAAAAGAGTCATGTACCACATTGTTCCTTGCAGCTCTAATTACAATAGCCAGGACATGGAAGCAACCTAAGTGTCCGTCGACAGATGAATGGATAAAGAAGACGTGGCACATATATACAATGGAATATTACTCAGCCATAAAAAGAAACGATATTGAGTTATTTGTAGTGAGGTGAATGGAGCTAGAGTCTGTCATACAGAGTGAAGTAAGTCAGAAAGAGAAAAATACCGTATGCTACCACATATATATGGAATCTAAAAAAATAATGGTTCTGAAGAACCTAGGTGCAGGACAGAAATAAAGATGCAGGCGTAGAGAGTGGACTTGAGGACACAGAGATGGGGAATGGTAAGCTGGGACGAAGTGAGAAAGTGGCATGGACATATGTACACTACCAAATATAAAGTAGATAGCTAGCGGGAAGCAGCCACATAGCGCAGGGAGATCAGCTTGGTACCTTGTGACCACCTAGAGGGGTGGGATAGGGAGGGTGGGAGGGAGAAGCAAGAGGGAAGAGATATGGGGATATATGTATATGTATAGCTGATTCACTTTGTTATAAAGCAGAAACTAACACACCATTGTAAAGCAATTATACTGCAATAAAGATGTTAAAAAAAATTATAATACAAAGACAAGTCATTTGCTTCTGTGATTCAGTTCCATAATAAAATGAGCATAATGTCTATCAGTGTTATTCCAGTAGCTTTTATGCCCACATGATGAACTGAATGCCATATTTCATCTTTTGTAGAAATTGGGGGTGTTCCACTCCCAGGAATCTGATATTCTCACACTAGCACATAAAATATGTATACAAGCATATTTTTAAAAGTAATTTTTTACTTGTATCACAGTAATACACATGCATTAAAGGCAGCAAAGTAGAATGATTAAGAGCAGGGATTCTGGAGTCAGCCCGCCTGGGTTGGAGCCCTCTCCACCTCCCTCGATCTATTTTCTTCCTTTCAAAATGTGGAACAGACACCTACCTTGTAGTGGTATGAGAATTAAATGAGCATACACAGAAAGTGTTTAAAGCAGGCCTGTAGGAATGTGAACACTGTACCTTTTAAAGTCAAACAGTGCAAAAAGGGCTGTAATAAAAAGGAGCAGTCTCTGGCCACATTCCTCCCGTCTCCCCATATCGCTTCCAGGTAAGTGCTCACAGCTCCCGGCTGTTGCTTCTGTTGGTTACCACTGTAACTCCAAATATTATTCTTACACAAATATTTCTTTTAATCCATTTAATCCATTTTTAAGTGTGCAGTTCAGTGGCGTTAAGCACATCCACAAGGTTGTGGGACCATCACCACCATCCAACTCCACAGCTTTTTTACCTTCCCAAACAGAAACTCTGTGCCCATTAAACAATAGCTCTCCACTCCCCCAGCCCCTCAGCCCCTCATAACCTCTATTTTCTGTCTCTATGAATTTGCCTATTTTAGGTATCTCATAGAAGTGGAACCACAATATTTGTCCTTTTGTGACCGGCTTATCTCACCGAGCATAAAGTCTTCAGAACTCATCCATGTTGCAGCAGGTGTCAGAGCTTCCTTCCTTCTTAAGGTTGAGTAATATTCCATTGTATGTATATGCCACATTTTGTTTATGCATTCCTCTGCCTGTGAATTTAGGTTGTTTCCACCTTTGGGCTGCTGCAAATGCTGCTATGAACGTGGATATCCAGATATCCGTCTGAGCCTCTGCTCCGTTGTTTGGGATGGCTGTTTCTTTTTTTTTTTTTTTGCGGTACGCGGGCCTCTCACGGCTGTGGCCTCTCCCGTTGTGGAGCACAGGCTCTGGACGCGCAGGCTCAGCAGCCATGGCTCACGGGCCCAGCCGCTCCGCGGCATGTGGTATCCTGCCGGACTGGGGCACGAACCCGTGTCCCCTGCCTCGGCAGGTGGACCCTCAATCACTGCGCCACCAGGGAAGCCCTGGATGGCTCTTTCTTGATTAATCATTTTTTAACATTATCTTTTAATTTCCAGACATGTTAAATCAGACATGTGAGGACTTAATTACAACTCCCTACTTTTCTACACACTCCCCACCCCCACCCTTGCATAGTTTTGGTTAAACAAACAACCAGTGTTTTGTCTGTTGTAACTTTACAAATGTTGTCAGCTGCTGAGCGAGACGTGCTCCAGTCCCTTGTCTATTTTCCGGAATACTTTTTTTTTTTTTTTCTGGCGTTAACAGTGACATCAACTTTACATTTGCTCAGTTTTCTATGTACTATCATCACTACATTTTCCTTAGTGCCCTGCTACATGTTTACTGATAACAAGCTCCACTGGGGCAGGCATAAGGTTCTTTTTTGTTTTGTTTTGTTTTTCTTCTTTTTGCAGAAGCCCAATATCCTCCTGCTCCAGTCTGGAGTGGATGTTTCTTTGCACCACTGCATCTTGTGTGTTCCCTTCTTTCTCCTGCTATTTCCCGCATCCCATCTGTGTAGTTCGAAGCACATATTTCAATAGTTTCCTGAGAAAATTTACATGGGATATAAAAATGTTGAGTTCTTGCATGTGTTAAAAATATATTTGTTTTACCCTTACTATTTGGGAAGATAGTTTGGCTGGGAATAGAAACCTGAATTGAAAAATCATTCAGAATAAGGCACCCTTGTTATTGGTTTTAGCTTTCAGTGCTGCTGCTGAGAAATGGTTATGCTACTTGGATTCCTTTTTTTTTTTTTTTTTCTGTTTTATTTTGAAAAATTTCAAGCCTACTATTAAAAAAACCTAAAGAACAGAACAACAAACACCTGAATACTCCACACCTAGCCTCATTATTATTAACATTTTGCCACATTAGCTTCCTCTGATTTTGTCTTTTTCTCTCCTGGTCAGTTGGTCTGTCATCCATCCATCCACTTATATTTCTCTCTCTCTATGCATATATTCACATATATATCTATATGAGTATAATTTCCTTTGTTGAATATTTGGAAGGTACAGGTATTGTGATGCCTCCATCCTAAATACTTCAGCATAGCTCTTCTCAGAACAAGGACATTCACCTATATTTGCATAATATTATTATCATAAAATAAAATCCAATATAGAGTCTGTATTTGAATTCCCCAATGGTCTCATGTCATCCTTTATAGCTGCCTTTCTTCTTTTGCTGATCCAGGATCAAATTGCGGCTGTCACATCACACGTGTTCATTGGAATGGACTCTATCTGTGCCCCGCCCCTGTCTGGAGACCATTCAGTGTGCTCTGGCCAACTTGTGGCTGCCAGAAGCTGCGTCCCTGTGCCTAAGGGCTTTTCTCCAGATTAGCTGTGATTATTAGCCTTTCACTGAATTGCCCATTTTTAGTCCTGTGCTCCTTCACCTCCATGTCTCATGTCTCACCTATGAAGGCTCTCGGGTTCATTTTATCTGGAGGATAAGCCTCTGCTCGCCTGCTGGTGATGTCAGAGTGGAGACGGGAGGAATAGTTGCTTGGCTACATAGGGTGGGAAAGGAGTGAGGGTTTAACCCTTCTGTCTACAACTTTTCAACCAATCCTCTGTTTTCAGCCCCTGACTTGCCCTGCCCCCACTTTCCACACTATTTGTGTCTCCCAGTTCTGTGTGTGTCACCTGGCTAACTTCCTAGTGGCACCTGAGATGTAGCAGCTGCTCTTTGCTGCATCCGCTACTGTCTCTCCACCTGCTTGGTATATTCCAAAACAATCTGCTGCATCTTTCTTTCCTTATTGTCTCCTCTTCAGTGCTCTTCGCTCTTGTGGGTCTACACCTTTGAAAAATTCCTTTATTGGAGGGATTCCAGAAGGAGAGGAAATAGAAGCATGTGGTAAATTGGCCATGTTGACCCAGAAATTTGTCTGTAGCATATTTTTAGTAGAAAAATACCTGTCATTTATTCAAGAGTATTAAGCACCTGCCGTGTACCAGGATGTGGGGGTGAGAGCAACACCAAAGGTAATTCCTGGGTTTATGAAGCTAGTAGAACACATGACATATTACAAACTGTGATGGGAGCTTTGAAGGAAGGTTCAGGTTTCTACACTTACCTGGGTGAACCGACTTGGTCTAGAGGATGTGATGTTTAAGATCTGAAGGATGAATAGGAGTCAAGGAGATAAAGGGGTAAAGGTGGGCATGGGGCAGAGCAGTGTACTAAGGTCAGTGGGAGCAGATGGAGGTCTGTGGAGGGAATGCAGAAAGGGAGGGGAAGATGGTGCGAGATGCAGCCAGAGGCAAGGGCAGGGGCCAGAGCGGCCAGGGGTCCCTGGATCCAGGAAAGGCTGTCTTTGTGCTCAGCGTAGTGGAGACCTCTGAAGGGGCTTTAAGAGTTGACATGGTTTGATTTACATTTTCAAAGCCCACGGGGTGCAGGATGGCTTGGTGAGGAGGGCGGTGTGGATGTGGGGATTCCTGGAGGGAGGCAGCCACCCAGTTGAGAAGTCGTGTCACTTAAACCAGGGTGTTGGAAGCAGAGTTCAAGAGAGGTGGATGGATTAGAGAGATATGCCGAGACTCGGGGATGGCTTGGATTTGGGGAGTGGAGGAAAGGACGGTACGAGGATGACACCCAAACCTTTGGTGTGTGGAACTGGACGAATGGTGGTGCCACTCACAGAGGCCAGAAGCTCTGCAATATAACTAGATGTTAGATCAGAAACAACTGAATTGTCCAGCAATAGAACAAGCAAATGGATTGTCACAGAGGCAGAGTTGGAGCAGCTATGGCTTCAACCAACGGGAAGCCAGAAAGTTGAGCAGACTAAGGAGAAAGAACGCGGGTGGTGATTATAGAAGATAGGGTCAGGGTCAAGGTCAAAGAACTGGTGATCAATGAAAGAGCCTCTCAACCAATCCCAATCCCAGTTTTTAGAGGACAGGATTAGAGAAGGGGGCTCAGAAGGAAAATTCAAGGATGTTGGGTAAGTCGCTCCTTTTATCTTTTTATTTTTTTTGATTGGGGTATAGTCGCTTTACAATGTTGTGTTCGTTTCTGCTGTACAATGAAGTGAATCAGCTGTATGTATACATACATCCCCTCCCCCTTGGACCTGCCTCCCCCCCTCCCCCCATCTCACTCATCTAGGTCATCACAGAGCACCCACTGAGCTCCCTGTGCTATACAGCAGGTTCCCGCTAGCTATTTGTTTCACACACGGCAGTGTATATATGTCAATCCCAATTTCCCAATTCATCCCACCCTCCTTTCTCCTCTGCCCTGTGTCCACACATCCGTTCTCTACATCTGCGTCTCTATTCCTGCTCTGAAAATAGGTTCATCTGTACCATTTTTCTAGATTCCACATGTAAGTCTCTCCTTTTAAAATGTGATGTCTCCATTTCCGAGGGAAGTTGGTCATCCCAGATGGCCACAAGGAAGAGATGGCTTGGCCTCCAACACTGAATTATTCAGGTGGGTTGTACCTGATGCCACTTGTCTGGAATGGGGGGGCAGGCTAGGCAGAGCCAAGCGGCCTCTACACAGAGAGGGGCAATGGGCTTCAGTCAGATGCAGGGAGGGGCTGTGCTCTGAGCAGGTATTGAGGTGCCTCTCTGCTTCAGCCCTCCCAGGCTCTCAGCTCCAGCTCCAACTTCATCCCCATCCTGTACCACCCTCTGTCCGCCAGGGTTCAGCGGGAAACAGAGCTCGCTCCAGACGGTTTAGTGAAAATGCGTTAATGAAGGCATCACTCATGAACCCACGTGGGACTACAAGCCTTCATCCCTACCACCAGGGGACCAAAGGCATAAAGGAGGGAGTGGTGTTCTGGAGCTCAGTGAAGACTGGAACCAGGGCAGAGGTGGAAGGAAAATAGAGGTTACCAGGGAAATTATGCCAGAACAGGAAGGAAGTAGGGAAGAGATATCCCAGGTTTTCCCACCTTTCTCTTCTCCCGCGTCCTATCACTCAAACCTGCCAGAAAGCCAGAAGGCAAAGGAGCCCAGGTGATGCTGTTGGCAGGGTCAGCCCTCTGGACAAGTCAGACAAGGATGGAGAATGGACCAGGGAAGGGGGCAGGTGGAGAACCCCTACCCACATCCCATCCTGACCTGCCAGCAAAGCTGCCCGTGCTCTGCAGTGGCCACAGTCCACACAGCTGCTGCTGGGAGATGCCTCCCTCTGAGGGTAACCTCAACTTGGGACCTGCCCAGACCTCAATGTGCGCCCCAGATCTGGCGGGGAGGCTCGCATATACCCACACTCAGAATGAGCACGGAAACTTCTCCCAAGGCCAAATGGAAATGGCTTTTGGATCACCCACCATTTGGCTGGATTATCTGCACCATTGCCTCCGTCCATTACTGAGGAGAGCCAGGAGGGTCTGGACTGTCCTTGGAGTTCCAGGATGACCTTGTGGAGAGCTGATTACAGTCTGTGTGCGGAAAAAGAAGATGTCTGACTGTCATTTTTTCCCTCTCTCTGGTTCAGCGAAGCTTGATCTTTGGCCTGTGGCTAGATCCCATATTGAAGAGCCTGTCACTGCTGGTGATTTTGCTTGGAAGACCTCAATTCAGACTGAAGCAAGCCTTTCCATTAGCAAAGCTGTACAGAATCCATATTTGCCTTTGAGACTTACAGGCTCCCCGTGTGGTGCTTGGGGGGCCCCTTCTGCACAGCACTGCTCCTCGCCCTCAACCCACTCACATGCCACCTGGCTGCACCCCACTACCTCCAAGTCATAATAAGAACAGATGCCAACACAGCTGCAGGGGGTCTCATGTCTGAACCAGGAAGAGAATGAGAGGCAGAATCCAAGGTCAGGGCCTGGGAGAATCCTGGAGAAGCCATCTTTGAGAATTAGGATGTCTTCTTGGTGGGCTTTTCTGGTTGGCCCGGAGAGCATCTACCTCTGCCACAGCCTCCTTTACATCCCAAAGCCCCGACTCTATGGAGCGGCCTCCAGAGCCTCAGAACGGGTCCTTAGCTCTGGTCCTGCCCATCTCTGATTTCCTAGGCCCCCTCCTCGTTCTGCCCTCACCACCACTGAGTTCCCATGGGCCTCTTGACAAAATTCATGCACTTTGGGGGACCAGTAACATATAGTCAAAAGAGCTAACATTTATTTCCACCTAACTATGTGTCAGGCACTTTTTTGTGTGCATTTGACCTGCATCAACAGCTTCAATCCTTACAGTAACCCAAAGCGGTAGGTACTAGTTTTTTATTTCCATTTTACAGGTGATAAAACTGATGCACAAAGAGATTAAGTAACTTGCTCAAGGTCGCACGCCAAGTAAGTGGCGGTGCTGGGCTGCAAGCACCCCATGCTGTGTTCTCATCCACCGGCCAGCGCTGCCTCCAGACGCCATCCCTGCGTGGGTTTCCCCAGGGTTTTTGCCACTGCTTATACATTTCTAAATGTTGGAAGTTTTGTCCTGCAGAGAAATATTGAGAAATACAGAGAAATATTGAGGTACTAGCATTCAGGTGGCTTTTGCTTCACTGTACAACTTAGAGAACACACAACAGATAATTCAAGATACACTTTTAAAAACTCTGTTTTCCTCCACTGGATTGGGTTAGAACAGAGGTTGGCAATTTTTTCAGACCGAAGAGTCCAACTGCACTAAAATCCAGAAAACATGGTCAACAAAGATGCAGGATGAAAACGCCTATTTTGTTTAACAGAGAAATATGTTACTTTAAATGATATTGATAGGGTGATTAATAATGGAATGAATTAAATATGGAAGTTATCAACTCTGGTCCTTAAGACTGAGCCTTGGCCTTGATCACTTGGCCAGTGCCCTTGGGGCCTGCCTTAACCCCCTGTCAGGTGGAAGTCTGTCAGGTGATCTATTAACTATAAAAATTAACGCTTGTATCAAAGAAATCATGGCAAAAGCTTTTCAGTAGTGGAGAGGAGGGGTACCCCAAATTGACCTGATCTACCTTTTTGGGGTCTGATTCCTGAGGATGTGAAGCACTGACAGTTTCAGATTGTATTCAGAAGAGCCCGTGAAGACGTTTGAGCATGTCTTAACATTCCTGCTTAAAGACCTCAGCAGCTAGAGAGCTTCCAGAACTACTGCTGGAACTTGGAACTGCATTATTCCTCACTGTTTGACTTCAAGGTCTTACTGTTAAAAGTCTGGGTTAAGGGCAAGGGTCAGGCTGCTGCTGACTTTAAGCTTTATATGATTTTACTTTCCATAATGCAAAGCTTATTAAGGTGGATTCCACTAGAGCTGACGGGAGAACTTTGCCTGCCACCAGTGTGGACGCATTCCTCATTCAGGCCGTGGGCCCTCTAGAGTATGAACCACTGATAACTGACCATGGTACCTTCAGCACCTAACGCAATGTGGAGGATTGCCTGTAAAACACTTTCCTGGAACACACGTAAATTCATGATTTTACCATAGTCAGTCTAGCCCTCTCTGCTCTAAGCAGACATCATGGATTCTCTATATAGCTTAATTTACATGCCCTTCTCCTTGTCCGGGCCTGAACTGTTGCAAGATATTGATCATGCATTACTTGCTTTGCTATACCTTCTTTTAAAATTCTTTTAGCTTTGTTTCCTACCACAATAACAATACATGCTCATTATGGAAATTTGGAAAAGCTCAATGAAGAAAAAAAAGAAATTCAATTAATTCTAAAATTTTAGTGTAACTTTCCATGAATGTGTATGTACATTTTTACAAAAG
This sequence comes from Aethalodelphis obliquidens, assembly GCF_003676395.1. Classification (NCBI taxonomy): domain Eukaryota; kingdom Metazoa; phylum Chordata; class Mammalia; order Artiodactyla; family Delphinidae; genus Aethalodelphis; species Aethalodelphis obliquidens. Next base: position 39,157,004 of record NW_020837955.1, on the reverse strand, counting down.
AGGATCACCCTGTAGAAGTATTTACCTTTCTTTCTGACTGTACAATGCAATGTAAACATTTTTCTGTTGTCATTCTTCTATGTTTTTCATGACTGCATTGGGTTCAACTTTATGTTTCGATTTTTTTTCTCTAACAAATAGTATAATGAGCGTACTTCGGGATACATCTTTGTGCAAACATGTGGGTATTTTCTTGTGGTAAATTTTCAGAAGTAAAATTACTGGATCATAAACATGGATGTTTTTAAGGCTTTTGGAGAGCTATTGCAACCAAGTCACTCTTTGCTGCCAGTAGTAATTTCTTAATTCTTAGTCCTGATGTCAGTGCTGGCAGCATCACTGGACAGGGTCTAAAGTGCTCCCGACTGCCCAGTGGGGTATGTGTTACCAAGAGGTGACCTTTGTAGATGCGACTTTCTGCTTCAGTGGTCCTTTGTTCCTTACAGATGAACTGGTCTTTAAGGGTTCGATGCTTCCCATGGCTTTTTGTTCAAATGTCTCTTTTAAAATTGATGTTGAATGCAACCTCCAACTGGAGATCATGTACTGTCTGTTGCTCGATCACTCAGCTTCCATTCTTGTGGATTTCCCACTGAACCAACCTCATTGATTTCTCCTTAAGGATGGCCTGTAGGTAAGGGCTCCCTTACCTGAGAGTACAACCTTCTCTCTAGAGGCCAACTTTGTGAGGGCTTTGCCATGTGGAACTATTCTACCCACAGGGATTATTTTGCCTTAGACAATGCCCTGCTCTCCAGGATTGGCCATGGGGATCTTGCTGGGAAGTGAGTTGAGGTGTTTCAGCACGGCAGTTTTTTAAAACTGGGGTCTGACTGTTCTCTGCGGCCTTTTCAGATGCCAGCAACAGTTGGCCACAGTAGGAGATGCTCACTGGAATGTTCCCGGGCTGTCCGTGCACAAGTCACAGTTGCTCTGGCCAATGGGAAATGAGAGCTAATTTGCTCTAAGGGCCCTAATTGGCTGATGGTGCAGTTCCGTGCCTACTATTTTAAGGCTGTGTTTCTGGCCCCAGCTTGGCAGGCTTGCTTGAGACATCTGGCAACAATGATCAGAATGCCTCTTTTTTTCAAGGAGGCTCACCATCGATTCATCTATGGACTCACAAGGAAAGACTCATTTAGTAGAGCCAACATGTTTCAAAGAAAAGTATATTTTCATTAACTAGCCTCAAAGCAGTAATTACATGTTCAGAGAACTCAGTAAAAATTTATTTCTAAATATTTGGCAGTGAAATGTTGAAGGCAGCGCGTGAGTACGTGTGAGTGTGTGTGTGTGTGCGCACACACGTGTCTAACATGTTGCATGTGTTTTAAATAAACCCAGCGTCTAAAAGGAAGCAGGAAATACAATTGTAGACTTTGAAATTTAATTTTTAGCAACAGGATGTGTTTCTAAATACTGCTAATATATCAAAAGGAAAATGTGTGTTTAAAGGCTTTAAAATTGTTATCAAAGCAATTGTAAAGCAAATGAGGTGGCTTTTATTTTTTATTTTTTTACAGTGGTGGTGTCTGAACACTGGAAACCAAATTTCAACCGAGGATCAAAAGCAACGGTGATGTCTTTGCATGAGATGCAGCTGAACTTCGATGCTCCCGCAATCTGATTCACAGTTTATAATCACAGTTATCACAGAACCATTAAAAGCCTATTAACTTGAATTCCCACAATTCCTTGAGGGCAAGGGCAAAGAGAGAGCAACGTAACTTTGAATGTAAATGTAACACAAGGTTCGAACAGAGAGAATCTCTTTTAACTGTGCCAGCGGAAGATGTATGGATGCATCTACCCTAGCAGATGGCTGATGTAAGAATACAACGTGAAGTCTTAGGAGGCTCGGGATGTTATGAAAACGATTTCTCTGTGAAGCGACTGGTAAAGTGTCTGTCCGCCCCAGACCTCTTTCTGGGAGGAGGAAGAGGAGGTGACTTGTTAAAATGTGTTAACTGCACGCTGGGTTGGCTGGACAAACACTATGCGGTGTCTGATCGAATCAGCCTGAAAAGAATCCTCGGCCCCATTCAGCGGGAGCAGAAGCCCAACTGCTGTCCAAGCCCTCGTCATGTGAGAAATCTGATTTCATGTTTTTCCACCCTTCAGTGCCTGTGCTGACATTTCCCCTAACAATGCTATTATGTGCTGTACAGCCAGACAGTGCAGTCAGTAAGCTGTCCTGAGACTTCGGATAAAACGGAGAGCTCTTATCTCACTGCAAAACAATTAGAGACCTCGTGCAGCCGTGAGCTGTGTGCATGCCAACATACCAATGCTGGTCTGTTCCCAAATTTCTGAGCCCTCCCTGGAGACATACACGCCTGCACATTAGGATGCTCGCTCTAAATGGCCCACATGCGTGTGCCCCTGGCGAGCTGGACGTGGTCCTTGTCTCACCTTTGTGAAGGAGTATTGGAATCACCTGAGGAAGGAAAGCGCGTTCTCTCTGCCGTCTCCAGCGCTGGTTCTGAAATAACTAATTCCAATCAATCCATCCTCACCTCATATGAGTTCTTCCTGCAGGAACTGCCCACATTCACTGTCCAGTTTGATCCTGTTCCCACGATGGAGAAAGCAAATGGCTTGGTCCCGAGGGAGCAGGTTATTGACTAGGTACTTAATTAGGCACACAGCCCCGATGGGGTCATTCTGCCACTGTCAAAACGACTGGACCATGGCATGGCGGAACCATGAATTCGGTTTACTATCATTTGCCACCGTTGAATCAATGGGGTAGGAATCTAAATGAAACGTTAAGACAACCACACTGCAGCCTGTTTATATAACTGTGCAAAGAAACAGCATGTGTCTCAGGGTCCTCTGGGGGAAAACCTCTACTTCCCTACTTCCGTATCAGGCACACTGAGGTCGGTGTTATGCCTTCTAGAACGGTTTTAAGCGCCGAAGGGAAAACCTCCTAGGAAAACAGGATAAACTCTTTTAGCCTCCTACTTGAGTTTCCAAATCTTTAAAAGTCTAAAAGGACAGTGATCCTTGCCCAAGAATTAGGCTGCAATTCTTCTCTGTAGGTACAAGGTCAAATGGGCCCAGGGGTGCCCTGAATCCTCTGTCTTTTCACAGAAAGACCGAGAAAGCCTCAAGCACTGACCAGGGCCTTGAGATTCTCCAGGGTGGTGCTTCTCAAACTTTATGTGCACACAGATCACCCGGGCGTCTTGTTAAAATGCAGATTCAGATTCAGTCGGTCTGGGCATGGACCTGAGACTCTGCATTCCTAATAAACTCCCAAGTGGTGCTTGGGTTGCTGGTCCAAGGACCACACCTGGAGCAGTGAGGCCTTGGTGGTGGGAAGGTTCCTTACCTCACAGCCAACTTAGAAGGAAGTAGGGAAGAAAAGACCTTGCGAAGGCAACATCGCAAGCCTTGACGCTGTGTCCATTTCCTATCTGCCTTTGCAAGGACCCCCGGTGACAGAAATACCCTGGAATGTGAAGAAAGAGCAAAGCAAGAAAGGACAAATTGGTGGTCATCCACACAATTCACTGAATTGATGAACCTCGGATCCCAGTCGAGCTGGAGAAATCGGGGTGTAACGTCAGGACTCAGCCCACGTCTGTCATTTATGACTTTGTCTTATTATCTTTGTAACAAGGCTCTTTTATTAGCTCACAGTTTGCTGCCAAGGTGATGAAATCGCCGTTATGTTTTATGGTACACGGTAAGAGGAGAGAGGGGATCTTAAAAGACCTACAGATCTCTTCTTCGTTGAGGGACCTCACCTCCTCTCTCTCCTCCCTGCATGGGATGGAGATGAACTTACCATCACGTTCCAAGACACTGTTCATTTCCTCTTCAGCTGAAAAATATATATGGCTGTTTTGCTTTATGATTGTGGAGGCCGGCATTTTCCATTCCAGTGCTCTCTGTTCTGAAGCACACTTGTAATTACTGCTGTCTTTTATTCTGTGTCTTCGGAGGACTGTCCCGTTCAAACTGCGAGAGGACAAAAGCTGCTGTCTTTCCAGGGTGGAAACAATAGCATCGAGTCTTCACGTAAACCTCAACAAACACGGAAACACAGAAGTGAAAATGGGAATAACAAACGCATCCAGTGGAGAAATGGAAATCAAACTAAATATTTCCACCTGTCTTTTTCAGAATTTGGAGAAAGAATAAACTCAGCACGCCTGCTGCATCCTAAGGGTGAGTCTTATTTCTAAGGTGATTGTTCTAAAAAAGCAAAAGTTCTTAACTGGCGTGTTGTTGTTACCTGTTCCTCAAGTCTCTGTCTGTTACCGACATTGGCCAGATGGTCAAGGTCACAAAGGGCAAGGTGCCGGTCCACAGCTCTTGGGTGGCCTGGAGGCCCTGAATGGCCCGCCTTCTGCTTTTTCCTCTATCATCTCCACCCTGCGCGGTCCTCTGACCTCCTTTTGGTTCCTGAGTGAGTCAAGCTCCACCCAATATCAGGGCCTCTGACAGGCTTTCCCCCTACCTGGCACGTGCTCCCCTCAGTTCATTGAAGTCATTCTTCATTTCTTCATCACCTTCCTGGTCACCCTTCAGATTCGTGCAGGTCGCACTGTCACATGGTCTTGAGCACCCAGTACCTCTCATAACTATAACCAATTATCTGTGTGGTAATGTCTGTCTCCCCACAAGAGAGCCAGCTTCGTGAGGACAGCGACAGTATTTACTGTGACCTTAACTGTGTCCAGTACAATTTGCTAGATGGCAGCAATTTTTTGAGTGACCAATTCTCCAAGTTATCAATGAACCAAAAGCTTCTCTAGACACGATTTGAAAAGTTTATAGCGATTCACGTTTCAGCAAGGTTGTCAAAAATTGTCATTACCTGGGCAATGTCTCACATCCTTACCGACTCATGCGTGTCAGCAGAGTCAAGCGTTTTTATAAATGTTACTGTTTCTACCTTTCAGCTGCACAAACTTCCAGGTTGGTCAAGTTCTCCTTCTTGTCTTTCAATTCATCTTACTTGTCTTGATCCAGGAATTGTTTTCTTGAGTGGAAGGGAGAGAGATGCAGTTGATTTTCCAGATAGTTTGCAACATAGGGTAAAACAAGCAAACAAAAAATGTGCTTCACGTGACAGGTGCCTGAGTACTTTTCAAGATGATGTGCAAATGGGTTGTGCATCCATTGTAATTTCCATGAGTTCCGTACGAATCATGAACCATAATAAAAAACGTACAACTGAGTCACCTCAATTCTGTTGCTATTTGCAGAAAGAATCCAGATAGTTTACCTTGCAGGGTGAAAAGAAAACGTGTTTCATAATTCAGATGCCTGAGAATTTCTCAGATGCTCAACATTTTACATGCAGATGGCTCGGCTTTTCCCATACGCAAGTTAAGTTGTCCGGGATTTGTGGACGTGAAGGTGGAGGTAAAACTTTTGGTGGCATGATGAACTGCAGCATGCCTGTGTGTGCAGGTCTGAGAGTTGTGCAGGCAGCACACCTGGGCGCGTGGCCGATGCATGTGTGAAAACACACCTGTGGTTCCACCACTTTCCCACCAAAGACAGCAACTTGCTAATTAAAACAAGGAATGGCACAGTGCACTAAAGACACGTGGAAGAGATAGGCACAGCTGCTTTTCATAAGGTCCTTAACACTTCGGATGTAAAAGATCTAAAAGTCAAAGTACACGACAGCTGTCATTTCGAAAAATACATTGGGTGGAACAATTAGATACAAAGGTTGTAGATAACTCACTGAAAATAATTTTTGGTTAATCAATAATTGGGGGTCCTAGTCATCTGACGTATTGGCAAATCCATGATTTACTACTTATGAAAAGTTGATTTTGGTGATTGTCTTACCACTGTTTGAACACAGTGCTGGCACACAGTGGGTGTTCCCGTCAGTATTTGTTGAATGAACGTGCCCGTGTCTCAGCACTGCCTTCACAGCTACCTTTAACAGGCGGTGTTGCATCACTGCATTCTGAGCAGGGCCCAGCTCGTGCAAAGACCCAAAGCAGGATGGAGCTCCACCCTCTGGTGTTCTCGGCCCCAGTGATCTTAGTGCCCTGAGTGCTACAGGACTTGTTTTCAGAATGGGTCTCCAAGTTCAGCTCAGTAATTCAAACCTCCGAAAAGAATAACATCAACAATGAACAACCCCACCCCGATCTGCAGCTAGGAAATCCTAGCTGAAGAAAACTTGAATTTCATTTTTCCTGGCCGGGTTTTCTTTATTTGCTTTTGATTTTCTTGGACAAATCTTTTAGAATTTTAAACAATCGTTCAACAGGGGAAAATTGGAATACACCTTAACCAGTGATTGTATACCTTGTTTAATAGAGCATAAGACTAAATACAGAGGAGATGAAGAATATATTTAGAAACGGGATTTTAGATCTAAAGGATTTTCTGCTCCATCGGTGGAGACAAAGGGAATGTCTGTGAAATACTATGGTTTGGAAATGGCACCGTTGCTAGGCCTTTAGTCTCAGTCTTCAGCTCCCTCCCTCCTTATTGCTTTACTCTCAGTCTCTTGATGTGGGAGAAGCAGCATTCTGCACTCATCCTTCCCCTCCATTTGTGCAGAGCTCCCTGGCATGACATCTGCTGGGGAGGGAGGGGCCGCCCCATCGGAGGAGCACATGATAGTAGTCATTTGACCCCTGGCCTGCCAGAGCTCACAGTGAGGAGGGATCATGGCTAAGAGGCCCAGTTTCATGCAGATTAAAGAAAGGGAGTTAAAAGCAATCCTAGAAAATTCACTGCCCAGTAATTTAATGTGGTCAGGGAAGTGCAGTGAAACGAATCCTGTTTGATGCTGGCATTGAAATCGGCCTCAGTACATCTGGGTTCTAGTTTGGACTTTGCTACAAATTAGCTGTGTGACTATGGGTGCGTCCCTCCACCTCTCTGAGACTCCCTTTCCTCATCTGTAAGTGGAGATGGTTACTAACACCTGCTCAGTTTCAGTCTGTGTTCCACCTCAGGCATCTCATCCAGGAACACAGCTCTCTGGGCCGTCGGTGCTGGCCAGAGGAGAGGTCCCATATCACTAACACGGCAACTCTTGTTAGGACACCCTCGTCGATGATTAGGGGAAGAGGGTCTTGAGGACACAATTTCTTAGCAAAAAACAGAGAGTTGGACAAATTCTCCCACTGGTGTTTACTCTTATTTTCACATGGAGTAGCCAAGAGAATTGTCAAGACACAGAATTTAAAAAAGGAAGGAAGGGGCTTCCCTGGTGGCGCAGTGGTTGAGAGTCCGCCTGCCGATGCAGGGGACACGGGTTCGTACCCCGGTCCGGGAAGATCCCACATGCCGCGGAGCGGCTGGGCCCATGAGCCATGGCCGCTGAGCCTGCGCGTCTGGAGCCTGTGCTCTGCAACGGGAGAGGCCACAACAGTGAGAGGCCCGCGTACCGCAAAAAAAAAAAAGGAAGGAAGGGAGGAAGGGAGGAAGGGAGGAAGGAAGGGAGGGAGGGAGG
>NW_020837955.1:38971877-39149454 GCF_003676395.1 Aethalodelphis obliquidens | reverse complement strand
GGGAGGGGAAAGAAAAGCAGAAATCACGTAACTGAGTAGAAGTGAGGTAGGACTTGAGTGTCCGGGCCCCAAGAGGAAGGTCAGCTCTCAGGAGCCACCTCTGCAGCTTGGGGGACGCCAGGTGGCCCTCGAAAGGCTTGCGAGCCCTGGAGCTGTCCCGTGACCCGGCGCCCCCTCCACTGGATACGTGGCTCTGTTTCCTCATTTGTAAACCCCAAAGGTTCATGGAGAAAAAGTAAAACACGTGAGAGCGCTCAGCACAGCGCCCGGTATTTACTAACTGCTCATGATTGCTGCTTCCTCATGGCCTCAGCAGTGTGCAGTAGGGGAGTCACAGTGGGTGAGCTGGGATGTGCAGGCAGCCAGGAAAGGAGCACGTGGGGAGGCCTGAGTCCTGGCTGGGTGTAGACAAGGCAGAGTCAACTCACTTCTCTGAAAACTAAGAGGTTGGAATAGACGGTTACCGTGAGGATATTCAACTCAGAAGTCATCAGAGGATTTGGAGGGTACAGAGTTCGCCATTATCTCAAGACTGTCTGGTCCACACCTGTGTGATCTGTGTGTATGGCTTTCTCACCTGGGACCTGGAGGCTTACACACTGGGGAGCGGCAGCTGCAAGGGACCCGAGGCAGGAGCCCTTGGGGGGCTTGGAACCCCGGCACTCCTCCCCCATTGTGATGGGTGGGCTCTGATGCTATGACAACAGAGACCACTCCCAGACTTCCCCTCCTGGTAGAGGTTGAGAATTAAAGGTCAGGAGCAAGGAGGAGTGGCTTCCCAGGTATAGAACTCATGAGGCGATGAAGGGATAAGAGAGCCAACCTCAGTCCCCTTCAGCTTCCTGCAGAAAATGGCCAAAGGGAGACGCTTCAACCCACCTTTAGACAAGGATGGAAGATGGGTAAGAAGGATGATGCCCTCTCTCATCTTTCTCAGGCCACGTGGGTGTGGTCAGGATACTTCTGCTACTTACCATAGTATGACGTCTGACAAGTCACTTCACCCAGCCTCAGTTCCTTCATCTGTGAAATGGGAATCTCATAGTATCCTTGGGAGGATCAAATGAAATTAATCTGAGTGTAAAGCGCTCAGCAGGCTGGCAACTTGTGACTGTTCACTAAGCAGTCACTGGTGTGCGCTCTGCGTTTTCTCTTTTCTATAACATCTATCTTCTGACACACTATATAATTTATTATATAAACTCCATGAGGCTGGTTATCTTTGTCTTTTCTTTTCCCCACTGGTTGTCTCACAGAAAATAGCGGTACTAGCCTCTTCTAGGGCAGTAATACATAGAAATTTTTTTTAAAATTTGTTTGTTTAAAAGGAAAAAGAAAACTGGAAAACATCTTGGAAAATTTGGGCCTGAAGGCTTTAAAAACCCTAAGCAACTTAGTCTTTCTAAATCTCAGTCTCTTTGTCTGTTAAATGGGAGCATAATATACTAAGGTTAGAGGCCATGGTGGGGACTAATGAGATAATTCATACAAAGGTGCTTAGTATAATGCAATGGAAACATAGTAACCACTCAATACTTGCTATTATATAGATAATATATAACATATGTAGATATGTAATGTATATATGCATATATGTCCACCATGCAGAACCCACGGATACTGAAGGGCAACTAAGGGACCTGAGCATCCTTGGATTTTGATACCCACAAGGTGGGATGGGGGGAACCAATCCCCCACAGATTCCAAGGGATATATATTTATACTGATATTCTTTCTTGTATACCCTGCTCCATTTCACAGATTTAAAGTAATGAATGGAAAATATTCACAATAAAGTAGTAAAGTATATAAAAATAAGAATTCAGAACCAGTTTAAATATAATTTAAGAGGCTGAGACTGGGAAAATATGTCACATAGACATGCAGGCCATATGGCCTAAACAGTAGCTATTTGGATATAACATTTGACTCTGAGTTTCATGGCAGCCAAAGTAAAATGGGAAATAACGTGAACTACATACACTAATTGGTTAGGAAGAGACAACGTAAGCTTCTCAGACTTAATAGCTTGGCCTCTTTTTATCACCTACAGTATCAGTTAGGGCTGTGTTTGACTGAATATTATAAAAAGCTGACTACGGTGCCTTATGCAGACAGGGGTCTGTGTTTCTCTAGTAACAATCAGTCCAGAGGGAGGCAGTTCAGGGCTGGTACAGATGCCCTAGGGCGTTGTCAAAGGCCCAGGTTCTTTTCAGCCTCCTGTCCTGTTATCCTTAGTGCAGTGTGTCAACTCAGGCAGGTAAATCAACGGATTTACCAGAAAGAGGAAAGTCAACGGATAAATAGATGGAAGGCAGCTGTCAGCTAAGTTTACCCCCTTTTCTAGGGGAAGCAATCTCTTTCCCACGAGCCCCACCCACAGACTTCTGCTTTCATTTCAACTGGTCACGTGGCCAATTTAGCTGCAAGGGAGTTTGGGGGGGTATTTTTTAACCAACCACATTGCCACCCCAAACAAAGTCAGGGTTCTGTTATAAGGCAGAAATCGAGAAAGAACGTTGCATCTCCTATTGGTGTCCCAGGAATGTACCTGGGCCCAGTTTAAGTGGGGAGCCTTTGGTGTGGGTCCTTTCTGCTGCTGGCACCTAAGAGCATAAAAAGAATAGTGCTGACGTGAAGTTTCCCAAAGTAAATTGTTGGGAAAATTAAAGAAATTGTTGGCTTTGCATCAGCAGCAGCCCATTTGGGAGACGAATTGCCACATTGGAGGTGACAGTCATTTCGCAGTTGACCTTGCTGGTGGTAATGTGGCTGTTACTAGGTAGAGAAGGCTCTCTGCACACACTTTCACCTTCCTATTTAATATTTCAGTCATTGAGTGATTGAATGCAGCAAAAATTTCACTGCCAACTAGTTAAAAAGCTGTATTTCACGGTTACAATATCTAACAGAAGGGTTTATTTCACAGCTATCATGTTATAGCCATTAAGTATATATTTTAAAAGAGTGAAATTAAAATGCTAGAGCCATTTTTTTTTTTACAGTGATTTAGTCCAAAGACTTGCAGAATACAAATGAACTCAAGTCAGTTGTCATTTAGCTGGTGACAGGGATCCTTCGTGATGTAGAAAAACTCTCCACCTTGGCCTGATTTTCCATAACTTGGAAAATCAGATTGGAGGAGGGGAAAAGGGAAAGGTTCTGAGTCTGGAGGCCCTCCGTATTATTTATATTTACTTAAAAATTGTTTAAAAGCATTAAAAAATATATAATGAATTAGAAAAATATATATGAATTAGAAATGTATAGGTTGATTTTGAAAAATTTCTGGGGTATATTGTTAAGTGAGAAAAGCAAGGTGTAAAATCGTGTGTATCATATGGTCCAATTTTTATAAAGCAGTGTAAGTCACTTTTGTAGGTACGAGTGTTTGTAAAGTATCGTACGAGAGCTATTGTCTTTACTATTGTTATCACTGTTATCTGGGGTGTTGGTGGGGGTGACAAGAAGGAGAAGGAAACAGAAACCAAAAGTTACCATTAAATTATAAAAAGGCATTTATTGCAAATCTAAACCACAATGAGGGATCACCTCACACCAGTCAGAATGGGCATCATCAGAAAATCTACAAACAACAAATGCTGGAGAGGGTGTAGCGAAAAGGGAACCCTCCTGCGCTGTTGGTGGGAATGTAAATTGGTGCAGCCACTATGGAGGTTCCTTAAAAACCTAAAAATAGAATTACCATATGACCCAGCAATCCCACTACTGGGCATATACCCTGAGAAAACCATAATTCAAAAAGGCATATGCACCCCAATGTTCATTGCAGCACCATTTACAATAGCCAGGACATGGAAGCAACCTAAACGTCCATCGAAAGATGAATGGATAAAGAAGATGTGGCACATACATACAATGGAATATTACTCAGCCGTAAAAAGAAATGAAATTGGGTCATTTGTAGAGACGTGGATGGACCTAGAGACCGTCATACAGAGTAAAGTAAGTCAGAAAGAGAGAAACAAATATATATTAACGCATATATGTGGAATCTAGAAAAATGGTACAGATGGACCAGTTGGCAGGGCAGAAGTTGAGACACAGATGTAGAGAACAAACGTATGGACACCAAGGAAGGAAAGCAGGGTGGGTGGGGGTGGGGGTATGAATTGGGATTGACATATACACACTAATACGTATAAAATAGGTAACTAATAAGAACCTGCTGTATAAAAAATAGATAAAATTCAAATAAAAAAGTAAAACAGAGATCAGAAAAATAAAAGGTCACATTTATAATTTTATAAATTTATAATTTTTGAAGCCACATTTATAATACGATCCTATATGTGCAAATTATGCATATATATGGGTGTACAGTTGCACAAGGATGCATGACGAAGTTGGTCACCAAAGAGTTAAGGGGAGGACTTCCCTGGTGGCGCAGTGGTTAAGAATCCGCCTGCCAATGCAGGGGACACGGGTTCGAGCCCTGGTCCAGGAAGATCCCACATGCCGTGGAGCAACTAAGCCCATGCGCCACAGCTACTGAGCCCGCGTGCTACAACTGCTGAAGCCTGCGTGCCTGGAGCCCGTGCTCTGCAACAAGGGAAGCCACTGTAATGAGAAGCCTGCGCACTGCAAGGAAGATCCAACACAGCTTAAAAAAAAAAAAAAAAAAAAGAGTTAAGGGAAAAGAGTGATGGGATTTCAGGGGAATTCTACTTCCTTCCTTATGTTTTTCTTTATTGTTTGAACTTTTAAAAACCATAAGCATGTATTATAACTCTAATCAGAAACAAATACAATTATTTTTGTTGGGAAAACGAGGCAATTAATAGATGCACTTCATTAAAAAACATATAAACGATGGCAAAAAAGTCTTCTTCCTTCCCTGGTGCCCTCCTCCGAGGTAACCCTGTCGCTTGGCCATGGAAGAGCCCGTCTACATGATGGTGTGTTGATTTGTGTGGTTGTCTCCTTGCCCTTGATCCCTGTTCCTGCTCTGCTCACCCCACAGGCAGCTATTCACACGTGTATAATGGGAGTTCTTTTACTGAGATGGGTTCTTGTAAATTATGTATTGTTGTTTTGTGTGCATGGATTATTTATTTACATAAATGGTGTTGGGTTATAGATCTCATTTTGTTTCTTCTTTCCACTCAGCACTGAGTTTACAAGAGCTCTCTGAGGCTATGTGTCATCTGGACAATTGGTTCTCCTTTTCTCTGCCAACAATGCCCCACCAAGTATACCACATAGATGACATAATCTCTCTACCTTTTGACATAAATAGTAGCATACTAAACACACTCTTGTGCAGAAATTAAACAAAAGCCATACTTATATGTGCAGTTATATCATGACTTGAGAAGGAATGGGAGAGAGTGGCAGTGTTAGCTAATATCATTATAATCCCAAAGAGAAGGAAGGACTGGCTTTGGGTGTGACAGTGGGTTTGGTGACAAGGGAGGGGACAGCTGTGAGCAAAAATAGAACCTGCCAACAGCTATTGAACACTTGCTGGGTGCGTGCATTTTCTCCCTTAATCACATCTACCTTATCAAATAAGTATTGTTATTTCCATTTCACAGATAAAGAAACTGGGGCCTGGAAAAATTAAGTCTCTTGCGGAAGGCTGACCTCATGGGAGAGAGAGCTGGGATTGGTCTCAGGGCGTTTGAATCTACTGTTTGTGACCCAGCATGTTATGCTTCCTCCCTTTTCAGGAATTTTCACTAAGAGTCACGGTCCTGCCTTCTGTTTGTATTGTAATTTCCAGTCATATTCCTCCCCTTGAGATCCCTGCTTCAAAGTCCACTTTGTTGGGGTGGCTTTTAAGAGGCGCTGTTTATATAAAATTGGGGTGAGCTACAGAGGCTGTCAAGCACCACTCGCATCCCTCTTCAGGGGGAATTCGGGAATGGACTACTTGCGCAGCTGCTGAAAGTGTGGCCTGGGAGGTCCACCCCTAGATATTCCGTGGCTGAAAAGAGCTGCTGCCCCAAGGTCACTTCCTGGGTCCCCACCATCCTCTTCTACCCAGTGACTGATTGACAAAGGCTCACAGGGGCCCAGTCCTCTCACTCCATCAGGCTGACTCTGAGAAGGCATCCATGTCTAGAGCTCCCTGTGGGGTTGGTCCAGGCCTTTGTTGGGACTCTGCCTCCCTAGGCCCAGTCCTGCTTCCTTCCCTTCTGTTCACAGAGAGATGCTAAAGCCCACCCCCAGCCATCCAAATAATCTTCCCACCCTCTACCATTCTCCATGCTCCATGGAGACTCAACGTGACCCTTCTCTCCTCCCCTTCCCCGTGTCCTGAGGTCCACTTCATACCTGCAGGAGGTAGGCTCACCCCTGTGAACATGGGCTGAATCCTTGGCCCCAAGTGCAGAGAGCTCCCTTACCACAAGGAAGATCTCAGATAATGCATTCTGTCTCCTCAGAGCACATCAACTCCCTCTCACGGGGCCACACCCTCCTCACCAGGCCTCGGAAACATTTCCAGGCTCCGAGCGGCAGGGTGGCCCCTGTAACTTGAAACAACCGGCAGTGGTGGCCTCGCGCCATGACAATATATTTTGTCTTGGAAAGAATACTTGAAAATTACAAAAATTATGCCATTTCCATCGCATGCCAGAAGCACCCAAATTGCATTTTAATCCCTTTACAGAGGAAGCCCTGATACTTGGCTTAGAGATTCAGATGTGTCTGGTTTTAATCAAGGCGTGTGCTGTTTTTCCAGTTCCCTCACATTGGACAAATGCAAAAGACACCAGAATCCATCACACGTACCATGTTAAAAGAGTCCAATAGTCCACGTTTATCTCGGAGAGTGGAGGAGAAGCTACCACTGATCTACAAAGTGCGGGAGAAGGTGAGTCCTGAGAGCTGGCCGTGTGCCCCCCTGGCTCTTCAAGGGGGTGGCACCGCTGGCACCAGACAACTCTTTCTCAGAGGGAACTGCTCACTTGCTCTCCCTGGACCCCTAAACTCTGGTAGCATCCTACCTCATACGCTGGTCAGTACGATACCTCAGATAGTCTTGAGAAGGAAATACCTCTGGTCCAGACAATAAAGTTAGGCTCCTCTATGGATAGAGTTCTTTTCTTTTCTTTGTGAAGATTTTTTTTGGATGTAGACCATTTTTAAAGTCTTTATTGAATTTGTTACAATATTGCTTCTGTTTTATGTTTTCGGGTTTTTTTGGCCGTGAGCCATGTGGGATCTTAGCTCTCTGACCAGGGACTGAACTTGTACCCCCTGCATTGGAAGGTGAAGTCTTAACCACTGGACTGCCAGGGAAGTCCCTATGGACAGAGTTCTTAACACACACGTTCTTCCTTGCTGGCCAGTTCATGAGCAACTTTAGGGGCATGAGGTGGCCAGAGGGAGAAACAGGGTTAACTTCACATTTAGCCGCCCTGGACCAGAGAGCTCTGGTCTCCTAGAATCCATATTGGGCAGAAGAAGAAGGTGGCCTCAAAATTCTTTTCCAGCTTTCAATTCCATGCCTACAGACTTTCCCTTCCTTGTCTCTCAATAAAATGTTTTAAAGAGAATTTTTTTTTTTCCGGAATGCAGGCCTCTTACCGTTGTGGCCTCTGCCATTGCGGAGCACAGGCTCCGGACGCGCAGGCTCAGCGGCCATGGCTCACGGGCCCAGCCGCTCCGCGGCATGTGGGATCCTCTCGGACCGGGGCACGAACCCGTGTGCCCTGCATCGGCAGGCGGACTCTCAACCACTGCGCCACCAGGGAAGCCCTAAAGAGAATTTTTTATGATTTTCAGCAATCTGGCAATAAGGTTGAGTTTCAAAGCCTTGAGCTGATGCACACACCCAAGACCTCACCCTGTGCCGTGTGTGCCATCGCTGTCGATGAATTTAATTCTTCTTTTTTTAAATAAATGTATTTATTTTGTTTATTTTTGGCTGCTTTGTGTCTTCGTTGCTGCGCGAGGGCTTTCTCTAGCTGTGGCGAGCGGGGCTACTCTTCAGTGTGGTGCACAGGTTTCTCATTGCAGTGGCTTCTCTTGCTGCGGAGCACGGGCTCGAGGTGCACGGGCTTCAATAGCTGTGGCGCGTGGGCTCAGTAGTTGTGGCGCATGGGCTTAATTGCTCTGAGGCGTGTGGGATCTTCCCGGACCAGGGCTTGAATCTGTGTCCCCTGCATTGGCAGGTGGATTCTTAAGCACTGCGCCACCAGGGAAGCCCTGATGGGTTTAATTCTTACTTAGAGGTCACTTTGCCTCCTCCGTCTTCCTTCCATGCCCCTGTAGGTGTGTTCTGGAAGCATACTGGGGTTCTGATGTGTGCCTTTTCATCTCTTCCCTTGCTCTTTTCCAGCAAGCAGTGAATAACAACTTCCCCTTCTCTGTACACGACAATCGTCACAGCTGTCAGAACTCTGGATTCTACCTCGACTCTGTGAGTATTTCTCTCCAAGTTGCTAATAAAATGAGAAGCGACATTAAGGCTCTTGATTTTCTGAGACGTGTTGAAGATAGAGGACTGACCTCAAAATTGGAACAAGATTAAAGCCTCATAACAGGTTACCGGGGGGGAAGAAAGCATAAAATTCTCAGAGTCCCACGTAGCTTTCAAAATCTGCACCAGCCTTCCTTCCACCTAGGTTTCTGTGAATTTCATGCTCATCAAGGTGCTTTCCCATCAACTGTCTGATTTGTGAGATTTCTTGTGAAGATCTGTCATGGGAAGGACGGATTGCCTGTGTGTGTCTCTGGATGGCAGAGCCAGGATCCATGAGGAGTCAAAGGAATGGATGGGGAGCTTACATGATATAAAGGACTTCCTAATAACTGCAGTTGTCTTTTCTCTGGAGGTGGTGTTTCACTGAAGAAAATAAAGTCTGATAGCACTGGTTAGTGGTGGTTAACAAAGCACTGGGCGACGAAAAGAGATTGCGAGCGCATATGTAATTTAAAATTTTCTAATGGCCACATTAGTAAGAGTTGATGAGGAAGCCTGTGATCAGAGACCCAAAGGTGCTGCTTTCTTCATTGGGAATCCTCTGGGATAGGAAAGAATCTTTGGATCTCTCGGTGTAAGAACCATCCCACTGAGTGCTGGAGATGCAGCCTGGGGTGGAAATGCTGAGGAGCCACCTGGGTGCAGAGAACCTACTTGGGGTCCCAGGGAGTCCAGGCTGTGGTCTCTCCGGTTCTGCCCTCCATGTCTCTAGAAGTCCAGTCCTCTTGGTGGGAGTGGAAGGCTCTGAGAACCAGGATGTTGTGAGTGTCAATTTATAGCCTTCAACAGGTTGATAAAGGATGTTTCTTGTAAGGGTGGTCATACTGTGCATTTAGAGATAGGATGTCATGAAGGTGGTTTTACTAAAGACATCCGAACTGTGTGACCCTGAATATTTTTCTCCTAACCTTCTTGTGATTCTTCTCCAGGGCCTGGGACGTAAGAAGGTCTCCTCAGAAAAAAGGCAACACATTTCAAGAAATTTCAATCTTTGGGCCTGTGACTATGTTCCATCTTGTCTCGATGGCTTTTCAAATAACCAAATATCATACGTCTATCAGGAAGCTGTGGTGGTCCCAATTTTCAGACGCTTTCCAAGACATTATGATGAGTTATGGAACACTTTTAAATTTATTCCCCAGCAAAGCTATACAGAGTATTTGAAAAAGAATCCAAAAGTAAGGTTCATGATTAACAAAAAGGCCGGTTCTCCACTGGAGCCCTAACCCTTCCAGAAGATTCCTGATGAGTTTTGCAATATTGTTATTTCATCACACATTCTAAAAGTATGTATTTTCTGATCCAGCACTGAGGTTTGACATAAGATTTGTTTAGGATTAGAGAATATAGACTGTATGTGCCTCAATGCTTAGGTGAAGTTTTCTTGCAGTGATAACATAAAGAAACATAAAGTCCTTATATAGAGAAACCAGAAAGGCAACAGGTAATGTTGCCACTCCCCCACCTTTAAAGTATTTTTATGGTTTTAATAAGGTTGAAAAATATTCAGGTCCTTATAAAATAAAGATACGTGATGACATACACATTTTAAATGAATGTGTTTTAAACAAAAATGTGCTTAAATTTTGAAATTGCCACATTAACTTTTGGGAGAGGTTTTAAATTACATAATTAATATAGGCTTACATTTTTATCTTGAAATTTCAAACAAACAGAGAAAGCAGGAGTCCCCTTTGATTTCACCACATCTCTAATCCTTGTCCTGTCCCCAGAAGTAAGCTAACCATTTTTTTAAAATTTATTTATTTTATTTATTTATTTTGGCTGTGTTGGGTCTTTGTTGCTGCATGCAGACTTTCTCCTAGTTGTGGCGAGCGGGGGCTACTCTTCCTTCCAGTGCACGGGCTTCTCACTGTGGTGGCTTCTCTTGTTGCGGAGCACGGGCTCTAGGCATGCAGGTTTCAATAATTGTGGCACGCAGGCTCAGTAGTTGTGGCGCACAGGCTTAGCTGCTCCATGGCATGTGGGATCTTCCTGGACCAGGG
Organism: Aethalodelphis obliquidens; assembly: GCF_003676395.1. Taxonomy (NCBI): domain Eukaryota; kingdom Metazoa; phylum Chordata; class Mammalia; order Artiodactyla; family Delphinidae; genus Aethalodelphis; species Aethalodelphis obliquidens. The sequence goes on along the minus strand of NW_020837955.1, from coordinate 39,138,993 downwards.
CTCGAACCCGTGTCCCCTGCATTGGCAGGCAGATTCTTAACCACCGTGCCACCAGGGAAGTCCCTAACCATTTGTTTTTATTCTGTGCTTTTACAATCACATGCATGTGCGTAACTATTAATACATTGAAATTTTGAACATAAACTGTGTTACACAGTACATATGTTCTTGAAGTACATAACTGATCTTGAAGTTCTTGCAGTGTCAGTATGAATAAACTACTGCACTGTATCCCCTAATATGGATGTACCATGTTTTAAAAAACTATCTTACTAATGAGCCTTTGAATTGTGTCTCATTTTTGACTGTCAGACGTGGTGCTACATGAACATGCTTTATCGGGCTCTTTGGGTGCATGTTTAAATGTGCTCTGGAGTCATCTCTGAAAGTTACCTTCTTAGTGCCAATTTAGCCCATAGGCGCAGAGTATTAATAAACACCGCCAAACCACCTTCAAAACAGACTGGAACAATTAAACTTCCATCTACAGTATCTGTGAGTTTCTGTTTCTCTCCCCCCTCAAATTATCTTTTAGATATTTCAGGATATTTAAGGACAAAAAAATGGTATCTTGTTATTTTCTTATTTTGCATTTCTCTGATTATTAGTGAAGTTGGCCATCTTTTCCCACTCAGGGGCCATTTATGTTGCCCTTAAAATGAGCAATGTCACCATCATTCTATATCAAAATTTTCTTGTTTCTATTTAAATATTTTTCTTATAGACGAATTTTAGAATAAGTTTGTCAAGTAAATCCACTGGCAATTTGATAGGAACTTCCCTGAATTTAGATATTAATTTATAGGAGAATCCACATCTTTATACCGTGGTGTATCTCTGCATTTATTCAAATCTTATTTTATGTTCTTTGTAAAGCTTTATAACTCTTTTTACATAAGTATGGTATGTTTCTTTTCTGTGTTTATTCCTGTATATTTTGAAATGTGGCTATCTTGAATGCGTGTGTGTGTGTGTGTGTGTGTGTGTGTTTCTAAGTTACACTTTTAGGTTGGTTTTGTCTGATGCATAAAAAAGCTACTGATTTCTGTATGTGAATCTTATATTTATTTGACTACCTGGATAAACTTCTTACAATACATAAAAAATACTCTAATAAAATTAAAAAGTTCGAATAATTTTTCAGTTGATTCTTTTGGATTTTCTATGTGGATAATTATACCATTTGTGAAAGTGATAATTTTTATCATTTCTAGCATTTATACCTCCCCCGCATCTTATTGCACCAGGTACAATTTGAATATTAGCACAAATAGTACATATCCTTATTTTATGTCTGAATTTAATGGGACTGATTCTAATGTGTCACTCTGATGTCTGACTGTTGTTGTGGGTTTGAGATAGATAACCTTTATCTAATTAAGAATATTCTCTTATATTCATAGTTTCCTGGTTTTTTTCCCCCTAAGATATATATTTTTAAGTATATGTACATGGGAAAATTTCAAAGAAAATAAAAATAAACAGTGAAAAATAATTTCCCTCACATCCCTGACTTCCAGTCCCCATTTTCTCTCCTAGCACCAGTTCTGTCACCTTTTTCTTTAAGTTATTATTTTTTTAAATTGAAGTATAGTTGATTTACAGTGTTGTGTTAGTTTCTGATGTACAGCAAAGTGATTCAGTCATATGTAAATTTATATGTATATTCTTTTTCATATTCTTTTCTATTATAGTTTATTACAAGATATTGAATATATTTCCCTGTGCTATACAGTAGGACCTTGTCATTTAGCTTTTTATATATGGTAGTTTGTATCTGCTAATCTTAAACTACTAATTTATCCCTCCCTCACTTTGATAACCATAAGTTTGTTTTCCATGTCTATGTTTCTGTTTTGTAAATAAGTTCATTTGTATCATTTTTTTAGATTCCACATATTAGTGATATTATATGGTATTTGTCTTTGCCTGACTTACTTAATTTAGTATGATAATCTCTAGGTCCATCTGTGTTGCTGCAAATGACATTATTTCATTCTTTTTTATGTTGAGTAATATTCCATTGTATATATGAACCACATCTTCTTTATCCATTCATCTGCCTGTTGACATTTTTTTATGTGCATCCTTCTCTAGGTAGGCTCTGCATGGATTCTCCCTGTCTCTGTCTCTGTCTCTGTCTCTGTCTCTCTCTCACACACACACCCTTAACAAGCACCAATTGTTCCATGCCACTGTTGCTTTCTGCCACAGCACTACCAACTACACTTTTGAATATGTCATTCCGTATCAGTGCTTATAAATCTACTTCTTTTTCAAAAACATGACTGCCTGGTATTTCATTTCATGGATATGTCATAGTCCCTAGAATCTTCTGATGGCCATTTAGGCAGTTTTCAGTCTCTTCTTACTATAAACAATCTGGAATAAACACATTTATAGGTAAACATTTGTATTCATCTATGAGTATTTTTAGATGTTAAACTCATAAAAATAAACTTGTTCAACTAAAGAGCACGTGGATGTTTAATTTTAATTCAAAGTTTCTAAAAGAGGCCAAGCTTCAGCTTACAATTTCACTAACAAAATATGAGATAGATGCGTTACAAGTGTTTTCTGTAGTTTGTTGTTGTTTGTTCCTCTTTGTTGATATATGTACATATACATACATTACATATATATTTTATGTTAATAGACTTTATTTCTTAGAATACTTTTAGGTTTATAAAAAATTGAACAGAAAGCAGACGGTTCTCATACCCACTCTCCCCACATTCTCACTGCCCACAGTTTCTCCTGTTATTAGCATCTTGCATTGGCGTGGTGTATACCATATTTTAGCCCAGCATATATTATAATGTAGTAAAATGTATGAGTCTCCTACTTAATGGCTTCTGGATATCATGTCTTACTTAGGACTTCCTTTTTTTGAGATTATTAAATAATTTGAAGAGTTTTGTTGTTCTTATTGTTCATGTAACTGGTGACATTATAGCAAACGGTATTTTGGCATTTATTGAGATGATCACATAAATTTTCTATATTAATCTGTTAATGTAATAACATATGTTAACGGATTTTCTAATGTTGAGCCTTTTTAGCATTCTTAAGACAAACTCTAGTTGCTTATGATGTAATGTTCTTTTGATAAATTCAGGACTTCATATGCAAATATTTTATTTAGGATTTTAAAATGTATTTTTACTATGCTCTGACACTGCTTATATAAATTGCAAATGTCCATAGAATTTGCCATTTCCATGAAGTCTCTTGGACCTGTCGTTGTTTACAGGTGCGGATCTTTTTTTTTTTAATTTATTTTATTTTATTTATTTTATTTTTGGCTGCGTTGGGTCTTCCTTGCTGCACGCGGGCTTTCTCTAGTTGCAGCAAACAGGGGCTACTCTTCCTTGCGGTGCACAGGCTTCTCATTGCACTGGCTTCTCTTGTTGTGGAGCGCGGGCTCTAGGCACATGGGCTTCAGTAGTTGTGGCACGCGGGCTCCGTAGTTGTGGCACGCGGTCTCTAGAGGGCAGGCTCAGTAGTTGTGGTGCACAGGCTTAGTTGCTCCACGGCATGTGGCATCTTCCTGGACCAGGGCTCGAACCCACATCCCCTGCATTGGCAGGCGGATTCTTAACCACTGCGCCACCAGGGAAGCCCCAGGTGTGGATCTTTGAAAATATTTTCAATATACTTCATGGAGATTGGTCTATATGGTGTTTCTGTTTCTTTTTTCCCTAATTTTGGACATTTTTAGTTTTTGAGGAAGTCATCTGTTTTATATGGATTTTAAAATTTTGGATGTTTTAACATATTCTTTTTAATGCTTTAAAGTTACATCCCGTCCTTTGACATGCTGAATGTTGCTCACATATCTTTGCTCTGTTCACCAAAACTACATTTTTGTTACTGCTGTTTGCTTTTGATCTTGATAATTTATGCTTTCATGTTTACTAATTCTGTTCTTGGGCTTATTTTGATTTTTTTCTAGCTTCTCAAGGTGAAAGCATAACTCAATTCTTTGCAGACTTTCCTGTTTTCTTGTAAATGCAGGTAAGGCTGTTTCTTTCAAATGCCACTGCGTAGCTACATCATGGGCCTCTCATGATTGTTTAAGTAGCTTGTAATTGTTTTCTTTTTTAATCCAAGAATTATTAAGCAGTGTGTTTTCTAATTTATTTTTTCTTTGTTTTTTTCATTGCCCATATTTTATTAATTGCTTAATTTTTGCATTGTGGTCAGTGATTAAGACCTGTATGATTTCTGCTTACTGAAAACTTTTAAATGTTCTTGTGGCTTAACACGTGGTCAATTTTTGTAACTGTTCTACATGTATTTGAAAAGAATGTGCAGTCTTCCATTTTAAAACCTTTTTTATTTGAAATAATTATAGATTCATAGAAAATTGTAAAAAAAATAGTATAGAGAAATTCTGTGTCTCTTTCACCCACTTTTCCCTGATGATAACATCTGGCATAAGTATAGTAAATGGGTGTATTAATTTTCTATTGCTGTGCAGCAAATTACCATAAACTTAGTGGCTTAAAACAACACCCATTTACTAGTTCCCTGTTCTGTAGATCAGAAGTCTGGGCACTTGTGGCTGGATTCTCTGCTCAGTCTCACAAGCTAAAACCAAGGGTTGACTGTACTGCACTTTCACCTGTGCTCCAGGGTCCTAATTCAACCTACGTGGTTGTGGCAGAATTCAGTTCTTTGTGGTTGTAGGACTGAGATCCCTGCTCACTTGCTAGCTATCAGCCAGTGGCCATTCTTAGCTCCTAGAAGTTGCTGTTTTCCTTGCTACATGGCCTCCTCCAGCTCCAAAGCCAGTGATGGAGTTCAAATCCCTCTCACATTTTGTGAACTCTCTCACCAGGAAGAGTCCAGTCTGTTTTTAAGGGATCACATGACTAGATCTGACCCACCCAGGATAATCTCCATATGTTTTTTTGTTTATTTGCTTATTAACAATAAACATTTATTTCTCACAATTCTGGAGGTTGAGAAGTCCAAGATCACAGCGGGGCAGGTTCACGGTTTGATGACTGTTTGTGCTCTCTTTAACATCACGTGGCAGAAATGCAAACTCCATGACTTAAGGTCAATGGACTTGGGGCCTTAATTATATACGGAAAATCCCTTTTTCTATATAACTTAAGTATGGGAATTATATTGCATTATATTCACAGGTTCTGCCCACACTCACAGCCAGGGGATTACACAAAAATGAGGGTCAACAGGGTCATCTTAGAATCCTATGTACCACAAATATCACAACCAGGAGACTGATGTTGGTACAATCCACAGACCTTATTCAAATTTTACCAGCTTTACACGCATGTGCACGTGTGTGTGCACGTGTGTGTGTTTATATTTTTATGTGTGTAGCCTCCTTTTCTGGCTACTAAATTATATATAGATTATAGTTAGCTTGTTGATTGGCTAATCAAGTCTAACATTTACATGATATATATACTTGGAAACTGGGTGGGATATTTCACTTTTAGGATCCTCGGGTTTTTAATTTTATGATTTTGAGGGGGTTTTTTTTGTTATAGAAAATTTTCTTCAATTATTTCTTTATTTTCTTACTTCCATTTTCTCCTTTTTATTCTAGAATGCTTCTTAGATGGATATTGAAATATCTGGATCTCTCTTCCTTGACTCTCCAGTATTCCTTTTTATTTTCTATCTGCTTGTCTATTTGCACTGAATTCTGGAAGAGCCTCTAAACTTTGTCTTCCCGTTTACTAATTGGCTCTTCAGTGACCCATTCTGCTATTTAGCCAGTGTACTAAGATTGTCCTATAACCAAACAACAGTTTAATCTTCAAGGCCTCTATTTGGCTCTTACTTATGGATGCCATGTTTACTTCTGTCTGATAATAATTTTACTTATTCTAATATCTTATTTTTCTCCATTTTGTTGCCTCGGGTATTGCTATGTCTGTTTGCCTTTCTAGTGTGGTGGAAACATTGAGTGATTTTTGGTTTTATGTGAACAGTGTGTATGTTCTTCCCACACTGTTGGCGTGAGGATGGGTGAGAGATAGGACACACCGCCTGGGGTGTGGCCAGCAGCTCTGCTTCTGGGAGAGGGTTCCCAGTTCATCTCTTGCCCTCTTCCTAGCGCACTGCCCTGACCCCCAGCCAGGTAACCATGCACTCTCAATCCTTTTGCTTTGGCACAGACTCAGATCCAACTCACTGCTTGGTACAGAGATGTGATGAGGACCAACTCTGACAGATAATCTCTGTAAGTAACCACACCACGTGCCCTGGATGCTGCCTCTTCCCAAATCCACTACCACCACACTGGGACCCTTGGAGCAGTTACCGAGTCTGGAGCATCCCTGACGTGCACACTTCACTCCTCCCTTCCCTCTCACAGAAAATCAAGATCACTTCTCATAAATAGAAAGTAACCTAAAAGTAAATGCAGTGAGGGAAAAAAAAAACCTAATCCAAAGTGATTGAATTCCACCCAAACATCATTGCTTCCTCAAAACTTCTTGTCTGAGGCCTGCCCATGGATTTTTGAAAAGAGATGTTAGTAAGTGTGAAGAGGTTTAGACACGCCATCACCAAACCCAGGGCTTTCTCCCCAGCTCAAACAGAAGGTTTAGAATGGAATAGAAAAAGAAAAAAATTTCTTAATATGTAAGCCAATATTATTGAATGCTGCATCAGTCAGCCACCTAAAAGTGTCTCCTGCACTTCAGGAAAGGGTTGGGAATGGATGTCCTCCAAGTTGTCTTCTGACACTGAAAGACTAGGTCTCTGTCCATACTGGTCATGTCCCTCCCCTTGAGGGTGCTCACTGCTCTCAGTTACATTTCAGGGCACCCTCATCCTTGTGGCATACAGGTGCCACGTGCAAGGCAGGCTCAGTGGATGTTAATCACAATTTGCAGGGAGTAATTTTTAAACCCTTAAACATTGGTTTCTTTTCTGTAATATATGATTTCACATCTGGACAATCGAGTGGATAACAATTTTTTACCCTGAAAACTACATAATGTTTAGCAAACCAAATATTTTAGAGTCTTTGTGTTGACTTTGAAGTTACAGTGGTGACTTCCCATCTAAGAAGGAGGGTTGGGCTCACCTCGGCACCACCTCTGGTAGAATTCACTGTGGAAGAACTTCCAATCTTAGGAGAAAAATAGAAATGAGACAGTGGAATCATAGCCAACCCTGTCACAGCCTTTACAAAGTGTTTTTATATTCACTAAATAAAAATTTTTAAATGACACACTAAAATAAAGAGACTATCCAGCGACGCATTATACATCTTAAATCATGGGCGTTTCCATTTACTGTTCCTTTTTTGAGGAAAAGTGTGGGTGATCCCTGTTGTCCCCAGTTTCAGAGAGATGCTTTGCTTTTGTTTTGGTTTGGTTTAATAGAATGCCAGATTCTATTCACAGGCAGATTTTATGATACCTGAGCCGCTTCTGATGTCCAGCGCTGCTTCTTGGATCCCTGATCCAGATGGTCGAAATAATTGAATGCTTGAAAATTTTGGGGGAGTTGCACTGTAGCTGACTCTCAAGTCCACATCCCCACACACAGGGTTATATGACGTCAGCTCTGTCTGGGGTAAGTTCTCTGCTGGTCACAGTCTGACTCCCTGACATTCAGGACTGCTGTTCCTCACCAGGTACGTTTCTTTCTATTTCCTTTTCTTTTCCCAAGGTCTCCTCACAAACCCTCACTGACTGAACCCCTGTCTTGGCTCACCTTTCTCTGCTCAAATACCAACAATCTCCAACAAGAGTGACTCCAAATTCAACGTACTGGAGATGAAATTTAAAAAATTACCAAAAAGGTATATAGAACCAAGTCTGCGATTATGTGAAGCAGGGAAGTGAGGATGGGGTAGATCAGTCTCTACTCTTTGGGATCAAAGAGTAGATTTACTGTCTCTAGAAACACAAGTTAGATAATTTGCCCTTAGAACTAGTCTTTTTCCACTTAATTGTTTTCTATGTAAAAAAATAAATGACACCGTCCAATGACCTCACAGGTCTCGGTCCAGTGAACCAAGAACAAAAGGATACAGCATTTTAAGGAAGAGGTTGGTCTTAGGGGCTCCGGGGTTGATGCCCCAAATACAATAACCCACTTTGCAAAAATAAGTCTTTAATAGCTTGGCAAAATGTCAGAGAATGGACTTGAGGACACAGGGAAGGGGAAGGGGAAGCTGGGATGAAGTGAAAGAGAGTCATGGACATATATACACTACCAAATGTAAAACAGATAGCTAGTGGGAAGCAGCTGCATAGCACAGGGAGATCAGCTCGGTGCTTTGTGACCACCTAGAGGGGTGGGATAGGGAGGGTGGGAGGGAGACGCAAGAGGGAGGGGATATGGGGATATATGTTTATGTATAGGGGATTCACTTTGTTATACAGCAGAAACTGACACACCATTGTAAAGCAATTATACTCCAATAAAGATGTTCAAAAAAAAAAAGGAAGAAACTTGGCAAAATGTCAATGACTTGCCTCCTTGGTTCTTTGTTTTAGTGTGTTGTTTTAAACAGAGGAACAAACAGCCAGTTAAAGAAACCCCAACTTACTAATCAGTTACATGCAGGTGTTTATAGATTTCTTCTGTTTTAATGAATTAGACTTGGCCTTGTGCCATCCTAGAAATGACTTAGACACTAAAAGAATGGCTGATGGCTTAGCAATAACATTTTGGAGTGATGCTGCCTTGTATCCATTCTAGACTCAAACCAGGAAGCTTCAGTTAATTACTGTGCGTGTTTTAGGCATGTGCATAACTATTTTTCTTTCTAGTTTATACTTGCAAAAATCAGATCTAAAGACCCTTAGACACGATAGTTTAAAGAGCAGAGTGATGATTTCCTGTATGAGACCAACTCTTAAGGTGTTTTTAGGCAGAGAAGCACACTCTCATTTGGTCTGTTTTGACTTTTATGACTAATTTTAAAGATTGCTCTGTGCCCTCTCTTTGTTTTGCGTATTTTGTGGCTGTCTTTGGCCACGGCCATCTCTGTTCTGATGGCTCCACACTTGAGTCAGTTGTGGTGGCTGTGTTTCCCCTTCCACGGCTGATACGACAACCATTGTGTGAACAATCTCCTCTCTTCAGGTTAGTGGTCAATTGTCACTCCGGTCAAAGCTCAGGACACATCACTGCTGGCCCGTGGGTCAAGGGGAACAGACATTTCACTCAATTCAACATTTTTTTTTTTTTTTTTACCTACAGAATTGGTACCATATTGAGGCCTCGGAGGGGGGAGATAGGTGTGGGGGAGGAAGAGTTTGAAATGATAAGCTAAGTATAGGTTTCCCATATGTTCCGCTGAGTTCAGGGAAGAATCCATGCTGTTATGGTAACACCCTAAGAACCATAAAACAAGCAAGAAGAATAAATTTCCTCCTCTGAGCTCTTTGCTGCCACCCACAATCCTTGGTCCTAGCGTGGTGTCTTGAGCCAGCGATGGGGGAAGACCCCCTTCAGCTCGGCTCTGGGCTTTGGGATTTGACAGCACTGCTCAATCCTTGCTTTTCTCTGGGTGAAACGAGGCTGCCACTTCCCAAACACACAGGGTACTTTTTGTGGGAATCCTTGTGCCGCGCGGACTCGGAAGGGCTGCGTAAGTGTGAAATGCTGTACATTGCCTTTATAAGTACCTATCAAAACAAATGAAAACATCTCATTTAACACACAGTATTTAAGTAAACACATTACGGCTACACCAAAATAATCCTCCCAAATATTAAACAACAAATCAACCCCCTGTCAGAGCCTGACTCACTGAATAAATGGAATGAATAAAATTGTAACTTATGTGTTTGACTACAGCTCTATGAAATTGTTGAATCTGTTAGGTGTAGCGTGTGATTTCTGCACACAGTTACCAAAATAACTTCAAATGCTTTATTCTCTCTCCCAATTGAAATCAAACAGATCTGCAAGTTCCCAAATCGGGTAATACAGGCACAGGAGCGCAAATCACATTTGCTTCTCTTCTACCCCTCCTCCTGCCTGAATAGAAGCTAGCACCAGAATGTTCAGACGCAAGGACCATTATTTCCACTCCACCTGAGCACCGGTCGGGCTGCATCGTTTGTAGTGGACCATCATAGTTCCCAGAAGAACAACTCCGCCCATTACCCATGTGCCATCCAGTTGTTCACAGGGTTATAAGTGACCATAGCGGAATACAGCCTTCTCTGCCCGAGAACACATTGCTATCTATTCCTTAGGCCTGAAAGAGAAATGCTGCACCTGTCTTAAATATTCTCCCTCTGTTTATAACCTTCGTCTAAGCTTCTGTGACTGTTACCAGCCGTGAGTAGTATACCCAATCCTTCTCCAACAAATGTCATTGCGGTTCCAAAAGAGGATGGGAAAGTCTCAACATAATCCCACGGGAGAAATCTTATTGTTCCTCCAAAGCGTATTTTGTATCGAAACCAATGCCTAATATCTGTGACATTCTAGAGCGTTAAAGGAAGGATTTGGCTCTGCTGGTGCACAGCCGTCTGAGACTCCAGCATCTTCAGTCAATCAGAATAGTTCTGGTTAAAGCACATATGCTGGCCAACAGAATCAGGGCTGATTTCCAGCTCATTCCTAATATGCCCCTGCCCCCACCCCTGCCCCAAACACTCTCTCAATTGCCCCACTCCTTTTGGGCCACGTTCTCATGGGTACCATTGTGAATACACGTTACGACATGCCCGAACACCCCATGTATTTACTTATCATTCAATGACTATTTTTCAAGCCCCTGCTTTGGGTGTTGGACTACAAGGGTGAGCAGCAACACACTCATCCTTGCTCAAAATGTATGCAATCTAGACTATCTGTCAGAGGACAAAATGCTGCAACCCCCTTGCAACAGCCAAGATTTCAAGCTAAGAATGCCAATTAAATGTCGATCAGGTGATAATAATGCTTTGAAAGGTCATAATTATAATTTTATTAAGCTGTGATCAGGGAGATAAGATAAATGTCATAGAAATGTGTTTAATATTGGTTACATATTACATTATAGAAAAATTATGAATTTGTGTATCTTGTGTACATTCAAATTTGGATATGTTTAAGGGCAAAAGCCGAGTCTATTTTTTTTTTTATCTGCTGGATGAGGAATTGATTTTAATTCTTTCTCTGCTAATTAAAAGAGAATTAGAGGGACTCCCTTGGTGATGCAGTGGTTAAGACTCTATGCTCTCAATGCAGGGGGTCTGGGTTCGATCCCTGGTCAGGGAACTAGATCCCACATGCATGCTGCAACTAAGAGCTCGCATGCCACAACTAAGGAGCCCATGGCTGCAACTAAGGAGACCAAGTGCTGCAACTAAAGAGCCTGCAAGTCACAACTAAGACCCGGTGCAACCAAATAAATAATGAAATAAATAAAATAATAATCATCATAAAAATTTTTGAAAAGGAGAATTAGAAAAACAAACTACTAAAGCACTAAATACATTTTGATTACTTATGGATATAAGCAGTTATTTGCGTTTCATTCCTTTGCTTACTGAAAGTATAATGATAGGTGAAATTAAGAGTTAATAGTGTAATAGTGGGGGTTTATTTGGCAGATGGAATGAGGTATGCTGTTTTCCCACCTTGTAGTTGGGAATGTGAAGTTACAGTGTTTGCTCTTGGGTAAAGTCATGCAGCATTTAGCCCCTATTCAAATAAATCAAGCTATTCAGGAATGGAAAAAGGCTCCAGCTGGGGTAGAAGGCGATGAGTGTGGTTGCAGCTGGGCTCCATTTAAGGTGCCTGGGGGAGCCAGGGAGAGCCCTCCAGCAGACAGCTGGGCAGGGAGGGTCAGCTCAGGATGGGGACCGGATATGAGGGAGGAGATGGGATGATAGCTTGATGGAGGAAGGTTCAGCAGAAGGAATTTTTTTGGAACACAAATTTATTATCTTACAGTTTTGGAGGTCAGAGTCCAAAATGGGTCTCAAGGGGAAAAAATCAAGGTGGAGGCAGGGCTGTACTCCTTCCTGGAGGCCCTAGGGGAGAACCTATTTCCTTTCCCTTTCCAGCTTCTGGAACCTTGGTTTGTGGCCTCTTCCTCCTACCTCAAGGCCAGCAGTGTTGGGCTGAGTCTTTCCCACATGACCATCTATCTGGTTCTGTATTCAGATTCCCCCTCCAACCCCCCTATTTTTCTTTTTTAGGATTTTTTTAAACATAGTGAAGAGTGGCGCTTACAGACCAAGGCAAAGGAGAGAATGGAAGTGGACACACTAGGCTGCCTAAGGATGAAGGTGGAGTAGCCGAGGCTACTGGTGCATATTGGGTGGGGTGTGCTCCTGGAAGGGGGACCCGCTTCTCGGTGAGGGGCACATGGCGTGAGTGGGTGGGGGGAGGAGATGAGAGAAACCTTCAGCGGAAGAGGGAGGACTTGAGTCTCTCCGGAGTGACTGCTTCCTCATACGGAGGTGGAGGGTGGGTCTTCATCTGAGAAGAAGGTGCCTCAGGTGGGACCTTGGAGAAGGTGGGCGGGGCCACCAGCTGGAGGAGGCCCCGGAGCTGGGAGGTGGTCTGGATTTAGAGAGGGTCCGTGATCCTGCTTTGGGGTTTCCTAACAGGGTTCAGCAGATCTGGAGTGAGACGGGAGAAAATGATGGGAGGGGACTGAAAATCACTCCTGCAGGCAAAAGTGAGGAGATGGAACCACGAGAAGGCCGGGGGCAAGCTTCCTGAGGCTGGCCGCCCAGTTAGTCGCCTGGGGAGGCTTCGGCAGTGCCAGGGCTGGAGTCCCACCCAGATCAGTTAAGTCAGGTGTCTGGGGTGGGAGCCAGCTTTGGTATATTTTAAACGCTCCCCAGGTGATCCAGGGCCAGTCAGAGCTGAAAACTGCTGGTGGGACACAAGGAAATGCACCGTCAACATAGCAGAACTTTTGGAGAAGCTAGAAGGGGACTGAGGATGCCATGGAAGATGGGAGGAAATGAGAGGAACTCACCTGAGCACGCACAGGAATGAGTGGTGGACACGTGTACACACGATGTGTGTGCACACAAGCAAGGTAAGGTGGTGGCTCAGCACGTGGAGGAGGTTTATGGAACTGGAGCACAGGATTGAGAAAAGTGTATTTGTGAGTGTATTTGGATCTTTTAGAAAGATAGCAAAACTGAATCTCATTTGACTATTCATTTAACAAATCACCTTTATAAAATATTTGAGCAAACATGAGGAGTAAATATTTGAGTGTCCTAGAAGTTCAGGCTGCCCATCACTAAGGAGAGAGATTTAAAGAGTCCTGGAAACTGGGGTCCAGTCTGTGCTGCAAAGGAACTCCCAGCTCCGAAACTCATTCATGACTCAGAGAAGGAGCGTTGGCTGGTGTGCAAGGAAAACAGGAGGAAATGCGAGAAAGTAGGCGGGGTGCTGGGGCATGAGATGACACCAGGACATGATAAGGTTCTCAGGCCTGGATGATGGCAACATTTGGGGACAGAAGAAGACCATGCACCCACCCCTCTCTGCTGTACCCCCAGACCCCAAGACACCACACCCGCCCAGCATACAGGCATTGTTGAAAGGGACTACCAAAAGCGCGTCCAGAATGTCTTTGCAGTGGACAGTTATGAAGGCTGGTCTTTGCTTACTGGGTTAGCGCAGTTTCGGTACACAGTTCGGTTATTTATTACCTTTGTGGAATCTGGCAAGTTACTCCTAAGTATGGTTTTCACATTCCTATATTGGGGCTACTTATAAAACTCACCTCCTAGGATTAAGGATTACATGAGAGGATGCATGCAAAGTGTTTTTCACAGTGTCAGGTGCAGGGTGAGAGTTCTGCGGGTAGGCACTCTGGCTACCTGGAAGGTTCCAATGGCCAGTCGGCAAGGCTGGCAGGGTGACCCCTCTGGCTCCCTTCTCCTGGGTGCATGGAGCTGTGGGGCGGTGCCCAGTTGTTATCAAGACTCTTTGCCATTAAATCTTCACAAAATCGGGTCCCTAGTTAAATTCTCTTGCACCAAGAGTGGATTGCATTAGTTCCTAGAGAACTGAGGAACACTGGGTGGGTGTTGGGTCTTATGTGGTCTTGACCCCTCATCCTGCCTTGCTAAGGGAAGACCTGGCCATTCCACCCTGACCCCCAGCTGGAGGCAATGTTTCTCTTTTCTCCTCTGAGCTCCCTCACAGCCCTGAGCTCACTGCTTTGTTAAGTATCTGCTTCATTTTCCTCCTAGGCTGCGGGGCCTTAGGGACAGGCTCACATCCATCCCTTTCACCTTTACCTTGTCACAGCACTTAGTTCTCTGTCTGACCTTCACCACCGATTTATTGCACTAATGAACGAGGGAGTGTTTCAAAACACCAACCACTAAAACAAGTATATGCAGATCTGGGCATTTTTTAACCTTCTTAATTTTAACAAAATGGACATTTTCCGTTCTAGAAGTGGCAATGATCATTTTGCTTTACAAAGCTGCCGCAGCTGCTTTACAAAGTAAAGATGGGTCTACAAAGATGACAACGTTTTACTGAGGTCATATTGGTGGAAAAGAACTCTCCAATTTTTCTCCTCTGAAAATAGATTCCCTTTAGTTATTTATTTAATAGCTGTGATCACAGGTAGAGAAGATAACATTTTTTGCTCTAGAGTAAATATATATGAAGAGATACATTTCATGAGAAAAAGTGCCCAAAGCAGAAACCGCTTTCCCCCTGGAACTCTGGTGAAGATGAACAGCCCCAGTGGGCTCTCAGAGGAACATGTCATAACAACGTAGTCTCTCAGGGATGTCACAAAAACGTGCTGAGGTCAGACCACCTCCTCCATTCCGCATGAAAGAGACACACCAGAAAGCTGGAAACTGCCTTCCTGGGCTCTGCAGAATGAATCACCCCATCTATATTTTAAGTCCCCAAGCACTCAAGTGTACACAAGATTAATCAGATTCAGAACGTGGCTTTTAAAAAGTCACATATGCAACAAACTCCCTTTACCCTTTCCCTTAAATGACTACAAAGATCAGTTCATTGTTCTTAAACATTCGGACAAAAACAACAACAACAAAAAACCCACGTAGGTAATTTTTTTAAACCAAAGAAACTAAAGGTACCTAATGCCCAAGGAGCAAACTGGAAACTTGAAAGCAGCTGGGCAAGTACTGATGGCCCCATAAAGCACTGCCCTGCCTCTGCCTGATGCCTAATTACTCATCGGTATGGCCTTTGTTCAGCCAGTGCCTGCTTTTACAATGCAGTCAAACAAGGTAGAACTGTGTCCATTTATGGGAAAGTCAAAGACCAATAAATAAAAAGTTTAATTTCCTGATTCCCTGAAGTCCATGGGGCTTAGAAAATACTCACCAATCCTTGCAATGAGTCTTTTAAAAAACCGTGTGAGCAGCACCTCGTATCAAATTTCATTGCTCATAAAAGAGAATCAGATTATGTTAAGTGAAATAACAGCAGGGTACGCTGTGCCCTGTGTTTACAACTACAAAACTATCTGCTTAGGGCAAAAGACTGGAAATTTACAATTGCTATGAGACGTTGTGATGGGGGCAGGATTTGGGGAGACTGTTTTCCCTGTTTTCTAAATTTTCTGCTGCTATTTTCGTTTCACAACAGCAACAAAAAATTAGACATCAATCGGTAAAACATTTAGTTAATTGTTTAGCAGATCTTACTCCTCAGAACAAAGAGCATCACATGAGGCTTCCAACGTTAAGCGAATCAACTAAAAACCAAGAAATTCAATTAAGTATCGGAGGACTGAGCGTCTTAGCTTTCATCTGGAGGACGGTTGATTTTTACAGATGTCCAAAGTAACTCCATTAATAGAAAATAATCCTTCATCACGTCTCTCCACTTATTGAATTCTATCAGGTCATTAATAATATTTAGGAAACGTCTTCTCCCTCACTTTGATATGGAAAGATGAGGCAATGAACCGGGTGTATAATTCCTATCTCTCGTCATTTCCCACTGTTTAGAAAACAGCTTGGGAGAGACTAGCTGGATTGCTCACATGGACTGTTTACAAGGAGCAGACCCTGCATGAAAGTGGACAGAACATGCACTGACTTAATGCAGCCCACACGGTCAGGCTGAGCAGGTCAATGCCAGCTTTCCATCCAGGGACTGTGTCCAAGGGACTCGCTGCTGGGCTGCTGCTGTGTCAGCTGACATGGAAGAGCTGGAGACGAGACATTTGCTGGGCTGGCTCTCTTGCCTCCTCCTTTCTGCTTTTCCCCATCACCTTCACTGGCTTCCCTTTTTTCCAACCATTTCTCAAATGGTGGTCCTTAGAGTTCCGCTCTTTGCCCTCTCCCTTCCCCTCCCTCCTCTCACTTGCATGCATTTTGTTGGTCAATTACTTAGGTAGACAACCATTTATTCAGCAAAACTGGCTGCACCCTCTCCGGGGGCACAGGAGCTTCAAGAAAAAGGAGAGTGGCTTCCCTCTGGGAGGGCACATTCCCGTGGGGAGGAAACATGCAGACCAGCAGAAATGATTTAACTTTAACTACATACATGCCCCAAGGCAGGGCCTGGCTTGGGCTGGCTCCTTACATGTCCCAGAAGCACGTACCTCAGCAAGTCCAAATGTTAGCTCAAGCTCCCCTCCCCCTTGTACCCCACATTTTGGTTAAAGACACCACCATCTATCTAGTCACCAAAGCCCAGACCTAGATGCCTCCCTCCCTTCTCTCACCCCCAGCATCCTGTCTTTCTGCCTTAGGAACGTCTCTTTAATAATTTCCTTCTTTCCGTTCCCACCACAACTGGGGCACAGCCATCCCTCACCTGTCGTCATCTTTCGTCATATGCTCTTGCCCCTCCACGGCCACCGGGCTCAGAGTAATTACTCTAAAACACACCTAACTGCATGGTGCCCTTGCTTGAAAACATTCAAGGCTCCAGGCAGTGAAGCAAGTTCACTTCCCTGCCGTAGCCCTCAGCCACTACTGTCAACCGCCACGTGCAGCCTCTAAACACACACTTCCTACGCCACCTCTGGGCCTTGAGTGCCTGTCACTTCCCAAGCACATGGCGCTCACGGACACCACTGAGCCTTGGTTCATGCTGTTCTGTCTACCTAGACCGCTTCCCCCACGTCCTATCAGAAGGAGCAATCCTGGGAAAAATCCTGTTCGTCTGTTGTTCGCGTCCCAAGTACTGTGCCATCTTCTCAGGATCCTCTCACTCCCCAGTCCTGCCCCTAGGGTGTCTCCTTTCTGATAAAAACACAGAAAGTATTCGCCATCAGGAGTGAGATCTCCAAGAGAGCTTCTAGCTACACCCAGAGAGCTTCTAGCTACAGAATCGTCCCTGGCAAAGCTTGTGGGTAGGGATGACAATACCAGGCCTCGGTATTTCTGAGTACTAGGAAATTTTTTAAGATTAAAAAATACTCATATTTTTAAAAATAAAAAAATCTGAATTAAGACTGAAGATATACTCAGATAATTATAGGCAGCAGTAAATTTGCAGATTAAATGAGGTTGCACTCATTGAGAAAGCATTCTGACCACACCTTTCCCGCCTAAAAAATTCCTTTCAGGGTATCTGATTGTTGCTCCAATGTCTGTTTCCAGGGTTACTAATGAAATTGAGGTGTGTGTGTTTTAATGTGTATTAGTAATTCGTATTTCTCCCAGAGTCCTTGATGAAATCCTCTTAAAGTGCAGGTGGAGGTGGGAGTAGGGAATGGGGGCAGAGGCCGCATGGGGGGAGACTTCTCAGAAGAGGAGAGTAGAGAGAAGTTCCCATTCCCTCCCTTCCTGGAGCCTGACCACCTCCCACCCATCTGTGCTAGAGCCCCTCCCCTGCCCTCCCTTTTTTCCTTCAAGAACAAAATCGTATACAATTTCACTTCTTCCCTGGGACGATTTACTCTCATTGGGACTTCTCCCTTGGTCCTTCTTCTAGAGACACTTGATCAGGAAGGATAGGGGCCTTCAATCCTACATGCTGACCCACAGTTGGCTGGAGAGCATGTTAGGACTAGGGGCAGAAGATGATGACAGTCATACCTCACATAAAAATAAAATACAATGTAGGTTCGTTATTGAAATGTTTGCAGTCGGTCTTCAAGACTGTCCCCAAAGATGCATGCCTCACTGTATTCATGCCCTGTGTAGTCCCCTCCCAGATTGAATCGGGGCTGGCTTCTTGTGACCAACAGAAATGGTGGAGGTGATCATACTGACTTCTGAGGCTAGGTCATAAAAATGGATAGAGCTTCTGCCTGGCATTCTCTCTCTCTGTCTCTTAGGACACTCGCTAGGCTCTGAAGAAGCCCAAACCGGCCCTCATGAAGAGCCCTGTGCTGATGAAACTGAGGCCCCCAACCTACAGCCAGCCTCCACCACCAGATCCGAGTAGGGAAGCCTTCAGATGTTTCCAGCCCTCAGTTTTTAAGTCTCCACACAAGACCCCAGAGAAACCATCCCCTTCCTGAATTCCTGACTCACCGAGTGGTTGTTCTGCACCATTATGTTTTGAGGTAATTTTTTATGCAGCCTCAGCAGCTGGACCAAGATAGTGAAAAGCCAGTAATTAGAAGTTTTCCCCAATATTGTGATCACCAAGTGTGAGCATGCCTCACAGGCTCTAAGGTCGAGCAGAGATGTCTGATAAATGCCTGTTGGAAAGAATAGCTATTCACGGACGAGGCTCTGTAGTTAGATGTATAGACAGACAGCTACGTAGGATATTGGTTAAGATACCCATGTTCAAAGTCTTAAAAATGCATGGTAGGCGACCATACAGATGAATACCACAAGAGGGCAGGTGTACATATGGAAATAGGGCTTTCATGGACTTAACCCTAGTCTCTCATGTTGACTTTTTTTTTTTTTTTTGCATTTCACTGATGATTTTGTTAGATATTGATCACTGCCTACAGATGGGCTTCATTTTGAAGAAGTGAATCTACATTTCAAAACGCAACCATCTAGGAAAGACTTCAGTAGGAAAGGTCCCCTAACAGTTTATTTAACAAAGCCATATTTGTATTTCTTATAAAACATATTTTTGTAATGAAAACACCTACAATTTCATTACTAAGAAAAATTGAGCTGCTATTTTTAAATGTCAGTGGGATAAACATTTCCTGACTTTATATCACTGCATGAATGCAGATGTGCTATTTACTCAATCTCATTTATTTCATAATGGGATTAAATAATGCTTCATTATTTCATAATGAGCAAAGTAATATGTGATTTTGAAAAAAGAAGCAATTACACTTATTTTTCTTTCACCTCAGAACCCCCCTCCCTCAATGCATTCTGGCATTAAAATGAACTAATTTGTTGGGTAATTTAAAGTCGCCTCAATTTCTCCAGAAAGATGAAGAAATAGGCTTCTCAGACCCTGGGGTTTTACTGATTACAAATGTTTTACTCAAAATGTTTCTTGTAAACTCCAGATAGCCTCGCTCATGGAGTGCTTCTTACACAATACGCATTCAGTACTTTTTTTTTTTTTTTTTTTTGCGATACGCGGGCCTCTCACTGTTGTGGCCTCTCCCATCGCGGAGCACAGGCTCCCGACGCACAGGTTCAGTGGCCATGGCTCACGGGCCCAGCCGCTCCGCGGCATGTGGGATCCTCCTGGACCGGGGCACGAACCCATGTCCCCTGCATCGGCAGGCGGACTCTCAACCACTGTACCACCAGGGAAGCCCCATTCAGTGCTTTTTTGTGGCTGGTCAGTGCACAGTTTAATTGCACTTATGGTACCAACAGCGCTGAAACGCTGAAGGCTTTAATGGGTCACTCACTTGGAATTTGACCCTCACCAATCCAGAGCCGCCGAGTGGAGGCCCTAGAGCTCAATGGTAGAGTGTTGGTGTTAGGAGTCCTGTGACCTTGGACAGCTCAGGAGCTGCTCTGAACCTCAGCTGTCTCATCTGTAAAATGGAGCTCTACTTCCGTTTTTCTCAAGAGGGTGTTGTGAGGATGGCATGAGATACGGATGTAAAGCACTTGACCTTGTGCCTGGCATATAGCGGGCTGTTCTACCTCCCCCCACCCCAGCTATGCCTCTCCTGTGACCACACAACACCTGTGGGGCATCTCCTACATGACCTGGGACATAGCAGCACTTGGCAGACAGTTAGCTGTGATTACTGCCCTGCTTTTTGTTCTATAAACATCTTTAAAAATGATTTCGAAAGTGAAGATGCTAAACAAGTGTTGCATCTCCATTACTAGCTGTGTACAAATGCATGCCCTCTCTACAGTCTTCTAGAAGATTCCTCCAGAACGGGTGTTCCTTTCCATGCTTCCATGCTGCATCTGAAGATACAACTACTACCACTGGAAAAACTCCCAGATCAATGAAGGCTTGAGTCCCATTTTCCTGGTCGGTGATGGTGGAGACGGACACACTGATCTATTACAAAAGGCAGTGACTTCCAAAGCAGCCCATCTACTGGTTTCCCCTCTGAAGGTTTGCTGCAAAGGGATTCTAGGAAGATTTCACACAACTGCCACAAACCCACATCAGAGGCCACAATAACAAATTAGCTGTAGAGGGACATTAGCTGTGTTTCCATGTCCGAGGTGCTGAGGTGGGAATCATTTATGACAGAACATGCACTGTTTGCATTAAGCAGACCTGGCTTATGCAGTGACTCCAAATGGAGTTCTTTAAAGCTATGCTCCCTTCCAGGCCAGCACACAAAGTCAGATGTTTTTATACAGGAGAAGTCTTACAACAGCTGCATTTTTTCCCCTTCAACATGCCAAATGCTTCTTATCATTTCATGGTCCCAAATATATTTTACTATGAGTTTTTTTTTTTTTTTAAAGCACCAGTAACTTGCATAACCTTTAACCTGTGAGTGTAAACATGCTAAATTTGGACAGGCAGTAAACTGTGACTCTAGTCTTAAAGCCACTTGGGTTAGCCTGGACAAATCTCTTAACCTCTCAGCTGGAGAATCTTTTAAGAGACTTTTGTGGCTTTAACATTCCCAGAGTCACACTGGGCACTTCCCAAATCCCACGCTGGGCGGGGTTGGTGCCCTCCTCTGGGCTCCAGGGTGCCCTGAGCTCACTTCTGTTGGGCGCTGCTCCTCTGACCCTGAGGCTCTCCTCACTGGTTAGTCTCCCACTCCACAGTGTGTTCCTCGAGCACAGGGACTGTGTCTTACCACTGTAGCATCTGTCATAGTTCAGGCAGCTGTAACAAGATATCATAGACTGGTATGTCTGAAACAGCAAACGTTTATTTATTTATTTAAAAATTGGGACTCTTTTTTTTTTTAAGATAGATTGTATTGATTTTATTTTATTTATTTATTTTGGCTGTGTTGGGTCTTCGTTGCTGCATGTGGGCTTTCTCTAGTAGCAGCGAGTGGGGGCTACTCTTCGTTGCGGTGCGCGGGCTTCTCACTGCAGTGGCTTCCCTTGTTGCAGAGCACGGGCTCTAGGTGCGCGGGCTTCAGTAGCTGTGGCACGTGGGCTCAGTGGCTCGCCGGCTCTAGAACACAGGCTCAGTAGTTGTGGCGCACGGGCTTAGTTGCTCCGCTGCGTGTGGGATCTTCCCGGACCACGGATTGAACCCATGTCCCCTGCATTGGCAGGCAGATTCTTAACCACTGCACCATGAGGGAAGCCCAGCAAACATTTATTACTCATTGTTCTGGAGGCTGGGAAGCCAGCCCGGTTGGGTTCTAGTGAAAGCTCTCTTCCTGGTTTGCAGACAGCTGTCTTCTTCTTGTAACCTCACATGTCAGAGAGACAGAGAGAGAGAAAGAGAGAGCGAGCGCTCTGGTCTCTTACTCTTCTTATAAGGGTGCCGACCACATCATGGGGGCTCCACCACATGACCTCCCAAGGGCCTCACCTTCGAATACCATCACACTGGTGGTTAAGATTTCAGCACATGAATTCTGGGGGGGACACAAACATGCAGTCCACAACAGTATCCCAAGAGCCTCACACAGACCTGGACCATCTCCCAAGATCACAACATGAATGGTGCCCCCTGGAGTTGTACCATATGGTGGCCCATCTTATTAGCACTCAAATACTTGTTGAATAAGACATTTAATAAATGATAACATATTTCTGATTCAAAACTTTTAAAAATATTTTTATTCCAGTTAAGTTTGGTGTTGTTTCATAATAATGTAAAATGCAATGCTTAAATAGAAAAGGACATTTTAAATTAAAGTCATGCTTTCAAAGAACTTAAGTTAATAGATTTTTTTTTTTCTGAATGACTCTAAGCATGACTTAAATATTCTAACAGGCCAATGGTTTATTGATCAGAAAACTTAGGTATTAAATTACTGGCTGAATACTGCCCTAGGAATCCCATTTGTCTTTAGATTATAGGGTGATTAATTTGATGAATATCCAAGATATATTTTCATCTTTGTAACATCTAAAAGCATAATCTGATGTTCATTGTTCTTCTCTGCAGAGACGTTCTAAAGAAGGGTCCGATCCCCCAATTAAGCAATCGAAATTTTTTCCACGTGTCAATATGCCCCAAATTCAGATTAGTGAAAACATCTCCCTTACGTGTATTTTTTTAACCTTGTTCTCTCAAGATTCTTCCCCTACTGGAGACACAAAATTAAACAAATCCTGTTGACTCTGGAAAGTAACAAAGATGGATTTAAGTTAATCCAGTGCTTGAAGTGGGACCCGGGGCAGCTTGCCAAGATCATGTTATTCTTTTGTTTGGAATCCTACCATCCACCACCCACTGCCAGGAAGCTCCCTCCTTCCCTTCTTACTCTCCTCTCTTCTTTCTTCCCATCTAGCTGCCTGGGGTCCCAACCACCTGTGCCAAGTGGGAAAGAAGACCCCTGGGAGGTCACACAGGGGGAAGGGGGAGGCCCCTGGGCTCCGCAGACTCTGCCATCCTGGGGTAAGCCCGTGGGGACCTCAGGGCGGCTCAGTCTGTACGTAGATATATCAGTGTCAGGGCCTGACTGTAAGTGTTGGTACTGGGTTTAGTGATCTCACTGATGCTGCCTTGCAGCTCCTGGCTCAGCCGGGTAGCTCATCCCCTGGGAAATCTCCGCTCTCTGGTCACCGTCCTTTTCCCCACTTCATGGCCTCTCCTAGTGTGGCCTTCAGAGCCAGGGAGAATTCTCCATTTTGGCATCAGCTCTAGCCTGTGAGCTCTCAGAGGGAGGGAAAGTTCACTTTCTTCTTCATATCTTTAATCTTGGTGCAGAGCAGGCCCTTCACTGGCTGGAAAAGTGAATGAATGAATGAGCAGAAACCAAAGGAGAGGGTGTGCACGGAAGTGCTTTGTAAACAGCAAAGCACTAGGCGAAGCACATGAACGTCAGTGACTATTCTCTTTACATCTGCCACAGCCAGGGCCTTGCCCAGCATGGAGCAGGAGCTCAGCACCACCTTTGGAAATGAAGTCTGGAAGGCTGAAGGGAGCCCACGGCGGCAGGCTGGGCCCCAGGAAGCAGAGACTCAGGTGCCGTCCAGTGTGCAGATGTTCGCTCGGGAGAGCTTTTGGGACCAGACCTCTGGGAGGGAGGAGAAGGAAGTGGGACTGGCAGAGGGAGAAGTTGGGCTGTGATGCTAATGGCCCTTGGCTGTCCCCATGGGGAGACCTGAGCTAGGATGGCCCTTCAG
Source organism: Aethalodelphis obliquidens (assembly GCF_003676395.1). Lineage (NCBI taxonomy): Eukaryota > Metazoa > Chordata > Mammalia > Artiodactyla > Delphinidae > Aethalodelphis > Aethalodelphis obliquidens. Next base: position 39,115,429 of record NW_020837955.1, on the reverse strand, counting down.
AGTTGTTCTGACTTGGGTCAAGATGGCCTGGCCTTTATCCCCTGCACTGATCAGACAGCGGATGTGGGTCGCCCAGGAAGGGGCATGACTTTGGGCCAGGCAGCCCTTCAATCTCCAAAGGTGTGTGCGGCGGGGGAGTATGTCTGGCAGCACTACAGAGTCTACTACACCTGCTCTTATGGAATCCATGACCCGAGGGAGCATACTTGGAGCTGAAGAAGCTGGGCTTGGTGAATCCTTCACCCACAGTGGAGGCCACCTTGAGCTTGAAAAACACAGCCTGGTGTATACATGGAGGGGGGCGGGTCTTTGCTGCTAAAGTGGCTCTGTACTAGGCCAGGTGCTGGGACCCTCAAACGTCCAAGGCTAGGCCTCTGGGATGCTGGAACGTTCTGTCTCTTGCTCTGAGTGTGGGGTTACAACAAGTGGTGCACTTATGACACTGACTTTCCTATATACGTTATGTAAACTACATCTCAGTAATGCTCTTCAAATTATTTTAAAAGTTTGCAAGAAATGTGTCATGTTCAATCTTCCAGTCTGCCTCCTGTTTCTCCTTTTAAAAGAGAAAACATCATGGAGGTTTTATGACGCACAATTCTGCCAACCCCAAGATGGAAACAAACACTTTAAAACTAAACTATGAACTGAGCCAGAACATCAAAATAATCTTTGGAACAAAAGCTGAATTTCACTTTACATTTGGACACCTCTCCATTCCCTACTCAAACCCTTTAACAGCCTCCCATCTCACTCAAAAGAAAAAATTAAAACTTTTTTTGTGGGGAGTTGGGATTGCAACTATTTTAGTTTTTGTCACCAAACTTTCACTGTGCCTCTACTCTGCCAGCCACTGCTCTGGCTCTGGGCTTGGAAACAAGGGTGAATGAGGCCCAGTCCCTGCCCACAAGGGGCACACGGGAGCTTCCATGCACACGTGCCAGCTATGTGGTGGCTGAGCTGGGTGCATGTGTTGGGGGGAGACGAGGATCAGCAGGGACTTTCTGGAATGAGTTCTCCCTTGCCAGTTTCGAGAAATTGTGATCTAAATGGTCTGGCTTGTCTCCTGGAAACCCCATTTTGCTTGCGTCTGCTCTCCCAACTCCAGATCACCCTGGCCACTCCATGGTGATGGCTCCTGTGTTGCCTCTGTGCGTTTGTACTCTTGCCTTTGTACGCCCTTCCTTATCTTTCTGTGCAAAAAGGCGCTTGCTCTCAGATCCCCGGGCTTGCTGCTGGAGGGCCAGTGGCTTCCCCTGGAATCCTCTGCACCCAAGCCTCCTCTCACAAAACCCTCGCTGCAGTGTCTCCAAGTTCCCTGTTCGGTGCTCCATTAAACTCATACAGAGTCAGCTACTGTTCTCTGGTCTCTTTTTTTTAAACGGCAGAACTGTACATCTCACCTTCTGGAAGGTTCCTTCCTCATCTCAGTCCTCTTAAACTTCCATTTAAGATTAGCCCACAATACCAAGGTGGGCGTGGGAGCCTGGGAGACCTGAGGGCCTGAGTGACACCTTCAGACTGAGCCTGACCAGCAACGACCCCCCCACCTCTTCCTTCAGCCCCACTGATCCCTTTTCTCTGGAAGGTGTAAAGAACCAGATCTTTTGTTTCCGTTCAGACCCCAAACAGCCTCAAAACCACAGGACACACGCTGGTGACGTTTTTGGGCTTTTCACTTTGTTGTCTGCCCTCTCGCAACACTCCCACAGCGTTGCTCCCAGCTCCAGGGGAAGGAGCATCCTGCCAACGACCTTTGGAGCATCAGGCGTTGTCCCCGTATCCTTTCACTATCGTTTGGGAAGTTCTCAGAGTAATACTGGGCAGCAGGGAGTCTTGGGAGATTAGGAAACTCAGCAGCCAGAGGGTGTTTTGTTTCCACAAACCCTGGAATTCATTTGCTTCTCTTGAGCCTGCTGCAATTCACAGCTGGGAACAGAGATCCAGGACTACAACATTTGTCCAGCTTAGAATAAAAAAGTCACTGCAGATAATTCTGAAAGGCTGAGACTTAAGAATTGATGATACCAAGAGGGAAAATAATCATTGCCATAGAAAACCTTCCAGCCTGTCCACACACGTCAACCCAGCTGATTCTCTGTCCCCTCCAGAGCCCTGTCTCCAGAGCCGGAGCAAGGAGGCGACTGACTATTTGTAAATTCAAACTGCGTAGACTGCCATTGAAAGTAATTGACCTCAAATCTTTTCTTTAATGTGTTTTTAAATCCCTGGGTACATATTTGCCGATATAACAGTCATAGCGAGGCTGCGGAGAGCTGGAATGAACCTAAAATACTTTTCACACACCTACAGGGTCACTTCAAACCTACCTATCAACTCTCTGTAGAGCCTCACACCTTGATGTTTCAGGGCCTGTGGAGGATTTGGTTGATTGGGGACTGACGCAAGCTTCCTCTCTCATTTTGAAATTGGCCAATCATAGGGGTGATTTCAAGTCAGCTTCATATTAAAGATGTTACCAAAAAAGAATGAGCTAATGCAGAAAGACAATTCCTCCCAACATTGTTAATGCTACATACAATGACGGCAAATGCGATGTCAAAAATCACCTATTGGGCTTCCCTGGTGGCGCAGTGGTTGAGAGTCCGCCTGCCGATGCAGGGGACGCGGGTTCGTGCCCCGGTCCGGGAGGATCCCACATGCCGCAGAGCGGCTGGGCCCGTGAGCCATGGCCGCTGAGCCTGCGCGTCCGGAGCCTGTGCTCCGCAACGGGAGAGGCCACAGCAGTGAGAGGCCCGCGTACCGCAAAAAAAAAAAAAAAAAAAAAAAAAAAAAATCACCTATTGTAAAGAAATAAAAATGGCCAACAAGCACCGGAAAAGACGTTCAACATCACTAATCATCAGGCAAATGCAAATCAAAACCACCATGAGATCTCACCTCACACCCATCAAGATTACTACTATCAAAAAAATAGAAAATAGCAAGTGTTGGTGGGGATGTGGAGAAATGGGAATCCATGTGCACTGTTAATGGGAACGCAAAATGGTGCAGCTGCTGTGGAAAACAGTATGGTGGGTCCTCAAACAATTAAAAATAGAATTACCTTATGATCCAGCAATCCCACTTCTGGGTATATATCCTGAAGAATTGAAAACAGAGTCTTGAAGAGACATTTGTACACCCAAGATCATAGCAGCACTATTCACAATAGTCAAAAGGGGAAGCAACCTAAGTGTCCATCAGTGGATGAATGAATAAAGAAAATGTGAAATATATATATATATATTATATACACAATGGAATATTATTCAGCCTTAAGAAGGAAGGAAATCCTATCACATGCTGCATCATGCATGAACCTTGAGGACATTACAATAAGTGATATAAGCCAGTCACAAAAGAACAAATACTGAATGATTCCACTTATATGAGACCCCTAGAGCAGCCAAAATCCTAGAGACAGAAAGTAGAAGCATGGTTGCCAGGGCTGGGAAAATGGGGAGTTGTTAAATGGGGACAGAGTTTCAGTTTTGCAAGATGAAAAGTTGCATAGATTGGTTGCACAATGTGAATACACTTAACAAAACTCAACTGAATACTTAGAAATAGTTAAGATGGTATGTTTTATGTTATGTGTATTTTACCTTAATTTTTAAAAAATTACATGTGGTTGCCGCCCCACTGTAATTGTCATTGAACATCCAGGAGTGTCCTGCTCAAGTGTGTGTCACCCAGGTGTGTTGAGTCCTTGACTGTATCTTCCTGACCCATGCCCACCATGGTCCCTGGACAGGGTCTGGCAAATAGGTGATCGGCACTCTTTTACTGAGGAAAAGAGGGAGAGAGGGAGGGAGGAAGGGAAAAAGGGATGAATAGAAAATCCACCAAAGATAAATTACAAATGGACAGTAACCAAATGAGAAAAGTTTCAGCTTCACTAGTAATCAAAGAAAAGCCCATTAAAGCAACAATGAGTTTCCATTTCTCACCATGAAATGAGCAAAGATTTTTATTATTGTAATTTAAATACTTAATGCTAGCAAGGATTTGCTGAGATGGATAACTTCAGACAGAATTGGTACATTTCTATAAGAAATGTAGTGGTACATATGAACAGCTCTTATAAAAATTCATATCATTTGACCCAATAATCCCCTATCTAAAAACATATCCTAAGGAATTGATAAGATACTTAGACAAAGATTTAGGGGCAAAGATGCTTATTACAGAGTCATTTATAATAGCTCAAAGACCAGAGCTAAATATCTGGCAAATGGAAAACTCCTGGGTACGAGATGAAAAATTTTGTAGTTACTAAAAATCATATCTTAGAAAAATATTGAATGATGTAAGAAATTGTTACAGTGATATATACATATAGATTATGCATGTAATAAGACCGGTTTTGTAAAAAAAAAAAAAAAACACATTGAAAACAGAGAGGAAATATAATACATCAAAATGTAATGCTTGATTTCTAGATGAGGTGACTAGTATTGATTTTCCTGTACCTTTCTATATCACCTAAATATTCTAAAATAAGCATTTGATATTTTGTAATTAAGAAATATGATTTGAAAACCACACAAATTATGTCACCATCTAAGCATCTAAAAGGGCTCAGGGAAGGCAAAAATGACGAGGCATGTTCCCTGTCCTCAAGCAGCAGACAGCAGGGTGGGGAGACCTCCACCATGATGCTAGGAGCGTTGGTGTGTGGGTGACTGGACAGGGCGAGGGAAGTCTCTGCAGAGGGGCGGTGCTTGGGCAGCTGTGAAGGATTTGAACCTTTGTCTCTGCTTCCACTGGGCTTGGTAGTGCTTCCCGCTGCCTCCTCTTCCCTGATATCGCTCGCCTTGGGCACTCTGTTCTTACAGTGGGTTGACAGTGCTTTAGGGTTTATTCTCTCTGTGATCTATGTAGACTCAACTCAGCCAACACAGGATATTCTCCAAGGTTTATCTCCTTAATACCATGGCTGCAGCAGGCTTTCAAGTCAGTGCTTATTTAAGGCATCACTTGGCTTGCATCCACCCTGGCAAGGATCACTTTGCTCAGAGAGCAGGGTCTAGGAGGTGGCAGGTCCCACACTGCCTGAAGGGCCATTCCAACACAAGCCTGGAGTCCCAGGCTGCAGAGCTGGGAGGCAGGTGCCTTGATTGGAAAGTGGGGAAACACCCATAGTGGGACAGTGACTTGTCCCAGACAGGATGCCAGCTCAGGGTCAGAGCTGGGACTCGGTTCTAGCTTTCCTGACACCCAGGCGGTGTGCACCCTGGTGCTGCTGGAGGGGCATGACCCTCGTTTTCCACTGGAACACTGGACTCACTGCAGTGGTGCAAAAGGAGACCAGGGCAGGCTGCTGGGAACGTGGGGGTAGGTGGTGGCTGCTTTTAGTACTGGTATGAGAATGATGAAAATTATCTTTGTGTGCACATCAGGAGACCATCTAGATAGCTTTTGAAATTTAAAATTGAAAGAAATTGCAACCTAAATACAATATAGCCATCTTCTATTTTGGTTTTATATAGTTTTTTTCTTCTTGTTTATAAAAGAACCACAAGTCCTGGAAGTTCTAGCCAATGCAATAAATGAAAAATGTGAATTATGACTGGTAGAAATAAGACAAACTAAATTATTTTTAGATATTATGTTTGCTTGCTTATAAAGCCCAGGGGCACTACCTAGAGAATTATTGCAGAGAAGAGAATGACACTGTCAAATGAGCCAAGGCAGCCCCTTGTCTGGCTGCAGACTCATAAGAAGGATGGGTAGGATACAACTGTATAACTATAAAACTATAAACATAGATATGTGTATATATATGTGTGTGTGTGTGTGTGTGTGTATACATGCATATTAGTTAAGCTAAATAGATATAGGTAAGGGCCAGTAGGAATAAGTGGAAATTATCAGGTGTCCTAAACAAAGCTAGAATGGTAACACGAGTGGATGCAGGTGCCTGGCACTTTGATGGGTGCTGGGGACACAAAAAGTGGAAGAGAGACAGAGATCCTGCCTTCATGGGACTTGCATGCCATGGAAGGACACAGACATTAGTCAAAGAATCACACACCATAAAACATAACCATCGAGAAAGTGGTAAGAGAGAAGGTACCCGGGGTTCTGCAAGCATATAGTAGGGGGATTTCACCACACTGGAGAAGTCAGGAAAGACACAGTTGCCACCTGCAGAGTGAGTGTAACTAACAAGTGAATTAAACAATGAAAAACAAAATCTAAAAGAACTGAAAGAAAACATCACGGAATGATTTTGGGTAGGACTTTCTTTTTTCTCTTAGTATAATATTAAAGGAAAACATTGCTAGACTTGACCATATTAACACTTAAAGCTTCTTCATGTTGAGAAACTACCACAAAAGTAAAAAGTAAAGTGCAAATTGCAAAAACAATTTGCAATCTACATAAGCAAGAATTGTCATTTTTTTCATATATAAAAAGGTTTATCCATAAACAAGAAAAAGACACATGCACCTACACATAAATAGGCTTCAAACAGGACAGTTTCACACATATATGTTAAAATAAGTAAATAAAAAGGCCAATAAACATAAAAAATGTTCATCGTCAGTTGTCATAAAAGGCACATGAATTACAACAGTATGTCTTTATTTGTTTTTGCCCATGAGATTGGCAGGGATGTAAATGCTGAGGAATTAAAATGTTAGGAAGGTGGCAGGGAACAGGTGGGAATATAAATTGGTACAATTTTTCTGGAGGGCAATTTGGCAAAATCTATCCAACGCTTTAAAAATATGCCTGCTTGCTAATTTCACTCAGAGAATTTACCTTAAATCAATATGCTTTGAGCAAAGATTGTGTGAAGGATATTCACCCCCAATGTTGTAACAGAGCAAAACTGAAAAAACGTTAACAGCCTAACAAAATGAAGGATGGCAGACTACTAGGCAGCCACTGAAATTTACATTGTAAAAGAACCTCATTATGGGGACAAAATGTGTTGCAATATTTGGTTACCTGAGAAAAAAGCAGGTTACACAACAGAAGAATCTGAGTAGGGAGACCAGAGACATGAACCACACGTGTATGGAAACTTGATATATGACCTATGGCCGGGTGGCATTACAAACCCGTAGGGAATAGATAGATAACTCAATGAGCGGCTCTGGGGTAATATCCATGTGAAAAAATAAAATGAAAGCGTTATGGCACACCACAGACAAACAAATTCCAGGTGGAAGGACAATCTGTGAAAAGAAACTTTAAAATTTTAGAAGAAAATATAGCATGATGTCTGTATGATCTCAGGAAGAGAAGAATTTCTTAAAAAACAAAGAGGACATACAAACCATAAAATAAAATTTTGGTAAATACTACAATGTTAAACATTAAAAAAAAAATCTGTACATGAGACAATAGAGCCAAAAAACGGAAAGATAGCGACAGACTGGAAGACAATGAATTCAATGCACATAAAAGATGAATTACTGCAGAATGTGTGAAGCAGTGCTGCTCAAACTGGTACCGACTGTCCTGAGTCAATCCCCAGCATAGGTCCTTCTGCTCTGTGTCAGCTAAGTCAATAGAATGAGATCGAGCTTGGTTCAGAAGAAAAGGAGACCTTCCAGCTGCGCTCTGGAGCACGCGGTCTGCAAGCAGGCCCTGGGCGGGGCTGCCCTACAAGGGTGTTGTCAGCCGGGAGGGGAGGGGGCGGGGTTTTTGCAGGGCGGAGTTCTCGCGAGGCTGGGCAGGTGCGCTGCTCACGCTCCAGAGCCAGTGCACTGGGCGGGCGCAGCCTCTCTGCACACGGCCCGCCGCCGCCATCTTGAATTGTGGTGTCGTGCACAGCGCTTCTGCTCACGACCCGCGGGGTGAGGCCTCTGCACGGCCATTTTGCACCAGGAACTCTGTTCTGAAGAGACGAGTTCGCAGCATCTTCACGCGGCCCCCTGTGAGCAAGTGACACCAGACTAAGCACAAAGGAAAAAAAAAAGGTGAGACTTTATCTTATTACCCAGATTCTATTTTTATTTCCCAGGAATTGTTAACGGGCTTTGCAGGTGACAAAACTTTACTGTGCACAGGAATCACCAGGAGATCTTCTGAAAGTGCAGGGCTGTTTGAGCGGGTGTGGGTGGGGCCTGAGAGCCTGCATTTTTAACAGGTCCCAGGTGAAGTTTATGCTGCCGGTCCACAGACCACCTTTTGAGTAGCAAGGATATAAAGGACTCCTACAGGTGACTAAGAAAGTAGAAATAAGCCCATCCTACGTCTGGCAGAGGGTCTGAGCAGGCAGAACTCACAAGACAAACCCAATGAGCAATTAAAGCGTCTTAGTTGGGATAGGCTTCTGCTGTCACATCGAGGCCCCGCTATAGAAGTTTATTTCTTGCTCATGTAAACGGGGCACATATTCCAGGCAGGTGAGGGGCAGCGGCGGGGCTCTCCCCTCACAGCCCCCAGGAGCCCAGGCTGCTGGAAGCTCTGCCATCTTCACTGTGGGACTTGCAAAGCTGCCCCAGGAACTGGGCAGCTGGAAGAAGAAAAGAGGTTTTTATGGGCCGGACCCGGAAATGGTGAGGACGCTACTGCTCGCCTTTTACCGGTTGGAACTCTGAGGCCACAGCCAACGGCACGGGACGCTGGGAGTGTAATCCAGCTGGACCCGGGAAAAAGAGGAACCTCGTTTGGTGACCAGCTAGCAGTCTGCCACACATCTGCAGAGATGCTCAGCTCTCCAGTAATCAGGAAAATGCAGTTAAAACCACAAGACATTATTTTACACCACGGCATTGGCAGAGCAAAATATCAGGACTGGAGGAGGCGCCATGCACGTAGAATAGTCTCTCCTCCGCCTCTCCATCGCCCTCACCTGGTTTAAGTTTTTATTCTATGAACGTATTACCCCCAACATACCATGAGTTTACTTATTTATAATGTTTTTTATTTATTGTCTGTCTTCCATCTGACTGTCAACTTCAGCAGGGCAAGGATATTTGTCTATTACGGTGATTGCTATAGTCTCAGTGTCCACAGCAACGTCTGGCATACAGCAGGCGCTCAGCAAGGATGTGCTGAGTGGAGGCGCGCCAGGTGACATTCTTCCAGTCACCCCAGCCTGGAACCCAGGCACCTAACATGTGAGAGCGGGGGGCCTCCTAGTGACTCAGCCCTCAGCCATTTTAGACACATCCAGCCTGTAGCTCTTCCCAGCTGAAGCCGCAGGATAAGCCTCCCTGCTATGTCAGCCCAGATTCCAATCCAGAGTATCCATGAGTATAATCAGTGGCTGTTGTTTACAGCCTCTGAAGTTGTTTTTGTTTTAAAGTCAGTTTATTAAGGTATACATTAAGTAAAATTCACCCTTAAATTTTAGGTGTATGGTTTGGTGAGTTTTGAAAAATGTATAGTCATGAAACCACCATCACAACCGATATATAGAACATTTCCATCATCCCTCAGAGTCCCCTCCTAAGCCACTAAGCTTTGGATACTTTGTCACACGGCAGTAACAGGGAGCACATTCTCTTGGCTCTATTATGTCCTCGGTTGATGACTGTTTTTCCTGCTCTGGGAATCTCCTCTCTTGGGAGCTCTTGCTAAAGGTCTGTTTTCCCATTAGACCAGAAGAAGCTCTGTGTGGGCTGCATAGTTGTTCCTAACATAGTTCCTGGCACATAGCAGGTGCTCATTAAATCATTGTTTAGTAAATGGAATGTGAAGGAGCTTGATGGTCTGGAGACTCCGGCTTCAGTCATGCGTGAGAAAGTGACGTGACTTCTCAGCCTCATGCCATTTGAGTATCAGATAGTCATACTACCCAGCTAAAGGCGAAAGGCACAGAGCTGGTCCAGATAACTCCCTCAGTTATATCTCAATGTCTTTTTTTTTTTTTTTTTTGTGCGGTACGCGGACCTCTCACTGTTGTGGCCTCTCCCGTTGCGGAGCGCAGGCTCTGGACGCGCAGGCTCAGCGGCCATGGCTCACGGGCCCAGCCGCTTCCCGGCATGTGGGATCTTCCCGGACCGGGGCACGAACCCGTGTCCCCTGCATCGGCAGGCGGACTCTCAACCACGGCGCCACCAGGGAAGCCCTATATCTCAATTTCTAATAAATATTTATCAAGCACCTAGTGTGTACTAGGTGTTGAGGATGTGAAGGGGAACATAAGCAGATGTAGTCCATGTGCTCATGGAGTTCACCATCTACTTGGGGGATCACACGTTAATGCAATGATCACAGATCACGTGCCCTGGTAAACGATGGTACGTGCCATAGAAGCCCCCCAGTCCTGAGCTAAATGGTTCTGTAATGTTCTTTGGAGCATGAATTGCCATGTTAGAATCGTTGCCCAGGAGGGGAATTGTCTTCTATCATGGTTATTTGCTATCAAGGTTAGAGATGTTCTGAGAATCACCCTGTTTATAATAATAGTGGATTCTTCTGAAATAAATGTGTGGAAGGCAGAAAATGGGCAAAACCAGCAGGCGGTTGCTTCCCTCTAATAATCTCTGGCTTTAAAATGACAAAATAGACCTTTCAGATAAACCCAGCAGCCTCATAGAAGTTGTCCTGAGAATTCAACCTGGGGACACTTGCTTGAGAACACTGGAAGTTTCAACTGCCTCCCCCTACACTTCAGTGACTTTACGGTCAGGGAAGAAGCATAGTGTCTTATAAATATTTCCCATTATGGAACTTTCTGGTGAGCTCCTCAAGTAATTTTAGATCTCGGCTAGTTTTGTTCTCCCTGCTGCCCAATACAACATCTTTCCGGGCTGCCGCACAGAAGGGATCTAGAGAAAAGAGAAATTAAGACAATTTCCCAGCGTTGTGTAAGCATTTGCTTGTGAATGCAGGCAGTCCTGCTGTTTGATAAATCAGATATGTAAGAAAAGCACGAGAGTCAAAGTTCACATCCAGTTGGATGCTGTAGACGTACGTTGCTAAGGTTGCTACAAAATGTGATAATACCCTTCCAAGTATATGACTAATGAGACTACGTATAGCACATCCGAGACAGCTCAAATGTGTAGTTATTGTGAGGATTTCACAGACACATAAATATAATGATCTTCAGCTAAGTAAATTGCTAGCTACCAATGAAATAAATAGGGTCCCTTCAGAATTTGAAATAATTTGGAATGGTAGGTGGTGGGAAATGATTCACCTTAGCTGTTATCTCTGGAACAGTAATGTAGAAATATATCTGCCAAGTCTGGTGCATTTACATTGTTCTTTGTATCCTGCGGAGTTTGTCAGAAGAGCTCTGAGCCCTGCTGCCTTCCGCCCCTTATTCTGATAGGCCTCTGCGCAGCGTGGCTCAGCGCTGGGTAGGAGCAGCTAATGTTATTTACCTCGGTAGGCATCCCAGCCATAATATTTTTCCAAGAAACACTGATGTGTTTAAAGGTCAGGTTGATACTGATTTGACAGGGTAACATAAATTCATCTTTCCAGCAGTAAAATGGTGTACATGACTTGGTTTAAAGGTTAAACTGTTTTTCGTGCACTGGATAAGTCAGAGATATAAGACTTTAATACACAAAGTATAATTACCTGTTTAGACAGACAGGGAGATGTGGCCCAGGGTTTGGATTTTCGGAGAGATGTTTGAAAACAGGAATCTACTGACATCTTGTCATTCTTGAATATATTTCATTATAGGGGGAAAAAATCCTATAAGGATGCTCAGTTAAAAGGACTGTCTCTTTCCTACTAGTAGTTATATGACTGTTGGGATCCCAGGAGTTGAGTTTTAGGGCAACAGGAGAGTCTAAGAATGTTCTCAGATACAAAGATCCCTCAGGGCCAATAAACTCCCCAATACAAAAATCATATAGTAGGTGATTCATTGGTAGATGAATGAATTAAATGGATCGTTGTTTTTTTTTAACCCACAAAGTTGGTTTTGATAAATAAGGAGAACATTCTCTGTAACTAGAATCTAAACATAAGCCAATCTTGGATTCAAGGAGTTTCCTTCATTCATTCCTTCGTAAACTTTTTTTTTTCATTCAAAAAAATTTTTAGTAAGAACTTACACATCACTGCACTATGCTGGATACTGAGATGAACTGGGAGGGCATGGTCCTGACCTCACAATGTACAGTCTGTCTGGGAAGAAAAGTAAAGTGAGAGGAGTTCATGGGAGGGGAAAGAGGACAGCAAGGGAGCGTGGTGCCCTGGCCTGGGGCTAGCGCCTGGCCGCCGCACAGCACCCTCCTCCCCTCTCTCTGGGGAAATCGTGCCTCTTTTCCTTACGCAGGTGCTTTCCACGTCCCTAGTGGGTCCTGGGAGAGGCCTGGGCTGAACCAGAGATGGGCCAGGAGCAGCCTCTTCCCCCCGACGCCCCGCCCCCTGCGCCCCATCAGCGCCCCCTTTGCTCGCAGGCACAGGGCACCCCCGAGGACCCACTCTCATGTGCTCTCAGCTGGGGCAGGAGCAGCTCAGGCTTGGCAGCCGGAGGGCGGGCTGTCATCTTCAGTACTAGGATTGCGGTGGGGAACCATGGGCGCTCTGTCCTTCAGGGGAAAGAGGAGACAGGGGTCTGCCCTGCTGCTCCCCCAGACACGAGGTCCCCGCACTGGCCGTGCACCCCCAACCCGGGACCCTCCGCCGCTGCTGAGTTCCGGCCAGGCCACGGCTTAGCGGGTCCCCGACTGCCATCAACCCCCGCCAACCTCTTAGACGTAAGAATCATCCCACAGCCTTATTCCTGTAGGCTGTGAAGTTTCAGTGTTAATCACTATGGTTGGGGGTCATGTTAAAGGAGGAAAATGCTGGATGGCTGGGGGGTGGTACATGAAGGGGCGGAAGATGCGGGAGACAGAGGGGGAGTAATGGGGGGCAAGGGCTTTCTTATGAACCGCAGCCCCCTATCTTCAGGTTTCTGGTGTGGAGGTGGGAGGGTCTGGTCCTTGGATGTCGGAGAAATCTAAGTGGAAACCATCTGTTTCTGTAGTTACTAGAGGGGAGAGGTGAGGAGTGGTGGTACTTGTATTTAAATCATTTTAGTGACAGGAAGACCACTCGGCCTTACCCCAGGCAGTACTCACATTTGAGAAGTTGTCCTAATCTCTTTCTGCCCCTTTTCTGCCCAGGGGAGCCGTTCATACCTTTCCTGTATGGTGGGGCACCAGGAGGGCCTGGGCCCAGGAAATGCAGATACAGGGAGAAGGAAATCTCCAGGTGCCCTTTAATAATCACACTCCACTGGAAGGCCTCATGTGTGCTGCATTCGGGTGGTATACTTTGAAACCTATTCCATGGAAAGAACAACAGTGTTAATTTTTTTTAAAAAAGGAGTGAAATTCTATATAGCTTAGACATACAAGAATATAAGCTGGATGGAGAGAGTTTGGGGATATGTAGGCTTATTCGGTTATGTTTCCACCTGTGCCCTGTACTTGCCTTGGATGCCACGTGGCTTCTCTGGCCTCTGTTGAGCATCTCTTGGGCAGAGAAGAAGCACTCAGGGTGTGTTTGATGAATGACTGAATGGTTCAAATACAAGCCAGAGTAATACAGTGCCCTGCGGGGGGCACACAGGAGGATGCCTGAATTCCAGGTAGAGAGGCTTCCAGAGGTGGGAGCTTCACAGGGGGCTTCAGGCTGACTTCTAAAGCGTAGGGAGGAGGGGCAGAATGTGGAAGGGCAGGAAAGCACCAGGCGGGATGTATTGGGAGCTGAGTCTTTTTTTAATAGATGAAAAGTGCTTCCCCTCCTATATCTTAAAGCACACGAATGACAATTTTCACTCCAGATTTTATGATGAAAGGGAAGGCCTAGCGTATCCCCAGAAATGGGGTGGAAATATTGGTGGAGGATCTGCTAGGAGATGGGCCCTGGGCTTGCCCTGCATCCCAGGAGTAAGCAGGACAGTGTCTCTGCCTCGCTGAGTCACAGCTGAACCCTTCCCCCTCCCCCAGGCCACTGCCACCCCTTCTTTTGGACAGATAAGGAAGCTGAAGCACAGAAGAGGGGTAGTGACTTGCCCAGCAGGAGGGGCAGCACCTGGGCAGGCCTTTCCCCACTGGATCTCTCTAAGAATCTGTCCAGTTCCCTCTCGGGGGCAGCCAGGGTGGCCCCTGGATGTGTGGCCCAGGTCTCCCACAGAGCATCAAGAGTAGGGACAAAGGAGGCTCCCAGAGGTCAGTTCCTGCCGCTGGACCCTGTCCAGAGCAAAGGCGAGGGCACTCTGAGGACCCTGAGGATGCATTCCATCAAGGGTTGCTGAGCATCTGCTGTTGCTCCCAAAGATCTGCAGTCAGTGTTCCCAGAAGGTATCTCACGACATCCCTAAAGGATGCGCCAGGGCCGCAACTCACCCTGCAGAGGTAGAAGTGAAGCCAGGGATTGCCCGTTAACAATGTAGGGTGGTGGTTGGGGCGGGGGGTGGGGCGTTCCTGGATTCCTGCTTGAGCCGTCGGCATTGGGGAGCAGCTGGAAGCATCAAGGACCATCTTTTTCCAGCATTTTCTAAAGCAAGCGGGCAAGCTGGTGAGCAGCATTGTGCATAGGTAATAACTCAGCCGGAAACAAGTGTCATGATTCACGTGTCACGGCTAATGTCTGGCTAATATCCCCCAGCAGGGATGAGCAATTACAAATTCCTGAATTATCTTCCCTGTCTGTACCTCAAACAAACAAGCAATCATCTGTTTCCTTAGCTAACCTCCCCTGGGGTGAGATGGCTGAAAGGTTGAAAGGGACTGGGCCTCCGAGGTGGAGGCCTGGCATTGCCACTTCCTGGCCGTGCATCTTGGGCAGGTTCCTGGGAGGGTACCCATGTAATAATTATTTTCATATCTGCAATAGTATACTTGTTCCATAGGGTTACTGTGAGGATTGAATATGATTATTAGTTAAAAGTTCCTTGCACATACTAAGCACATAACAAATGTTAGCTATTATTATTAACTGAAAATTAAACCAAAAATATTAGGATGTGAACATTAATAGATAGAAGCAGGCTTAGATTTCACAAATATGTTTAATTTTTCCAAGTCCTATGTTTTAACAAGAGAGCCAAATTGAATCAACACTTACACATGCCAGCTCCTGTGCCCAAGCAAGAAAGCTAAAACAAAACCGCTTTCAGACTTGGCAAATATATTGTATTTTTCAGCAGTCACTCCTGTAGGCTAAGGTCATCAGCTGGGCTTTTGTTATTCATGCGTTTCAGGTAAGACCCAAATAGAAATGGCCAGGTGGTATTCAGCATCTCACATTTACAAAATCAAGTCTTCTTACTTTTTCATAGACAATGCTTCATGTCATGCTTCCTTGAAATACTAATGAGATGCCAAGAGATTTTCAAGTCTTTCCATGGGGCTGTATTTAGAAACAGACTGATTTGTGTTTAGTTTCAAAATGGAAGCGTGTATCTTGCCCTCTTGAGCTGTGTAATTCTAAGGCCATCACCGTGAGGGCTGTGATTGGGACCCTAGGGTATCACTGGGCAGCCTGGGTTCAAGCTCCTTGATAGTTGTGGTCCTTGGTTTCCACAGATGTTGAAAGTGGGTTGGAACTGAGCGCTTCCTTTTCTCTGATTTTAAAAAATTCACCCACAGTAGCTTCAGCAGAGGAAGGTCTGTTGTCAGTTCAGCCAGGAAGGCTCAGGAATTCGGGTTTCCAGGTAGAATCGTTCTCACAGGAGTAGGGACAGCGGTGGGACAGCCATGTGGTCTTTCCTGAGACCCCCCTCCATCTCATTTTGCATCTGCCCAGATCTTGCTCTTCTCTTCCGTGGGTTCCCAGTCTCCACTCCGTCACCAACCACACGGGACCCATCACAATCTCCCCGGCCCCCCTACGCAAACTCATGATAAATCCCTGCAGTCAGCTGTCCCAATCTCTTCGTTTTCTCATGCTGACTTTTTGAGAAAGGAATCAGATTGGCCCAGCTTGTTTTATCAAACGAAGGACGTAAGTCCTAAGTTACAAACCAGCCTGTAGAGGGCTCCCCTTGGATCAGTTGCCTGCCCGGGGTTGGGGGGGGGGGGGGAGTGGTCAGCTGTGGCCTGGGGTGGAGAGAGGAGGATGCACTTCCCTCCACAAGCTTTTGGGTGGGTGAGCAGCGTGAAACCCACCCAGAAAATACCCAAAGACCAGCCCTGCCTTTATATCCTCCAATTCCCACCTCCTTCCCACATGCTGAGAGGGTGTTGACACTTAAGAAAACCTCTGTAGCCTTCTCTCTTCTTGGACCAGCTCCATCAGTGCTTTCTGTATACAGGCTTTTTTGATTGTTTCTTTGTGGTGTTAGTTTTGCCCTTGTCTGAGTGAGGGGCTTGGGCAGGGGAATGAGAATTGGCCTGTGCATCCGAAGAGAAGCTCCCTTCTCTGCTCCTTTCCTTCCTCGCCCAGGGCGCTACTCTCTCTGAGCCTCAGTTTTCTCATCTATTACAGGATGTCTTGAAATCTTGCATCTTCTCAGGATTTTGGCGAGGATTAGGTGAGATACAGGCTTTGAAATTGGTGAAGAGCTTTTCAAGTGTGAGTTTATCATTAACAACTCAGGGGAAAGTGGAAGGGAACCTCTTCCTTTTGGAGGAGCCCCACCCGGGGTTGGAGTTCTGCAGTGGGGGGGGTCTCATTTTACCACAGGGGCGGGGGCTGTGGTTGTAACTGGACCAGATCGTGTTACTGCCAGTTTGAAGACTGCTGCTGTTTCCTCTGCAGAAGAGTCCATTTGCTGCCACTCAATAGCAAATGATTTCCCCCCTGTCCTCCCAGCTCCTCTCTTTGGGAAGGTGGGCCTGAGCCTGTCCTGATAGGACCTTCTCATCGTGTGACGGAGGGGTGCTCGTGGCAGCCAGTCGGGAAATCCCTTCCAGAAGCTTCTGCACCAGAGGCCAGCCCTCTCCCTCCCCTGTGGATGACTCACTTCTTGAGTTTTCCTGCTGACCTCTGCCCACTCCCTTTAGCTATGCTGGTAACAGCTCAGGCCTGGCAACTAGAGATTTGTTGACTCAGAAGCAGGCCTGGGGAGTGGAGACTGGAAACAGGACATCAGGGATTCCGTGGACTGCCCAGTCAGGGACCATGGTCAGTGCGTGCCACCGAGAACAAAAAGAGTGGATGCTCATCTCAGAGGCCCTCTTCCGGCCTCAGGTGGGAGAGATGGAAGATGTGCCAGAACACACGGTCTGAAGTAGCCTTGGGGGGAAGGGGCAACAGGGCCCTAGACTCTTCCTGCTGACAAGCTCCAACACCATCTCCGGCCGTTCGTGCAAATGCAGAGCTCGTTGGGCCTCCTCAAGCACCCAACTCCATGCAAGAACTGTGGGGCCCACTGGTAGCTGGGCAAGCCCTGCTGCCCCTTCTGAACTAGAGATGGCAGGTGCCCAGAGCCCAAATCCTGCACTGTCTCTATGCCCAGCCTTACGGCAAGCAGAGGGGAGATCCAGGGAAATGTCAGAATGGGGTTGGCTGTGTCTAGAAACACTTGGAGGGTCAGAAAGACCAAGTGTGCTGTTGGCAGGATTGTGGCTGCCTGCCTGTCTTCCTCCTGTCCTTCCTTCTAGTTTCCCTTTTTCTTCCGTTTCCTTCCATCCACAAACATTTACAAAGAATCTATCATGTGCCAGTTACAGTATTTGCTCATGAAGATGCTATGGCCTTTCTAATCCTCTCAAGGCTTCCAAACTATTTATTTCAGACAAATAATTATACAATTACAGTATAGTAGTGGTTCTCAAACATTGGTGAGCGTCAGACCCACCTGGAGGGCTAGTTGAGACACTGCTTGCTGGACCCCACCCCAGAGTTTCTGATTCAGGAAGTCTGGGTTGGGGGGCTCTTGAGAATTTGCATTTCTGACACGTTCCCAGGTGCTGCTGCTTTTGCGGCTGCTGCTAATCCGGGGACCACAGGGGACACACTAAGCACAATGCAGGGGAAGCACTCGTTAGGAAGAGGGTGAACAGAGTCAAGGCAGGTGATGACCCCAGACTGGGTCCCCCAAAGGTAGGGGAGAGCCAGGCGAAGAGGGCTGGGAAGGGCAGCAGGTGTAAAGACCCTGAGGTGAGAGAGAGTCTGGAGGAGGATGTGAAAGCTGATCTGTGTGGCCAGAGCCTGGAATGGGGTGTGGGGACAACAAGGTAAGAGGTGACCCTGGACGGTTCACCAGAAGCTAGGTCACGGAGGAGCCTCTGTGCCTCTGGAGGGCAAACCACTGAAGGGTTTCAAGTGGAGGGTTTGGGGAGCAAGTCAGATTTACGTCTTAGGATGATTGCTTTGGCTGGAGGGTAGGGAGTACTGGAGGCGAGAAAAATAGGAAGCCATTGTATTAATCCAGGCAAGAAATGCTGGTGGCCAGAAGCGGGGTGGTGGTAGGCATTGGGATGGAGAGAAGACAGAGCTGACCTAGACTTGGGAGATGGGGTAGACAGGACTTGGATGCAGGGTGTGGTGAGGGGAGAAAGGAGTCTGGAGTGATGCCTGGACTTGGAGGGGACCATCTTGGTGTTTGGGGTGGAAAGCAGCAAACAAAGCACCATTCACACCAGCTAGTCTGTCCAGATTCCAAGGGACGGGTTATACCTAAAACTGCTGGGCGAGACCCCTCACCTGAAGAGAGTATTAATTATAAGGACACCAGGGCATCCTAGGGCACTGAAGCCAGGAATGGGCCAGTTCTTAGGAAATGTCCCCATCATGACACAGAAGAAAGTGGCTGCCTCTTGCCTCCTTCAGCTTCATTCTCTCTCTTTGCAGATCTAACTCCTCTCTTCTCTTCCTGCCTGGTGGAATCTACCTGCCCCACTCTCACTGCAAGATATTACCTTATAGTCTTGCTGAACTCTAGATTCAAAATCCTGCCTGAGAGAATTTGATTGGTCTAGCTTGGGTGGAGTGATCAGATTTAGCCAATAAAAATAAAGGATGCCTAAATACTACAGTGGCATAGTTATACTAAAAATGACCCATTGTTTGTATGAAATTTAAACTTAACTGGGCATCCAGTGTTTTTCTGGCAATCCTAACCTAGGCCACATGTTCCCTTTTAGGCTGGTCAGTTATGGCCAGAGGGCCAGGGTGTGGTGGCTGCTGGGAGCACTGCCCCTGGGGTGGGAGGGACAGTTCAGAGAGAAGAGGGTCCAAGCAGATGCCCCACAGTGTGGGGCTATTCCCAGGCTGCGAGGTGCTCAGGATGCCTAACCCTGAGTGTTGGGGTCTCATCAAGAGAGGGCAGCTCAGAGTCAGGGAAGCTGGGAGGAGTGAGTTCTTAGAAATCCTGGCCTCAGGCCCCCAGACCCAGGCTCAGGGCCGAAGTCTAAGTCTCCCAGGAAGAAGGTCACAGTCAAAGGTGGGAGTGGGAGTGGGAGTGGGGGGTGGCTGCTAGGCAGGTCACGGGTGCAGGCCAGGGCACCAGGCAGATCCCCTCGTGGGCTGGGCCCAGGGACACAGGTAGAGAGGCAGGCCTTAGGACAGTGTTGTGCTGTCCTGTCTGCCCCCCCCCCCCCCCCCCCGACCCCAGCTGCTCTGAGTAGGATGAGGACCACTTCTCTGTGCATCCTGGCACAGTGCCCAGCTCTGAGCAGAAGCTCAATTGTGTTTGCTGCCTAAATAAATCAGACCTAAGCCCAGTTTCCTGACCTGGGGTAGGGATGTCAGGGCTGGGCACATGGCACATCCTGGAACGAGGAGCTGAAGCTTCATTTGTCCTCAGGCCAGCATGGGTCCTGGAGTCCAGGGCAGGGCCCAGCATAGGGTGGGTGTCTCAGTCACAGCTCCCACGAGAGAGCTGCGGTGGCCAGGGAGCCTGGGAAAGACCCCCCCGGGGTCCTTAGCGACTTCTCACATTTACAGACGGGGAAACGGATGCTCACATTTACAGGTGGCTCTGAGCAGTGAGCCACTTGTGAAAGGTCACAGTCAGGTCTCTGATTCTCATTTTGGGGGCTTCTGACCAGTGCTCACCCTGAAATACTGGGCTACCATGCTGTATTTGCACAAACTCAGGGGAGGTTTCACTGCAGGATTTCTCATCAAGTTGTTTGAAGCAGTGAGATGTTACTAATTCCAGGGAGTTATGTGGCCCCTGGGGGTGGTGAACCCTGTGCACACATGGGCCCTCTTCCTGCAGGCAGAGGGGCAGGTTCCATCTGCTCTTTGTTCATTTCCTCCTGCATGTGTGGAATTTGAGAGCACGTTAATGAGAGAGTCATCTCTTAAAGAACTTTGCCTGGAAAGAGAGGCAGAAGAACAAGACCAAAAATGAAAAATGAGTAGGAGAGAGCATCAACAACAAGAATGCACGTGTGTGCATGTGCACACCCCAAATAGGAAGCATCCCCTGCTGGGAAGCAGTGGGGCCTGTCACCACGCGGGTGGACCTCAGGTGGACGTCTGCAAGGACCACCATGTGGACATTCTCCATAAACCGTTAGCTGGCTCATTTTCCTGGGATTATGGGTGTTTATTTGTTTTCTTTTTTTCCATTTTCCAAATTTTCTTTAATGTGGTTACATTTCATAATGAAAGAGTGTTTTTTCCCTGGTTTTATTTTTTTAAGAAGAAAAATCCACAATGAGTACACCTTTCAGCCGTTAAGTGAGTGATTTTTCAGGTGACAGAGAGTACACGAGAAGGGTAGCAAGGTGATGGTTTAGAGAGGTAAGACTCCACAGAGAGTTTCCACTTTCGGAAGCACATGGTTGATAGTGTCAGCTTCACCTTTAGCTCCACGTTCTTGTTAATGGGCTGGTCAGTGGGACCAAAGAAATAATTGTGGATTAGGAGTTCCAACAATGGTATGGAAATTTCAAGGCTATTTAGTGTTAGTCATTTTTTTTCCTACAGAAAATGTGCAGTTTAATTCAGGTAAAGTCAGTTATTGTTGAAACAGTTCTGAGCCTGGCCAGTGATGAAACAGGGCTCGGCTATTCTCTCTGAGTGGATTTGATTTCCTGTAATCAATCCACTGGGTTTCTAAAAACCTCCAAGTGAAAAATCAGTGAAATCTACTGATTAGTGAAGTATGGAGTTAAATGTTGAGAATGGCAGGAATGCACTTTCTGGGTTTATTTTTCTGAGCACAAAGATTAGGCCCATTGAGCGATAGATGTTTATCAGCTGGGCTCTGTGGGTTTGGAGAGAGTTGGCCTTGTCATGGGTCCCAAGCACAGACTTTCTTAAGGTCCCACTTTTTACTGGTGAAAGTGAACTGGCTGCTGAGCTGTGCAAACCCCCACCAAGGGGTGGGGAATGAAGGCAGAAAGAGCACTGGCCTGGGTGTCACCCAGGTGACCTGGTTTCCTCCACTGTTGCTCTACTGCAGGGTTGCTGTGAGCTAACAAATAACATGGGCAGGGCCTGCCCTGGGCTGTAACCCAACTAATGCACGTTATTATTGTCATTGTTAGATTGTTATTGGCACTGGGATCTTCAAAGGCAGCCTGGAGAATATGGCAAACAGCCATATGGGGGAGGGGTAGGAAATCCATGTGTCCTGCGAATGCTGGACAAGAGGCTGGAATCAAATTTGCAGGTGGCCTGAAGCCTGAGGAGGTGCTTGGGCTCTGGAGGGAACCTCATCCAGTGGGACAGTGCACTGAATTTACCTGCAGAGGGAAGTAAAGTCAGTCCAAGCCTGAGGTCCAGACCCCACCTGCACTGGATGGAATAGGAAGCTGGGCGGTGCGGCACTTGGCCGATCTGGGTGATGGACGGTGAAGCCAACAGTGTGATGGAGTCACTCCCCTAAACCCGCAGGGCATCATCCCAGGGCAGGCAGCCTACAGGAGCTAACTGGTTTTGAGCACTTACTGAGTATGGGCTGCATTCCAGGAGTGTTACGTGGTCCACCTCATGTAACCCCATGATGGCTTTCGACATAGGTTGATTCTTTACACATGAGAAAAGTAATGCAAGAAATTAATGTCACTTGTCCAAATTTACACTCTGCATTGTGAGCCAAGATTCCTATCCATAAATGTCAGAATCAAGAGTCTCAGGTCATCCGTTATACTCAGTTGCACTGGGAACAGTGCTCCGTAACGAATGGCTAGCCTTGGCCTTGCCAGTAGCACCAAGGGCCTGCCCTACCCACGTCATAGACAGGTGCTGAATGCTCTCTCCGCATCTATGGAGATGATTTTTTCCCTTTAATCTGTTAATGTAAGTTACTGTGTTAGTTTCCTAGTGCTGCTCTAACTAATCACCACAAATTTAGTGGCTTAAAACAGCACATTTATTACCTTATAATTCTGAAGGTCAAAAGCCTTAAAGTTAAGGTGTCAGCCCGGTTCCCTTCCTTCTGGAGGCTCTAGGGGAGAATCTGTTTTCTTCTCATCTTCTACAGGCTGCCCGCATTCCTTGGCTCATGGCCCCTTCCTCCATCTTCAAAGCCCACAGTTTAGCATCTTCAAATCTCAACACCTCTCCCCACCCCTTTCTTTCTCTCTCTCTTGCATCTTTATTTCTGTCCTCACGTCCCCTTCTCTGACCCTCCTGTCTTTTCTCATAAGGATCCTTGTGACTACATTGGGCCCACCTGGATTATCCAGGATAGGTTTCCAAGCTCCACATTTTAACGTAATCACACCTGCATCATTTCTTTTGCCACAGTAGGTAGCATATTCATAGGTTCCAGAGATTAGGACATGGATATCTTTAGTAGAGGTGGTGGGCATTAGTCAGCCCATAGCAGTTACATCAGCAAATTTTCTCATGTTAAATTATTCTTGCATTCCTGAGATAAGTACTACCTGGTCAAGATGCAGTTATACTCTCTAGGGTCCCTTTTTATAAGGGCACTAATCCCATTGTGAGGGCCCCACCCCCATGACTTCACCTAAACCTAATTACCTCCCAAAGGCCCCATCTCCAAATATCATCACACTGGGGGTTAGGACTTCAATATGAATTTGTGGAGGGAGGGGGAGGAGACACAATTCAGACCATAACAATAGACAATGCTATGGACGATGTAGAAAGTCCATACTTTCTACAAAGGGTGAGAGAGGTGGGGGATGACTGCCATCTTAGACAAAGTGGTCAGGGAGGCCTCTGAGCAGAGGACATTTGAACAGAGGCTGAATGAAGGTGGGGAGAGAGCCATGTGAATGTGGGGAGAAGAGTGTTCCTGGCAGAGGGACAGCCAGTGCAAAGGCCGTGGGGCAGGAGTACTCTTGCTGAGCATGACGAGCAGCAAGAGAGCTAGGTAGAGGACAGGACAGAGAGGTGGCCGGGGGCCAGAGTATATAGGTGGTGCCATAATCTGATACACTTTAAATGCATCATGCTGGGCTTCAAGTAGAATAAACTAAGGGGACAAGAATAGCAGGAGTTTTAGCCAGGAAGCTGCTGCATAAAATTGGCCAATACTTTTCCTTTTCTAAATGTTCTTGCCTGGTTTTGATGTTAACATGATGCTAGCTTTGTAAAATGATTTGGGGCAACTTTTCCTCTATTTACTTATTTATGTATTTTGGAGGGGGAATAGTTTACAGCAGTGAGAGTTAATCTACTTATTATTCGAAGGTTTGGTAAACCTTACCTGTCAACATGCTGGATCAGAGGCCTTTTGTGTGAGAAGAGTTTTGACTATGATTCAATTTATTTAATAGATCCGTTCCGATTTCTGTTGTTTTCTAAATTTACTATTTGTAATACGTATTTTTAGCAAATTAGTCATTTTCACTTAAACTTTCAAACCGTGCTGTAAAGAATACTTTTTTATATCAAAGTATTTTTCTGATGTTTAAAATCTTAATTACGATTATAATTATATTCCCCCTTTCATGCCTGACAGTTTGTATTGTGCCTTTTCTTTATCTCCTTCTATCTCTTCTACACCCAAACTTGCCATAAGTTTATCTGTTTAAATTGAGCTCTTGAAAAACAGATAATGGTTTTGTGGATTCTCTCTATTATTTTATTCTGTGTATTTCTTGCCAGCTTTATAATTTCCTTCTGCTTTTTTTGTGATTATGCTGCTGTTCTTTTTCTCACTTGTTAAGCCAGTTTATCCATTTTTAATCTTTCTTTTTTCTAATATATATGTACTTAAAACTCTGACTTTCCTTCTAGGTGAAACATTAGCAAAACACAGAGATTTTGATATTTTGTGTTGAATTGTGTTTTAAAATTTCTAAAAATGTGGGTTTGGGTGTTCTTTTTGGGGGAAAAACTTTTGGTCTACTTGATCAATTTCTGAGGGAGGCGTATTAAACTACAATGCAGGCTTATCAGTCCCTTCGGATCTTTCTAAGTGCTTCACAGTTTTGAAGCTATGTTGTCAAGTATATAAAAGCTCAGGCTTAAACTTCTCATCAGCATAAAACATCCCTGTTGCCTCCTTTAATGATTTTCAATTTTGTCTGGTATTAATTTTACTGCATCTGCTTTCTTTTTGTGCTCGCTTAGCAGGGACATCTTTTTTTCACACCTTTACATTCAACCTTTTCTCGTTTAAATGTGTACCCAGCAAATAGTCTATTGCTCTATGTATTTGAGAAGACAGCAAGCTACTATGTGCGGGAAACCAGAAGTTTACCATTTAAGTTCTTGTGGGCTAAAGTGAGATGAGCCCCTGTCCCCGCAGCCTAACCCAGATGGCAGCTGGGCCTCCCGCTTCTTGGAAGTCTGGTCGTGTGGGACCCTCAACTCCCAGTCCAGCCCTGCTGGCCTGTGCTCTGTGCTCCTCTGTCAACACACTCCTGTACCGGCTCTGCTAGGGGGACCACGTCTTTTTTTTTTTTTTTTTTCAATTCAGGTGAAATTCACATAACAGAAAATTAACCATTTTAAAGCAAACAATTCGGTGGCATTTAATTACATTCACAGTGTTGTGCAAGCACCTCCTCTATCTAGCTCCAAAATATTTTCATCACCCTGAAATAAAACCCACGTCATTAACTAGTCACTCACCCTTTCCCCTCCTGTCCCCTGGCAGACACTGATCTGCACTCTGACTGTATGGATTTACCTGTTCTGAGTGTTGCATATAAATGGAATAATGTAATGTGATGCACTTAGCATCATATTTTTGAGGTTCATCCGTGTTGTGGCTTGTAAAGACCCCCATCTTTACTGATTTCCCCAAACACCCAGATAGATGCATTGCACTTCCTGCCTCTGGGAGCTTCACTCAGCGTTTGGTGTGTGTGCTTGGGCTTGGGGTGTTCTAACCACCGAGCAGGCGGCCTTCTGCCTTTCTGTGGGCTTCACCCCACATACCCCTCTTCTTTCTCCATTTCCCTGGAGAGCAAACATGCTCTTCACCTCACCGGCCACAGACCATTCCCACTCACATCAAGGCATCTTCCTGGGTTTCAGCTTCCATTCCAAGGTGTTTATCAAAATTCATCTGAATAACTCAGTTCTCTCCCTGGATCCCCTCCTTGGAGAGAGGACATAGCGAGGTAAGAGGGAAAGAAATGGCCAGGATTTTATCTGTAAGAGCAGCATCGATGGGTTGGGAGAGATACAGCATGATCGTACATCATAGTTTTCCTGAGACAGTTGCAGCTTATGGCTGTGGTCCCCCTTTCTTGAAAACACCCTGTTTTGGAGGATAAATTATAAGGTCATCTATAACTAGGGAGTTTGTGCATTCCCTGATTCAATTACAACCAGTCTAAGGAAAGAGACTCTTCTGTGCCGGAGACGTGGTCAGCCCTGGACACGAAATAAAGGAGAGAGTGAGCAAACGGTGGTGGTATTTGTTCATGTCCATCTAAGGAAGGAGAGGTTGTCCTGGCTAATGGACCAGGCCAACAGCCAGGCCATTCTTGGTGAGGAAATAAGGGCAGGGATGGTCATCAATGAACATGAATATTACCAGTCAAAAGGCAAAAGAATAAATGTCTTCTGATGATGATTTGGCTTCTTATATGCTTTGACCACAGAAAGAGAACATGCCCAACATGGACACAACCATTTCTGATTACATGTAAGTTAAATTCCTTGTTTGTAAATAATCCTGTGTCTCCAAAGCCATCTGTTTGTTTATTTATTTGCATTGTGGGAAAATGTATATAACATAAAATTCAGCATTTTAAGTGTACAATTCAGTGGTATTAAGAACATTCACAATGTTATATAACCACCACCACCAGCATCCATCTCCAGAACTTTTTCATCATCCCAACAGCAACTCTGTCCCCATTAAACACTATCTCTCCATTCCCCCTCCCCCACCCCCGGTAACCCCTATCCTGCTTCTTTCTCTATGCATTTGCCTATTCTAGGTACCTCATATAGGTGTAATAATATAATACTTGTCCTCTGTGCATCTGCTCATTTTCTAAATTTTATGTTTCATCATCAAAGCATTTCATAGGAGCTAACCTCACACGAGGTCATTATAAAATACCTTACGCTTGTGTGATACTTTGTACCTTCTAAGAATTTTCTAATGTATTAGCCTGTTGGAGTATCGTAACGACACTTTAAGGCGAGCACAGCAGACCTTATTACCTTAGTGAGACCGAAGTCTAGAGAAGCTAACTATGTTGTGTAAAGTCACACAACAAGTGACCAAACCAGGAGAAGAAGCCCAGGTCTTCAGATTCTATCATCTTCTCTAGAGTCTGGCAACTTCTCAGAAGCTGGGAATGATTGCTTTGGAATCTAAACATAAAGTTCAAGTAATTACATTTTGCACAAGCAAAGGAAGAATCATGCTGAATTTATGAGCATGTAGGTTAGAGGAGACTTGTTACGTAGGGTCAGAACCCACTGGTGGAGGGCCAGACATGGGCCAGAGGTGCCACGTGAGTATCTTGTCTTCATGTCGGTGGTCTCCATCTGCCGCCTGCAGCTTCACGCTCTTCAGGCCCACCGTCTTTACCAGGGTTTTCTTCCAGGGGGTGGGTTTAGGACGTACAAGCTCTTCCAAAAAGGCATTTCTCCAGGAGCCAGAAAAATCAACTAGTGCACAAACAGACTGGAAGGCAATTTTGTTTTTCCAAACTCTGAAATAATCAAGACCTCACTGGATACATGTTTGCAAACAAGAAAGGACAATAAGCGTTTTCAACATCTAGAGTTTTATTTGCAGTTCTATTGTGTAGGATGGTCATTTGTTAGAAATTGATTATAGCTGTCACTTTGTGAAAACCCTGCTGGGAAATGAAAGCTCGCTGACTTGTGAAATGTGAAGGTCCACCTTCCCTCGTTGGGCACTAAAGACTGTCATGAAGGTGGGGGGAGGTTGATTTAAACAAAGAACAGTCTTCACAACAGCAGAGGAAGCCAGACCACCGTGAATGCACCTGCTGATTCTTTGATCCTCTGAGTTTGAGGGGTTTTCCTCTTTCATGTGGCAGCTCCAGGTACATACACTTTCAGTGTTACAACCGAGATCTGCTTTGAGACAGGGATACTAATTTTCTATGGACTTAAGTAAATCAGAGTGTAGGGAGAACTGTGGGGACACAGGGCTTCTGTCGGGGGTTTCCCAGTGTGTCTCTGCACACAGAGTGAAGGCATCCAGGCAGCCATCGACTGCCCCTTGTGGGAGAGATCTTACCGCCAAATCCATGTAGCCTGGGGCCCCTCAGCTCTGGGTCTGGACCCTGTTGCCTCCCAGTTACTACAGGTAGAACTAAATGGCCAGCCTTTTGGGGATTTGGGGACTGGGATCCCAGATGAAAGCCAGTTATATACAATTTCCCAAACTTCCACCACCCACCCCACCCCATGCATCATTCTTCCTGTTAATAATCAAGAGTGCAGTGCAGTAACAGGAAGAAAATGAATGACATCAGACACTCATCGAGCATGTCCCATTGGCCAGGCACTATTTTAAACACTATACCTTCAGTAAAATGTTCAGTTCTCACAACTGCAAATGATGTGGTTTCTATCGTCATCATTCACAGTTTACAGGTAAGGAAACAAGACACCCCCCCGCAACTGAACCCCAGTCCCAGAATTCATGCTCCTAATTGCTGAGCTGTACTGTCCCTTAAGTGTAGTGAGGTCCAGGCCAATTCTGTTGTTGAGACTGTTTACCTCTGGGCCATATGTTCGGGAAAAACATATTCCATTAAAATTACTAATGGGAGGGGCTTCCCTGGTGGCGCAGTGGTTAAGAATCCGCCTGCCAATGCAGGGGACATGGCTTTGAGCCATGGTCTGGGAAGATTCCACATGCCGCGGAGCAACTAAGCCCGTGCGCCACAACTACTGAGCCCACGTGCCGCAACTACTGAAGCCCACGCACCTAGAGCCCATGCTCCGCAACAAGAGAAGCCACTGCAATGAGAAGCCCATGCACCGCAATGAAGAGTAGCCCCTGCTCTTCACAACTAGAGAAAGCCCGCGTGTAGCAAGGAAGACCCAACTCAGCCAAATAATTAATTAATTAATTTTTAAAAAATGAATGGGACAAAACTGCAGAGACATGTTGAAACCGTGCAATAGGAGAACTTTTGGCACTTTTGTACCCGCGATTGCTTAATAGTTATATGTAATGAATATGTGGTGTCACGGTGTGTTCGTATAAACCACATTGTTCAGAAGATCAGCATAATGTGAATCTTCACCAGACAATATCATTGATGGTAGCTAACATCAGTATAGTGCTTTTGTTTCCAGTGTATTTTCACGAACATCTCATTTGAGCATTCAGCAGACACTTAGCACATTACTGACCTGAACTTCCATCAGATGGGAGTGGTTATCAAGAAAAACCTTTAGCCTAATGATAATAATATATGCTACATTTTGAGCACTTACTCTGTGACATGGTGCTAAAGGCTTTCATAAACATTATTTCATTTAATCCTCAAAAAGTCCTGTCACCATGAGATACTATTTTTTATTAACCCCATTCCCTTTTTTTTAAATAAAAGAGGAGAATGAGGCTGAGAGAGATTAGGAACTTGCCTGAAGTCATTACAATGCTAATAATGTCTGCTGACACTCTGCAGACAGGTGATGGGGATTGTGAAAAAAGAAACCTGAGACTAAATTATGCAGATTTGAAAAAGCAAAATAGGCTCAAAGTTGAAGATTGCTCAAGAACAATCTAATAGATTGTGATACCCAGACTTTACAGATACTACCAAAAGGAAAACCATACAGTAACTTCTCATATGGATATATATGAGATGCAGAAATCCTAAATAAAATATTAGGCAATTGGGTCTTATACTATATTAAAAGCCTATTAAAAGCACCATTCCAGGAATGCAAAGATAGTTCAGGTTTAGGAAATCTATTAATATAATTTGTCATAAGACAAAAAAAAGATTATTTGAATATATTCTGAAAAGATAGTTAATAAAATTTAATGTCCAACATTGATTACATTTAAAAAACATTACTAATAGTTTCTCAGTGACTGGGAAATAGGACACTCCTTTAAAATGGTAAAGAGTGTCTTCCTGAAACTGTCAATCAATATCATTTCACTACTAATGAAGAACTAGAAACTAGAACTTCCTGAGCAAACACCACTAGGTAGTGTGGGAGAACTGGCTCCCTATGGGGGTGACCTTAGACTTATTGGAGATGAGAAACAGGAGGGAATAGGGCAGATACATCCCATCCTCTTTCTCCCCTTCAGGAGCTACCCCATGGTGAGCTTTCTCCTTGCAGCCCTTCTGGGAAGCTTGAATGCCCAGGGAATGTGTCTGTTGAGGGACCTATTGCATCGGTCTGCAGCTTGTCCTGAGATCGTGGCCAGCATATGGTGACTCATTATAGGGCATTACCTTGTGTTTTTTTTTTCTTTTCATTGTCTGGGCCCTGGGCCTGCACCTTACAAATAAACCATCATCATTTTAATCCTTGCCTAAGGCTGTGTTTTCTAGAGGACCCATGTGAAGACATTACAATAAGCCATTATTTGAAGTGATGTTAAGACTGTATTGTTTATGAGTATTTTTTCTCTTCTATATATTGTGATGTTTTGACATCTTAAGAACGTTTCTGGCTGGGGAGAGGCTGCCCCTCCTGAGACTAGCCAGTTGTTAGAGATAGCAAAGGGCTCAGCTGGGAGTATACGTTTGACATACAAACTTAGCCTGCAGACCCCAGGAAGCAGTATTCTTCAGCCCTACTCCTCCCAGGGCCAGGTACCAGACAACTGGAGACCACCCGCATAGCCCAAAGCCTGCCAAAATTTTTCAGATTTGCCAACCCTACCTAAGCTGCTTACCTGCCATGCCTTCCTCTTCCTGTGGCCTCTGCTCTCCCTTGGCTCCTGCCCCTCTACCTCCTGACCACCCTGGTGCTTCCCCATGTGGCCCCGTGTGGTGTGGGGTGCCTCCCGCGTCTAAGACCTGTGAGTGTAATAACTTTGTTTTCCTGGGTCTCTCCTGCAGCTTCTCTTGGGACTGTACCCAACTGACCATCACATAAAAGAACTCTGAATAAAGACTTCTATGACCCAGAAAAACATTTACATTTTATCCACAATTCATATTTATAAAGCAACATTAATATGTTTCCATTCATGTAAAAAATAAACACAAAAGAAAAATTTGGAAGAAAAATACTGACATATTAATGGTAATTAACATTGGAGCTAAGATTGTGGGGAGGGTATTTTTGCTTTTTTTATTTCGGAATTTTTTACATTTATTAAAAAAAAAAAAACCGTTTGGGACTTTGCTGGCAGTCCAGTGGTTAAGACACCACACTTCCACTGCAGGGGGCATGAGTTTGATCCCTGGTCGGGAAACTAAGATCCCACGTGCTGCATGATGCGGCTAAAAAATATATAAAAAAAACAAAACCAATTTGTACCAATTGTCTATTGCTGTATTAGAAACTACCCCAAAACTTAGTGGGCTCAAACAATACATTTTATCTGTTCGTGATTCTGTAGGTGTGCAGTTTGGGCTGGGCTCAGCTGGGTGGTTCTGTTGGTCTGCCTGAGTCATTCATGTGGCTCCAGTGATCTAGCGCTTTCCTGGGGCTGTCTGGTCCAAGGTAGCCTAACATGTCTGGTGGTGGGTATCGACCATTTGCTAGGCCTCTCTCTCCAAGTGCTCTTTCATCTCCAAAGTGCCGGCTGGGGCTTGATTAAAGGGCAGCAGCAGCATTCCAAGAGGGTAGAGCTGGAAGCTGCAAGGCCTCTTAAGGCCTAGGCTCTGAGGTCACCCAATGTCCCTTCCACCCCAATCTATTGGGCAAAGCAGGTCACAAGGCCTGCCCAGATTCAGGGGTGGGGAAACAGACTCCTCCTCTGGCTGAGAGAAGTGGTAAAGTCATGGTGTGAAGAGGCTAGTGTCCAGGGATGGAAAGAATGATCAGGTTCTCTTGGTAAACATTTGCAAGCAATCTACCATACCATTTTAAGGGATTCTTCTTCTAAAAGTTTCTTCTAGTCTGTGTACCTATATTGAGACAATAATAATGGTTAACACTTTTGTATTGATTATTTTGTACCAGACTCAAGATTGTGTTTGGACTTGAAAGAAAAAAATTTTTTTAAGTATTAAGCAAGTCCTACGGTGAATATTTTTCACCAAAATAGATTGGCTGTTCCTCTCCATCAGTTTGAATTAGTGAGATTTACAGCATATGTATCAGGGAAAGAAAACTTCTTTAATTTAGTTCCTGGCTGCCAGACAGATTGTCAGATTTGTGCTAGTGATTAGAAAAATGAATTTCTCACAAATCTGCAGTTAAAACCCTACCCGCTTTCCATTCCTGATTATGTGATAGGATAGGAGCCATCTCCCCATAACTTAATGTTATTAGATTAGCAAGAAGATGTCTAACATGACTCAGTGTTGTTCTTGAGAAATAATTAGCTACCTAAGTGGGTAGACCTCCATGGAATACAAGTATATCTCTTTTTATAACATTTAAATTTGGAGGCTTAATTATCCAGTGAAAAATAGTTACTTTAGCACTTTAGTCCATTTGGCTATATATTGACATTATTAAAATGCTTTCCTGGTCTTTATGCAAATTGCTTTTTTAAAAAACCAATTTATCTCCTAGCAACCCAAAGTGAAATAAGCACCGAAAAATGACATCTCAAGACGACTTTGGGCTCTTAATCCAAGTAAATTCCTAGGGCTTATTTGTGGATTATCTGAATGAACAAATGGTAGATTTGTGCCTAGAGGTATATTAGCAGCTGAGTCACTCTCTAAACTTTTAAGCAGCTAATTAAATAGCCAAGTTCACACAAATAAACAGTAAAATGTAGTACATTTGGTCACCAATTCAAGTCTGTAAGTATGCACTCGGTTGAATGGGAGAACTGACCGTGAAATTACTCATCTGTACTTGAAAGACTTGCCCAAGCTCTGGAGTCTGGAGAAGCTTCTTTCTCTTTTCTCTTTTTAGGGATGCACCTTAGCCATGGGGTGCTGGCAGCCACCTCACCTCCCAGAGCCTTAGCTTCCTCCTCTGTGAAATGTGCCTGAAGTCTGTGTTCTAGGTTCTAGGTTGAGAACACAGAGTTGGATAATGGGTATGAAAATGCCTTATTGCTAGACATCCCAGAGCTGAAAGCCATGGCTCTTCCTATGGCTGACATAGCACTTAGGATGTAAGCTACAGGCCCAGCAGTGACCTGGCAGGTACCACCCCACCCCTGCCTGCCCACCTCCCTGGACATGAGCTGTCAGGCCCGAGGGACCACGTGTCCCTTTGCTTCCTGACTCAGTTGCCTCTGCCATTGGAGGGCACTCAGACCCGCCAGCTCCAGCTGGCTGCCTCAGGAGGCGTGCCACTCCATCTCTGACCCCAATGTCTGGAGCCGCAGTCTGGGGAGAGCCCTGCTTGCCCTGTGGAACGTGCCACTGAAGCCTCGTAAGTGGCGCTCAGGCTCCTACTCTTCCTCCTGCACTGTGGCCACAGGCTCCTCCTGGTGGGAGGATGGACAGTCCCCTCCCCACACAAGGCTGTGTCCAGCTGGTCATGCTCCCAGGGCTGCTGCTTTTCGGACCCACTTAACTTCTACAGAAGGGGATGTGTGAGACTGGATAGGGTCAGAAGTTCGCCACTCCCCTTCTCTAGCAAACGACCACTTCCCTCAAAGCCCGTTCTCTGCAGTGACTTGCCCATCTTTTTTTGTTTTTGTTTTTTTCAGGGTTCCTTGAGAGTGATAGAAGCCAAATTCAATTCCGCAAGTTTAGTCCAAAAGGGAGTTTTTAGGTTCAGGCAGTACAGCCCCCAGAAGGGCATAGACAGACTGGCTTTGGGGATGACCATAGCCAGGCCACTTCTGGTTAGAGTTCCCCAAAAGATGAGCCTGAGACAAGGACTTGGCTGCAGGTCATTTATTTAGAAGGTGTTTCCAGAAAGCCCAAGTGAGGATGTAGGGGAAAGTAAAACAGGGAAGCAAGAATAGCCATGAGGACGCACGTGAGTGTTGAGTTACTGCCTCGGACAACTGGGCTCTCTGGCAGGGACCCTGGAGAAGCCAAACTCTTCCAGTGCAGGCTGGGGAGGCTGGGGCAGTTATCTACAAATTGTCTTCCCCTCTGATTGAGGGCTGCCCCTGGGAACCTAAGCTTCCCTGTACCTTGGGGTTGTCTGTTGGGGAAAGCCCAGGCAGAGAAGAAGAGAGTGGCCAGGACTCGAGGTGGGAAGCTGGCCCCAGGATGCTGCTGCTGCTGGAGAACCCAGGTGGGCCAGAGGTTTTGGAGTGGGCACAGGCTCCTGCTCTGGGCCCAGGTGCCCTAGGGACTCTCTGTATCTTGTCTGTTTGCCTCTGGTTGCTTTGCTCCTTCTGACAGCAAGAGGGCTTTCTTCAGGGAATTTGATCTCGAGCCCCTCTGGGCTGATGTCCATCACAGAGGACTTTTTTGGCTCCAGCCATCAAAGTCCCAGGGAAGGACTCTGATTGGCCTGGTAGGATCGTGTGACCATCCCTGGGCAGTCCAGGTGATGGAGGATTATAATTGGCCCAGGATAGGTCACTTCCCCACGCCTGGCCAGAGGGATGGGGTATGTTCCCAGAAGTGGAAATGTGAGGCCAGAAGAAGCTTTTGGGCACTTTCCTTCCCCATTACATGTTGGCCGGGACCACACAGCCCACCTGGCAGGCTTCAGACATTTTGAACTTTGGTAAGGAGAGTTTGGGGCCTTGATCCCTTCCCTCTCAGAAGGCTTCTGGACACTAAATTTAAATTAACCCTTTTCTCCCCCCTCTCCACTTTTACTTCCAACTGACCAAGGACTGCAAGTTAAGAAGGTGCTTAAAACTCATAAAGTCCATCTAGTTGGGTATGTTTCATGGTGTTCTGGGGAAACGCTCTTCTTCCATTTATCAGGCATGAAAAAAATTTGGAGAAAAGATTTTGACAAAGGATACTACCACAAAAGAATGAATGGAGAATTTAAAAATATTTTTCACACCTTTAGGGCAATTGACATTTTAGTTAGATTCATGCTTTCTCTTCCCTTACTGGAAATAAGACTTTCACTTGACTGACCTAGTGAATGTTAAGGGGATCCTTTCATAGCTCAGAGACAAGTACAATATGCAGAAAACTAGTGGTAAAAACCAAGGGGACATTGACTGGAGTGAAACTGATTCTCCAGAATATCATTTTCCATGTCTAATAAACAATGTGTCTTCTCAGAATTGGACGTTCTTTCATTCTTTCCTTCAACTAATATTTATTAAGTATCCAGCAGGTTCTTAATAAATTGTGTTGACAGATCAATAACATTCCTGCTTTCAAGGAGCTTACTTTGAGTTGGGGAGACACAAGATAAGCATACATGAACGAAAAAACAAGAAATGCAATAAAACAGGAAGTGTTCAAGGAAGTCTCACTAAGGATGATCTGGACTTTGAGTCAAATCTGAGTCTTTGGTGTGATGAGTTGGGGAGAAGCAGCTCAGGCAAGGCACAAGCAAGTGCCAGGGCCCTGAGGCGGGAAGCAGCGTGGGCTGCTCAGGACCTGAAGAGGAAGCACCAGTGTCTGGGGTGTGGTATGTGGGGAAAGGGCGATGGGGGTGGTCAGAAAGGCATTCCATCACAGGATCAGGGCCATGGTGGAGTGGGGATTTTGATCTCAGTGCCACAGGAAGCTATTCAGGGCTGTGAGCAGGGGAATGGCACATGTGGTCTTGGTTGTGAAAGGTCATTCTTGCTCTTGTGAGGCTAACCTGCAGGAGTGCAGCTGGGAAGAGCGTGGCGCAGCTACTGGTCTGGTCTGCTGTGGGTGGTAGCAGAGGAGAATCCAGAGATAGAAGTGGCAGCACTTGTTAACGGGTGGGATGGACAGGGTGAGGAATGGGAGGAGGATGGCTTCCCTTGGCTCTTCTTCAAAGAAAGCACAGACCGCTGGGTACCGGGTAAGCCTGTAGCCGCATTTGGCTGCACTCTGAACTATCTTCTCTGAGGCACTGACAGTAGCTGGGTCCTGTCCATGTTATCTTGAGAAAAAAGAAAATCCAAGTCGGAGAATGACAGAAAATTTAGTGCTGTTAAATGAAGACAGTTTAATTCCAGTTGAAATGTTGTCTCTGTGCCAGCAAACAAGTTTTACTCAACCACTATCCTTGAGTGACCCAGGGATTTATTTTCATCATTCATAGTAGTCAAGTTGAGTTACGCCAGAATTAGGTTTTGATGTGAGTTTCAATTAAACAGCTTCAAAGCCTGTGGGTTTGGGTGCATGTACTATCAGCAGCTCTCAGAGTTGCATCCTCTCCTCACCTGAAGCTGAAAGTGCTTTTGGAAAACCCTATTACCACCTCCCCGCTTCCCCCTCCCTCCACCACGCACAGCCATCCATGGATTATCTGGGAAATCACTCCTTTCCCTGCAGGACTCTGTGCTGGGGGAGCACAGCTTCCCGTTGGTATTCAGGACTCTCCGGTGGGCACAATTATTTTTAAAATTGGGAAAAAAGCATTTGGTGATTAATGACTATACCTCTGATATATAAGCCATTTCCAAGGCACTCTCACACATAATATGTCATTTGTTCATCTTAGCAGCTCTTTGAGGTCAGAGAGGCTTTGTCCTTTTATTCCCTCATTCTCCTGTCTATGCTCAAATTCCCCCAGATCAAAAAAAGCCCCTACTCCTTCCCGTTATTTGTGCAGTCTACAAATTCTGCTGCCAAAGGGCTGAGTGGGAAAGGAGGTGATTGTGCAGGGCACAGAGTCAAAGGAAACATGAGAAGATCCTTCTGTTATAATTTCAAGTAAAAAGAGCAGGATGCGAAATTGCCAGTACAGTCTGGTAAGACTCTACTCAACATGCACGTGTGCCTAGGAAAAAAAAAAAAAAGACTTGCAGGAAACATTCCATAGTGTTAACCACAGTTGTTTTGGAATGAGAGGATTATTTTTACTCTGAATTTTTAATATTTTCCCATGATTTAAATAATGAATATTTGTAGTAGATATGTATTGTTTTGTTCATTCAGAAAGAGCATTTGAGACCTTTCAGAAAATTCTTCCCTTGCTTCAACCCTGTGCTCCTGCTGAGGGCCGACCATTACTGCATCCTACCTGTCTGGCTGGAAGGACGGACACGTACATGACTCAACATTGAGCCTAGTAATGCCACCCGGTTCCCTGAGCCCAGTTCAGGCACGGGCATAGGAATCAAGCCAGGTCACACACAGTACGTCCTCTGGTCACAGTGAATCAA
The DNA here is from genome assembly GCF_003676395.1 of Aethalodelphis obliquidens. NCBI lineage: Eukaryota > Metazoa > Chordata > Mammalia > Artiodactyla > Delphinidae > Aethalodelphis > Aethalodelphis obliquidens. Next base: position 39,078,936 of record NW_020837955.1, on the reverse strand, counting down.
AGAGGAAGACCGGAAAGAGGGTCGGAGTGATGCAGTGTAAGAAAGACTCAGTATGCCGTTGCTGGCTTTGAAGATGGAAGGGGCTACAGAACAAGAAAGGCAGGCAGCTTCCAGAAGCCTGAAAAGGCAAGAAAATGGACTCACCCTCAAGCCTCCAGAAGGAAGCAGCTCTGCCAGTACCTTGACTTTAGCCCAGTGAGACCCATTTTAGACTCCTGACTTCCAAATTGTATGGTTTTAAGCCATTAAGTGTGTGGTCGTTTGTTGCAGCAGCAGCAGGAAACTCATACAGAAGGAGAGAGCCCACCTCTAAGTGTGGGGAGCCTGGGCTTTGTCAGGATGAAAAGGCAGAGCAGCAAGCTGGCTGCAGACCCCACCTTGGGGGGGATTTGGGGGAACCCCGGCTTCCCCATGGCAGCTACCATATTCAGGGGGACCTGTCAGCGATGGTGCTCCAAGCACACAGTTTTAGTTCTAGGGATACACACTGGGCCCTGGGATTAATGAACTGAAGCTAGAGAGAGTCAGTCGCTCTGGGGCGACACAAGTGGGCCATCTTCCCAACCATGTTCTGCAGGAATAGGGCACCTGGGGCGAAGGAGCTCTGCTGTACGGGAGCCATCAGCAGACAGGAGGTCAGCTGAAGGGTCCAGGGGCTCATGCTGAGTACTTCTTCCGGGCAGCTTGAGTCCCAGGGGTCTGGGGACAGGCCAATGCTGGGTGCTCCTCCAGACCCCATTTCCATCTCACAGACACTGAGTTAAAACCAGTCAAGGTGAGGAGAAAAGAAAGGATTGTTGGAGTTCCAGGAATGTCACTGAATGAACTGGGGATAAACGTCTCTGTCGTTGGATCAGAGAAGTTCTCTTCCTGGGTTAAGAGCACGAGTGGAAGCCCTCATACCACATGTCCATGATGATCATTCAGAATACCATCAATCTAACAAGCTATTAACCTCCTCACTTGAGAGCTGCACCGTCATAAGAAAAATTTTAAAATATGTTTAAATATGTTAAAATTTTAGATATATGTTAAATATTAACCCATCAAAATAAATATGATATAATATGTTAAAAATGTTTGACTATAGTTTTTACATGACAGAAAGTTAGCAAAATATCAAAGATGACCAAATTTAATTATTGTGTATGTGTACACATTTTGCTGATGGGTCAGTAATGGATGGTAAGTAATAAAATAGAGATGCATAATTCATAGATTACTTACAGCATAAAGTTTATATTTTTTATTTCAGCAAAATTATTAATTCTATTGTCATTATAGAGATTTTCATATAACTTACATATTGTATGGAATAATGCCATATTAGACATTTCTCAAATTAACCATAGTTCTTAGATTTTTATTAATTTCAAATTGGAGAAACTTTGTGAAGTGGTAACTACTAGAGTCATCAATACACCTCAAGCAACAGAGTCCAAAATGGTCATGAACTGTACATGTCACGTTCACATATTATAATGGCATCAAATATGATAAATGATTGCAGAAAATATAATTTTATCATATAAATTACTATCATGTGTTTAGCAATTCTAGCCATCTCTTAAAGCAGTGTCTAGATTTATTCAATATTTCTTAATTCCTTCTTTCAAGTCTTTCAGTGCTGGGCTATTATAAAGAAAACTGAAAATATCAGTAAATGGCTCAACTTTTTCACATCTCTACTCAACTGAGACTATTCCTTATTCGATAATAACCAGAAAATACTCTCTATAGAAAATAATTTGGGAATTACTTTTATGTAGATCTTCATAGTTATCCGATTATTTTTTCCTTGTGTTAATTTCTTTATATTTTAATGGAATGCCACATATTTCACATGTATTTTCTTTTTTTTTTTAATAATTAAAAAATGAAGTAGCTACACAAACTATTCTTTTCTTTTTGAAGCTTTTGATAATATTATTGAGAGCAAGCAATAGTATATACCAAGCAACAGTGGATAAGGCAAATTCAAGATTATTTCATTTTCTACCCGTTTGTTTTTTTGGTGGAGCTTTTGTTGTTTTGCTTAACTTTTCTCATATTTTGTTTAAACTGAACAGCAATTAGTTGGCATTCCCGTTGTATGCCTGAGAGAGGTTGTAAGGTCAAATTTGACGTATGTTTGATCAAGCTCTTCCCGTTTTGGGAAGATCCAGAAAATACTTTCTATACTTGCTTAATTATTCTGAAGGACACATCACTAGGGACCAACTTGAGATCATGTGTCAGTAACAAATCCAAACTGTGAGTTGCATGTGGGATGTTTCTGAATTGTTGACAAAATTCTGGCTCATACACCTTTTTCCTTACCAACTATGTGCCATTTTCATAGACTTACTCTTAACAGTCTTTCAAATCAATGCCTAAAATTGAAAGTTCTTTTTCCAGTTCTTTACTTAAATCAAAAACTGTACTTCTAGGTGTGAAAACAATGCAATATGTTCTTGTTTTCTTCTTCAACAACACATATAGCAAATGTTTGTTGTTCAGTATGACTTTTGTCAGTGGTTGCACTGACAGCTAGTTGCATTGAGTAATGTTTACTTATGTTTTTATGTTACATATGATTGATTCTCTCACTTTGTTTCCTGCTACATTGGTAATTTCATTTAAAATTATTCATCCTAGATAGTGATTGCTTGTTTTATTACTTTTACCCATCCTAACATAAATAGAAATTTTTGCCCATGCTAACATAAAAATTGGAATTATTTCTGTTAAACCTAGAAAAATTGTATTGCCTTCTATAAATATTGTTCTGTTACTACAGTAAAAAGTACCATCACTCTTGGATAAATATTGGACCCAAAACAATATTTTTTCAGAACATCACATCAGATTTCTAAACTGGCATTTACTTGTCACTGTTGACCATGATTGGTGGTTTGCTATTTATTCAGCCTATTTTTATATTTCTGGTGCTTGCATGTGTACTTTTTTCAATGTGTGCAAGTGACATTTTTTATTATTTCAATAAAATATCCAAATGTTTCTGGTCACAAGTAACTTCTTTGGCCAAAGTTGATCTTGAAAGTTGGTTGTGAATTATGTAACGCATTATGTAACAATACACTTTGTCTTTCTCCTTGGAATGTGAAAACCTGCTTTTAGAGGTTATTTTTCCATTTGAAAGAATTTTGCTATAAAATTAAAACTCTTGAGTTTTCTGCCATACTCATCCAATGAAAAATCATATTAGCTGATTTGAATTGGATTGTGTTTTGCTAGAAACATTTCCATGCTGTCAAAGAGGGTTTGACACCAGTGTTAGGACTGTCCTACAATAAATGAGTGACACTCCAGAGAGTTCATCTGTCTCATCCAATTTGCTAATGTCATGAATGGATTTTTCTACATCTTCCAATGGATAGGCCAGAACTGCACTGGCTGCTTCTGAGTTGTGAATTCGTTATGAACAATCCTCTTTTTCATTCTCATTGCTTTGATCAGTAATTAAATCTTCATGTAATAAAGAATATGAGGTTCCAGGGATTTCATCTAAGCTGTTGAAGTTGTGAATTTTATTTGAATAATTTCCTTGTTCATTTTCATTGTTTTGATCAGTAATTAAAACTTTATTAAATATAGAATTTAAAATATCTTACTAGCAAATTTTAGATGGGTCATGCCTGACACAGACTTCTCACTTTTATTGTTCTTAGCTCTAAAAAATTTAGACCACTTATTTGAAAGTATTCTGTTTATTTTTTCTTTTCAGTATTTTTCTGAGCTCCCCTTTCTATTTTTTATTCCTATCATGATCTTGCCTTATATTTATTCTCAGTGATTTAAAGATTAAAAATAGAGTGTAGTTGTACTTAAAGTAAATATAATCTAAATATATTTATATCAAAAAGGAAACGAAAGCAAATGTGACAAAAAAGTCAACATTTTTCATGTTTTTAAGTTACTTTCTTTTAAAATAGTAAAAATATCTATTACAATTAAAAGGGAAAATGGAAACTATCATAAACGACTGTAAAAAGTGAAAGTATTTTTTAAAGTTGAATTTTTATTTAACTTTGAAAATTTAGCTACTCATATTAACTAGTTTACAAATACAGGATTACTTTCCGTTCTAGTGTTCAGTGTCCGGTTAGCTGCAAGCACAGGAGTTGATGCCACACTTCACGCATGTTATATCTAGATCCATATATACGCAAATTTAAGAGTAATATGAATTATTTAACTATTGCAAAATGTTTTTCAGTACGTCTGGGTCACAAATTGGAATATGAAGAGAAACAGGAAAATGGACCCTCAGCATCACAAAGAATGCTTCATTATGCAGGAACCTCTCTCGTTTGTCCTATCTAGGAGAACGCATTTGACAAGGTAATTAATTAGTTGTTTATCTTACCTAAGCATTTCTGCTGCCCAAATCCTCCCCTGTTCTGAAGCTGTGTCTATTTCCAACATCTACAGGTACAACCCCAGACCTTCATGGCATTTGAGCTCTGGTACTTTTTGTTTCAAGGACATAGAGCAAGAGGTGTAAAGAAGTGTTTCCCTAGGGCCTGAGCCACGTTATTCACCTGAGCGGATGTTTAGAGTTGCTGGTGGCACAATACCAGCATCACCTGTCAGATCTCCAGTGACAGAGGCACCCATGTGTTCTTTAAAACATTGTGTGTGTGTGTGTGTTTGTGATATGCAGAGCCCTCAGAAGTTCAGAATCCAGGACAGAGGCCCCTCTTGCCTGAAGCTAAGGGTGGTACTGAACTTTAAATACGTTTATGGATGGAGAAACTTAGTCTCTCCATCCATCAATCCATCCATCTTTTCTTCCAATCATTTACTCAAAAAAACCCTACTTTTTGAGTACCTCCTGTGTACCAGGTACTCTGCTAGGTGCTGGAGGTTGGGACATTGAGAACCCTTTTTTGGGAGAAAATAGGGAAGGCTGTATGGATGGGGCAACATCAGAGATGTTTTTGGGAGTGAGAGATACCCAGGGAGAGAAGAGGGAGAAAGACTAGAGTGAACCGTTTTTGCAAATGTACAGATTCATGGAAGGACTTTGATGTCTAGGTTTGAACAAGGCTGGAGGGCAGTATCCCAGGGAGCCAGGAACACAATAAATCTAGAGAGGTATGCTGGAGCCTATTTTTGAATGGCCTTGTTGCCAGGTGAAGGAGTTTGTACTTTATCCCTACAGGCACCAGCATGACATGATGATAGTGTTGGGGAGGAAAATCTTTTCCTCTACCCTCTTAGGTTCAGTGATGGGGATCATGCAAATTAAACTCACAAAAGCCAGATTAGCAAAAGAGAAAACAGATTTAATTAGATACATACAGGAGAGTTCACAAAGAAATATGATTCAAGGAGATGGTTAGAATTTGTGGCTTACATACCATCTTACTGGGGGAATGGGATGGGGCAGAGGGATACTTCTGGGAGAACAAATGACTCCTTAGAAGAGGGGAAAAAAGGGCACTTACGGAAAAGCAAATGACTTTTTGGAAAGATAAATGGGCCCTTAGGAGGATAGATGGGAGATATTATAGTCTTGTGGCAATGTCTGTTTGGGTCAGAGAAGGGAAGATTAGAGTTGCTCTGGGAGAGGAGGTTGATGACCACTGAGTTCTTGTGGGAGGCATTGCTTTTAGTCAGATAGGAGATTTCAGGAACTCAGATGTCTCAGCTCAAAATAATTTTACAGTGGCTTTTTCTGAACCCCTTCAACACTGTGGAGATTGCCTTAAAATGGGAGAGAACAGAGAAATCTAGAAGACTCCCTAGGACACTGTGGATGAGTTTGGGCAAGAGATTTTGAGACTTAGATCAGTGCTTCTTAACATTTAACTTGTACGTGGCACATCTGGGGATCTTGTAAAAATGCAGATTCTGATTCAGAAGGACTGGGGTGGGGCCTGAGATTCGGCATTTCTGTCATGCTCCCAGGTGTTGCTGATGCTGGCGGTCCATGGACCGCACTAAATAGGAGGGCTTCCACCACAGCAGGAGGTGCAGATGGGAGGAGAAGAGTAAAGGTTCTTGGCTTCAGCTGCACAGTGGAGTCACTTGGCCTGCATCCAGAGCAATGGCATCCGAATCGTTGGGGGCGGGCCTGGATATCAGTGTCTTGTAAAGCTCCCGAGGTGGTTAAAGCCGCAGGTAAGGTTGAGTGGCCGCGTCTCTGCGCGGGTATCAGCGGATTACCCTTCCATGACCACACCACTCCCATCCCTGTACGTTAAGTTCTCCGGCTTCTAACGTCAGAGCTGATTCCCGGCAGCTTGCATGGAATGGCTTTGGGGAACTGAAAGACAAGCTGAAGACAGACGCCAATATGATAGAAATCATGACCATTTTATCTCCATCTTCCTTGTTGTTTGTGATTTTGCTGTCTCACAGAGTCAGAAAGCAAAAGCAAAAATCTGCTGTTGTTTACCACAATTGGGTAAACATCCTTGAACCCTGAGCTGCTACTGCTCTCCACAGAAGACTGAGCTAGACAAAAAGCAAGAATGAAAAAACAAATTGTGTTCCTTTGTGTTAAAGAATGTCAGTTGCTTTTTCTAATTACAAAAATTATACAGGCTGATGGTAAAAACTTTCAAACGTGATGGACAGGTAAGACCCAGAAAGGGGCAGTCCCCAGTATCAAGTTGTTTTATTTTAATTTCCATTTAAATAAAAGAACTCAATTGTGAAGGCGCTGGAGCTCCAACACAATTGGAACTGAAAACAGCATTCTTGTCAAGCTTCCACGGCATCAGCCCATTAGCTGTTCGTCTTCCAAACTTTCTCAAACGTGAAGCAGCTCTCATCATCTCACCTGGAGCGATCACTACTTAATGGTAGTGATCAACTCTCCAGCTCAGAAGGCAACTGGTTATTAAATAACAACCTCCTGCCACGTTATCTTTCTCCAAAACAATGTGCTCACAAACCCCAGGGTTCTCCTCACTCAAGCTGTGCTGTAGCTCTGGGGCAGGTGCACAAACTGATTCATCCCCAGGCAGGCACCGCACCTCCAACCAGCTCCTCCCACTAGAGATTTAAGAATATGTTGCAAGAATTTCTAGTTATTAAACGCTCTTTCTCTGGTTAAAAAACCCACAAGTTCGTGCTATTGATGAAATGTTAAATCATAAATCTGTTAATGGAATTAAGGAAATAAAATATAGATTATTTTTAAAACATTGAATTGGCACAGTTGTGGGACATATGGGGGAAGCTATTAAAATTCTGCGAATTCTTGAGCATGCCAGAGGAAGACTGGAAGGAGAGCCGTGTAAGACCGACGAACAAGGCAGCTGGCTCCATTAATCTGAGATGGAAACAACCTCGGGATCGGGGTCCCTGCTGGGTTAGGACATGCACACCTGTAGGAAGCCTGTCCACTTCATTAGAGCTAAAGGGAGATGGATCATTTTGGATGTATCTGTCTCAAAAGGATTGGGGGCTGAGATGCAATGAATGAATGAAGGGGGGTGGGATGAGGTAGCTGGTGGTCTGGCTCATATGATAATTTAACAAGGAGAGGATAACTTAATGGGTGATTGGAGTGTTATCACAGAGGCTCATAGATGGAATATTTTAGCCAAAAATGATACTTTCCAAGTTTCTTATTTTATTTCCCCACATAAGGTCAAGAGGAAAGTTCCATCAGTTGAGATCTAACAAATTGAGTCCCTTTTCATACTCAGTAACCTCTCTCTGTACCCCACTGTTTCCTTTGATGCAGTTAATTCCATTCACCTTCTTGGTGTGTCCTGAGCTCTCCAGCTGATAATCCTCAGAAGCTCTCCTCAGGAATAGCCCACCTGCAGTGGGGAAGTGAATTTTCAAGTTGAGTTCAGTTTCCACAGTGCACATCACTCTTGCAAGGGGATTTCTTTCCCTTTTGATTAATGATGCCATTTTGCTTGGAGGAGCTGATCTACTGATTCAGGATCAGGAATTCAGGAGCTCACGTTCCAAGTGAATGTTTTTCACCTTTTGGGTGCTCTTCATTTACTCTTCAGAGAGTTCTGTTAGTGTTCTAGAATACAAAATTCTCCCCATTCAGCCATTTCTCATCTTTCTGACCCATTGCCTCACTCCTGTAGCGTCTGTGAAGCAATTCAAGCCACAGCGATGCTGATTTTGAAAATAAGTTGGGATCAAAATACGAAGCAGCATGTCCCTGATGGGAAAGGGAAAAAGGGCCGTGTATTTTTAGATCCACTCTAATCAACCACAATTGCCTGGTTAATTCAGGTAGAAATGCAGTCTCTTTCCACCTAAATGATCCAGGTAATTTAGGCTGTGAACTTTGGTGTGCTCTGGTAGACACTGATTATAAATGACTCACACATTAGTCATCCAGTAATAACTAAATACTTTGAAAAAAATTGCTCCCATCAGACGTCTTGATTTCTTACTATTTATGATGATCAAAAACTCATCATGTACGGGGAGGGGGAAGGGTAAGTTGGGACAAAGTGAGAGAGTGGCGTGGACATATATACACTACCAAACGTAAAATAGATAGCTAGCGGGAAGCAGCCGCATAGCACAGGGAGATCAGCTCAGTGCCTTGTGACCACCTGGAGGGCTGGGATAGGGAGGGTGGGGGGGAGGGAGACGCAAGAGGGAAGAGATATGGGGACATATGTGTATGTATAACTGATTCACTTTGTTATAAAGCAGAAACTGACACACCATTGTAAAGCAATTATACTCTAATAAAGATGTTAAAAAATAAAAACTCATCATGAAAGCACTCCAAATTTATTGTTAAGTGAAAGATACAAGGTGCAGAACAAGGTACGTAATATGCTGCCATTTATGATATAAGTAGGTGGAGAAGAATATATATCTGCATTGGATTGTAAATGCTTTAAAAATCTCTGGAAGGAAAAAGAAACAAAAAACAAATCTAAGAATGCTTGTCCCCTGTTGGGAGAGATGAGGAATTGGCATCCTTTGGGGATTTTTAAACATTTGAACCATATGAAAGAATAATTTAGCAAAAAAACCCGCAAAAAACAAATAATTATTTAATTTAAAAATCTCCAAACCAAGTAATTGGTGATTAGTGACTAAACAAAGGAGGGGCACCTTTAGATACCCCACCAGCTTCTGTCTAGTATTTGTTCCTTGGCTGAAGGGAACAGTTAAGGCAGAAATAAGGGCTAATGCATTTGCCTTCTCTCCCAAGCAACCCAAGAAGAAAACTTGACCATCGAGCCTGAGGTAGCAGGAAGAACCCCCAATCACATAGAAGGTTGCTGGCCAGCCTATGGAGTGAATACCCCCAAATCTTGTGCCCTGACGTGCACTCAAAACTGGTTTAAATGGCAACTTTTATGTTATATATATGTTTTATCATAACCTCAAAATTTAATATACAAAAACCCATTTAATTATATATTTTAAATGGGTAAATTATATGGTTATGGGAGGTGTATCTCAGTAAAGCTGTTAAAAAAATCAGAGAAAAAACCCTGCCTTTCTTCTCAGTTGTTGTAAGCTCTTTGAACACACTAGTATCCCAGCGCCTTTAGGAGGGCTGGCTCGGCAGGGTGCCAGTAAATGTTTGAGGACTGAATGATGATTCACATTAGCCATATGGATAGTTCAAATTCACCTACTATTGGCTTATATTGGAAACCACCTCTGTATAATTATCTGGATCTCCGTGACAGGAATCTAGTCATTTTCTTTCTCTTACAATTTTTTATGGTAAAAAACAAAACAGAAACCATTTTATGTCTCTACTTAAGAAGAAATCACGGGTTTCCCTGGTGGCACAGTGGTTAAGAATCCTCCGGCCAACACAGGGGACACGGGTTCGAGCCCTGGTCTGGGAAGATCCCACATGTCGCGGAGCAGCCAAACCCGTGCGCCATAATTGCCAAGCCCGCGCTCTAGAGCCTGTGAGCCACAACTACTGAGCTTGAATACCACAACTACTGAAGCCCATACGCCTAGAGCCCGTGCTCCGCAACAAGAGAAGCCACTGGAATGAGAAGCCCGCACACCACAACGAAGAGTAGCCCCAGCTCACCACAACTAGAGAAAGCCCGCGTGCAGAGAACCCAACACAGCCAAAAATAAAATAAATAAGATAAATTTTAAAAAAAGAAGAAATCACAACTCAACAATAAAAAATTCAAGTAACCCAATTAAAAAATGGGCAAAGTGCTTGACTAGACATTTCTTCAAAGACAATATACAAATGATTAACAAGCATATAAAAAGATGCTCAACATCACTAATCATCAGGAAAATGCAAATCAAAACCACAGTGAGGTATCACCTCTCATCCATCACAATGGCTACTATCAAAAAGCCAGAAAATAACAAGTATTGGCAAGGATGTAAAGATACTGGAACTCTTGTGCCCTGTTGGTGTGATTGTAAAATGGTGCAACCCCTATGGAAAACAGTATGGAGACTCCTCAAAAAAAAAAAAAAATGAACTACTAAATGATCTAGCAATCCCACTTCTGGGTATATACCCAAAATAATTGGAAGCAGGGTCTTGAAGAGAGATTTGAGTACCATGTTCATAGCAGCACTATTCACAATAGCCAAAAGGTGGAAGCAACCCAAGTGTCCACCTACAGATGGATAAACAAAATGTGGTATACTCATACAATGGAATATTATTCAGCCTTAAAGAGGAGGGAAAACCTGTCACATGCTACAATGTGAGATAAACCTTGAGGACAATCTGCTAAGTGAAATAAGCTAGTCACAAAAAGACAAATACCGTATGATTCCATTTACATGAGGTTCCTAAAGTAGCAGAATTCATAGAAACAGAAAGCAGAATGATGGTTTCCAGGGACTGGGACAGGAGAAGAGGGATGTTGTTTAATGAATATAGAGATTCACAAGATGAAAAAGTTCTGGAGATCTCTTTTACGACAGTGTGAATATAATTAAGACTACTGAGCTGTACACTTAAAAATGGTTAAGAAGGTAAATTTTATGTTATGATTTTTTTACCAAATATAAAAAGGAAATCAGGGGCTTCCCTGGTGGCTCAGTGGTTGAGAATCTGCCTGCTAATGCAGGGGACACAGGTTCGAGCCCTGGTCTGGGAGGATCCCACATGCCACAGAGCAACTAGGCCCGTGAGCCACAACTACGGAGCCTGCGCGTCTGGAACCTGTGCTCTGCCAACAGGAGAGGCCACGATAGTGAGAGGCCTGCGCACCGCAATGAAGAGTGGCCCCCGCTTGCCACAACTAGAGAAAGCCCTTGCACAGAAACGAAAACCCAACACAGCAAAAATAAATTAATTAATTAATAAACTCCTACCCCCAACATCTTCTTTAAAAAAAGGAAATTAGCTGTAAGATTGTACAAGATTGCTAATTGTTGAAGCTTAGTCATGGGAGGAGGCTCACGGAGGTTCATGAGGCTGCTGTCTCAATTTTAGAGTGCTTGAATTTTCTGTAAAAAAAGTAACTGAGAAATCTGGACTTCTGAGGATCCACTGAGGATCTGGATTTCTGAAACGTCCAAAGGGGTTGAGAATGTGTGAGCCTGGGCTGCAACACTGGTTTGCACGTGGGTCACCTTCGGCCACGGAGAGAGTTCGGTGCTGCCCATAAGACCTTGGACCACACCTGCTAGGAACCTAGTCAGCAACAGTAGGCAGCCCATTTTTACTTCTCAGGTTCCTCTAATACCCAACAGTAATCTGCGCATTACCCTAACTCTGTAATTCTCTATTGGAGAGACGCAAATAAACTGATTATAGGACATGTATTTCTGATCTATTTTATTTACCTGATTAGAAGTTTCTGCCTACCTTCCTGGAATCAGCAATATCAACAGTCTTGATGTTTTATTAAGCTTTCCAAACACACCATTGATCCCCAGCCTGAATACGTTGCTTTGTTACCATGGCTTTAGTCCCAGTGCAGCTTCCCGGGGATATTTGCCAAAATATTCTTGGATTCATTTGTAATCCATTTAGTAACTTACATTTGAAGGATAATTATTTGTGTAAGATATTAACCACATTATTATGCCCGTTGATGGCTACCTTGGTGAGCTGGTAAATTATATAAAAAGAACAATAAATAACGCTGTAATGTTAACCAAACGTGGAAGATTGAAAGGATAGGCTAGCTCTCACCCAAAGTATCTCTACATTATGCCAAATTTCCAGATGCAAATGGAAGCGAGTGCACATCTGGATGTTTTACTTACCTGCTGTCCAAATGTCTATACCTTTGGACAGATCACAGAGAGATGGATCATTTTCAGTGCTGCGGACACAGATGCAACCATAGGCGATTCAAAGAAGACCACACTAAGAAGATGATAAAGATGATGCTGAAGAGAAAGTTACAGGGAGACAAGTCCAGGGGATACGGATATATTATGAGAGGATGATATTCCAGAAAGTAATAATGATGGGGTATTTGACATATACACATACAGGCACATAGTGTCGAACTTAGAAAAAGCAGCATTCTCGGACATGGAGGGTTTAATTGGGATCCCATATAGTTTACAGTGGTCTTGTATCGGCTTCTTTACTGGGGAGGGGGTAGGATGAGAGGCATGAAAAGCATTTCTAAGTGCAATATTCCTCGCCGTTCAGCCAGCTGACTGAGCTCTCTTGACACTGGCTCATGAATTTCCAGCCCTTGAGTTATGGGTCTGAAATACAAATTGCCTCCCCAAAATAATAATAAAAACAAAGGGTGTGCAATTTTGGGTGGTATTTCGCTCCTGAGGTCAGCCTTTGATCTCTGCAGCTACTGAGAAGTCAAGTTACTGGGTATTTCTTTCCGCCTCAGCCATTTGTCAGCAGATGCATAAAGACCTGAGCTGTCCCTCTTGATCTTTATCAGAGATCGCCGTTTGCTTTGATCTCCTCCTCTGTGTATGACATTTGCGCAAGGTTTCCCTGTTTAACTGTCTGACTTCGGGTTGCTATTTTAGTTTAAAAGTTAAGAGTAGTGTTGTTTTGTTGTTTTAACTCCTGGTGTCCTCAAGCCGGTCATCCAGGTAAAGCATTCGATTTCCCAGTGACACCTGGTCAATGAGGTCAGCTACGTTGGCCTCCTTGCAGTTTTGCACATACATGAATTTCTGAATTGCAAGGAGACTCGTGTCATGGAAAGTTCATAAAATTGTCGCGAATCTCACGTTGCCAGTATCTGTGTAGAAGACATCAAGGCTAGTGTGCAAAAGCACACACCTCATTTCCCACAGTCTGCCAGGTCCACGTCCGTCAGTTTACCTCCTTCCAAGTGATCACCCACAAGGGAGGATGATTAGAAAAAGGGTACCACGTATGTGCACACCGTCTTCTCCCTCCCAGCGTTGTTCAGGTGCTGAGATCTGTGCGCGTTTCCCAGCTGGTGGCGCCTCCAGAGCCCATCCTCCCCAAATTAGCATAAGGTTCTCAATTGGGACCTTGAAATCGCACATATCAGGGAAAGGGGGTCGACATTTTAGGGGGCAAACAATGTGCGCAGTGCTTTGGAAATGTCTCTTGTGCTGTCACCATCCCATGTCACACACGGGAAACTGGGGCTGACGGTGCTAGTGATTTTCTTCCCGTTCTTCACTATTTTTAGGCTTTTAAAGACTCTCACTTTTTTTCTTCGTTCTGTGATAGCAAGGAACTTGGGACTGTCATAGCTGTGCTCACACTTGTGTCCTCAAATTCATGGTCAAGCTTTGCCCCAGTGAAGGCAAATGGCAAAGGCTGGGAGGCAGCGGTTGGAGTGGGAAAGAGGGCTGGGAAGATGGGCCGTGTTCACAAAGCACTTGAGAACACACTTGAGTCCCACAGAGCCCTTGGGGGTGGCGACAGGATGAGCTCCCTCCCGAGGGAAGGACCACAGAGCAGTTATTTTCCCCATTCCAGCCTCTGGCATTCAGCTCAGCACCCTGTAGAAGTCCGAGAACAGTGGAAGACCATCGTCCACCCGTGAGGATGGGCCCTCCTTCCGTCCTCAGGGATGGGAGGTTCTTAAAAGCAGAATGTGGTTTTCAAGGAGCAGCACCTTTGGTGACCCTGACAGAGTGGGCACACGTGTGGGATGGATGGCAGACTCTTCCTTTGTGACACGTCACCATGTGATGAGCACATGTTGGCAGATGTTGGCTTGGTGTCTGTTGAATGAATGAGCAGAAGACCATTTTTACTGGGGGAGCTAAGAAAGACCCTCTGTGGTGGCTGTGAAGGGAAGCAGAGGCCCGGGGTCGAGAGGTGAGGCTGGTCCAAGGGAAAAGGCAAATCCTCATCCTGGAAGGGAGTCAGTCACAAGTGGGTGGCTCAGGCAGGACAAGAGGAAGATGTCAGGTGGGCCAGGGGTTCAGACTGCCAGGCAGGCGCATGCAGGGTGTTAGTGGGCAGGTTTGTAAAGAAAGGAGCTGGGGGGGGGCTTCCCTGGTGGCACAGTGGTTAAGAATCTGCCTGCCAGTGCAGGGGACAGGGGTTCCAGCCCTGGCCTGGGAAGGTCCCACATACCACGGAGCAACTAAGCCTGTGCCACAACTACTGAGCCCACACGCCACAGCTACTGAAGCCCGCACACCTAGAGCCCGGGCTCCACAACAAGAGAAGCCACCGCAATGAGAAGCCCGCGCACCACGACGACGAGTAGCCCCCGCTCGCCGCAGCTAGAGGAAGCCCGTGCACAGCAACAAAGACCCAACGCAGCCAAAAAAATACATAAATAAATAAATCTTTAAAAAAAAGAAAAGAAAAGAAAAAGGAGCTGGGAAGAGCAGGGCCAAACCTTAACTTCCTGTGTGTGAAGGCATCAGGACAGGGAGGGAATAAAGAAGGAGGGACAAGAAAAAGAAAGAGAAATAAGAAGGAATGGAGAGGAAAGAGGACACGGGAGAAGGGAAGGAAAGAAGAAGAAAGGAGGAGAGAGGGAGCAGACATGGGAGGGAGCGAAGAGAGAAGAAAGGAAGGAAGAGAAGGAGAGGAAAATTTCCTCCTCTCCTATTAAGGCCGGTAGGACATGATTATTTTATAAATCATCACAGAAGGTGAGGGAAGACAAATAGCAGAAGAACGGGAGCAGCTGGGCTGTGCTCTAGCACGGAAGGAGGGGCCCCATGTATCCATAATGAAGGAGTGAGATTGACAGGAAAAAGATGGGCCGGGCAGAAGAGGATAAATAGTCGCCCCGGCTTATTTGTAACTTTCATTTTTAGGTAAGGATGATTGGCACCTGGATGGCCTAGATGAAGGGGGCCCCCTGATCTTTAACTTTCAGGTCACATGGAGAAAACTTCAAGAAAATGCGCCGACATGGAGATGTCAACGTGAGTGACAGCCCCGCGTGAGGTGCCTTGCACTGGCTGTCTCCTTGGCATGTATCACTTCGCAGCAATGATGACTGCCGTTTGAACAGAAGGACGCCCTTCCCTACCAGGGTCAGGAAACTGACAGGGCCCACCCATTAATAGAAATAACTGTCATTTAAAGTAAAATGCTTGGTGGAAAACTTCAGAAATCTATCAGATAACATGGGGCCTGTGATGGGGGCACCCACGAATCACGGGCACTCAGATACGGCGCGGCGAGTGGCAAACAGTTACATCCGGAGCAGCTCATTCCGCCAGCCGTGTGGTTTCTTCACGCTGACGTGTCAGCGGCTTCTCCTAATTTATTGCCCACCTGTGTCTTAGGAGGCTTCCCTGTGGGACAGTGACGGATGGGATCTGAATGAAAAGATGGATGCCAACGTAGTTTCTGATTTGATGACTTCTTATGGCAAAAGCTCTTTGGTGATGGGGCTTCTTTGGCGAAGATTCTTTCCTGATAAAATAACGAAGCCAGTCGTGCTCCCTGCTGAGAGAGGCTCAAAGCCTAGGACCTCCTCTGAACTTTCATGATGCCTTATTTTTTTGATGCAAATGAAATATTGCATTGAGATATTTGGCTACTCAAGAGGATTATATGATATTTAGGAATTTTTTTCGTGAACACTCAATAAATTTCTTAATTAGAGGGGCCAAAGCTACACAAAAATGTTGGTGCTTGACGATATGCTTGCGAGAAATGGTCCTTTATGGCCTGTGTCTGGGTGTGTGATGTCCGCGGTTTGTGCTGAGGCTGGTGGTGTAAATAAAAAACATAGGTGTTGCGCCCTCCATTGTCTCATGTGATATGATCTTTAGAACAATGGTAAGGTGAGTATTAATGGGGCCCTATTTTACTAGGAGACAACTGAGGTGTGGAATGGTTAAGGACTCTCCCAAGAGCAGCCACCTACCTCAGACTCTAGTAAATGGGGCCACCTTGAAAGGTAGGAGTTATATCCATCACTTTTAGGTGAGGAACCTGAGGCTCAGAGGTTGTGCAGCTGATAAGAATAACAGGAATTCATCCATAGTTTATCATGCTCCAAAACCTACCGCAAAGAGCTTTCAAAGAAGACTGTATCAGTCTTCTTTTGCTCTATAACAAGCCTTCACAAATCTAGTGACTTAGAAAAACACGCATTATCTTACAGTTCCGTAAGTAGAAGTCCACTGGGCTCAGCTGGTCTCGGCTTAGGGTCTCACAAGACTGAAACCAAGGTGTCAGCTGGCTGGGCTCTTACCTAAGGAAGAATCTGCTCATTCAGGTTGTTGGCAGAATTCAGTTTCTTGTGGTTGTAGGACTGAGGTCCCCATGCCCTTGCTGACTGTTGGCTAGTGTTGCTTTTGGCTCCTCCAAGCTACTCTCCAGTCCTTGCATGTGGCCTTCTCCACCTTCAGTCAACAACAATGCATTGAAGCCTTTTTGTGCTTTGAACCTTTCTGATTTCTCTATCTGTCACCAGCCAGAGAAAAGTCTTAGATTATGTTAGGCCCACCTGGATACTCCCCCATCATAAGGTCAACTGATTAGTAACCTTAATTAGAGCTGGAAAATCCCTCTGCCACATCACACACCATGATCACAGTAGTGATAGCTCGTCATATACACAGGCAGGGATTACATGTGAATGAGGGTCATCTTAGAATTCTGCCCACCACAGACCATGGGCTGGGACTGCTGGCCCTTGGGTGCTTCGCGGTGCACGCTTGGTTCGAGAGAACCCATTAACTGTTTTCTCCCAGAAGGCTGAAGCTGAACCTAGTTCTACTCAGGCCACTCATAGTTCCCAAGCAATAAAGGATGGCCTTTATTATGGAAAGAGCACAGACCCAGGGATCTGGAGATCCAGGTTCTAACCCAGGCTCTGCCATTCACTCACTCTGAGACCCTGGGCAGGTGGCATCACTGTGCTCTCTGTAGTGGATAACTGCCTTAGAATCCAAATATGAATGTCTTTTAAGGTCCTACCGTGTACAAACACCCTACGAGGCAATGAAGGTGACCCAGGGAAGTAATGAGGCATGCCGCCTGCTCTCAAGGAGCTTACGACCTTGAGTAGGGATACAGGTCACCAGCCAGAGTCCACAGACCGAGTTCTCCAGCAACACTCAGCCAACAAGTCCTGTTTTCATCCAGCCTCTGCTCCCACGAATCTGACTGAATTACAGTTTACCACCTCGGCTGGGTGCAGGCACTCCCTATGTCACTCTTGTTGTCCAGCCTGCTGGAGCACTCCTTCTGCACCCAGCTGTGGACACAGGCTCCTCCCTTATGTCTACATGGCCATGGAGGCTTGGCGGTAACATCAGGGCCACAGTGTGAAGGAAGAAAACTTTTAAATAGATCCCAGAACTAATGTCTCCTGGAGTCCACTGGTCATGCCCTTGGCAGGGGCCCCCTTTTGGCTCTCTCACTCCTTAGGTGTCCATCGCAGACGGCCACACTTAGCAGGGCCAGCTGGCTCCTCCCAGGAGTGAGGGGATGATTTTGATCATCTTCCTTTAATAAGAATTGATTCAAGGCTGTGTGCTTCCTCTCAGCCCAGAGGAGGAAAGAAACCCAGACCCCTGACTGGTTTCACTGACAAGGTGCAGCTCCGAGCCTGGGAGAGACATTCTGGAACATCAGCACACGGTGTTTAATTGTGTTGTGGCCTCAGCCTCTCCAGCCTTGAGCAGGCTTGGGGCTCCACGTTGCAAGACCACAAGGACACGGACATGTCCTTCCCGCTCCCAAACAGACACACAATCTCTTCCCAGGGACAAGGTCAGCCTCCACTTGTATCTAAGGAGGAAACTGGGGGCCACTTTAAAATTGCAGTTTTCCTCATTTTTAGCCATCAAGTTTTCAGAAAAATAAACATCAGTGTGAGTTCAGCCCCAGAGCACCCAGTTAGCAAACAGAAACATCGGGTGCCATGAAGGAGTGTCCCAGGTCAAACTCCCTGGAAACAGACTCTGAGAGGGAGAGTTGCATGAAGACGTGTCCTGGAGAGTGTCATTGGGAGCTGGATCTCAGAAAGTAGGGATGGGGCAGAAGTGGGCCCACCATGCAGGTGTAGCACAGGCCCCAGACGATCCTACAGGACCTCTGAAGCCAGAATCTGCCCAAATCAAGGGAAATAGGCTGAACTTGGTCTCCCAGCCTCTGCCCGTCACTGGCAGCAGGCTCGCTTGAGGCATGTGACCTTGAGTAAGTCTGTTCTCTGTGGCCAAAGACAATTGCCAGTGAAGGCTGCTGCTGTGAGCAGCTGGGGGATGAATGCTTTCGTCCTAAAGAGTGGAACTGGGCAGAATACCCCAGTATCCACTGCAAGGAGGCACAAAGAGTTACAGAAGGAGAACTCCATTCCAGGAAGGCTTCCTGGAGAAGTAGCATATAAGCAGCCTTTGGAGGACTTGTAGGATTTGGAGGAGGAACCACGTTACAAACAATATGGGGCCAGGATCTGTGCCCACCTGGTAGCCCGCTGTGATTGTGAAGATTGCCCTCAATTCCTTCCATCTCTGGAAAGCAGGAGAATGCTGGGATGCCTGCAGCTCTAACAGGGTTTGACCCCGTGATCTCCCATCCGTCAGAAAAATGCATGGGGAAATAAAAATAATGGAGAGATTAATTAATGGTGCCTGCAGACTTCTTTTTAACCTCCTCCACTTCACCATGTCAATAATAACTCAAGAGTAGACTTTCCCCAGGATATTCCAAAGCATGACTAATTGCAATAACACTGAACACATTTCCCACACTCCATGTTCCCTCCAATTTGGAAACTGATTTTGCCCTTTTCCAGATATATGATGCAAAACGGGTGAGTGCATTTGAACATATTTACATAGTAAAAGCTCAGATGCTAAGACCTGGGCACCTTTAGCCAATCCTATCCTCGGCACTCCTCTAGAAACCAGGCCCAGCAATAGCCTGACAAGTTGGTGCCCTGTTGGGGCGTGAGGGCAGAGACCCCTACTTCTGTTTATTAAAATGCCTTTTGAGAATCTAGAATCACATATGCAAGATTTCTTTTTCTGAAAGTAAATTTTGCCCCTAAGACATTCACACTGCTTTTTTAAGGGTCATGAAAATACATTTATTGTCTAATTTTTATTTAACTCCTGCAACGTGAGCCTCTTGGGCCGTGTATGAGTCCAGTGAGGACCAGGCGGTTTATGTGGCCCTGTGGGAGGTGATGCAGGTCTGGAACACATCAGGGACACAGACGACTTGCAGACTGTGCTTACCACATGCCTGTCAGGCCAAAGCACCAAAGAAGGAAGCCTGCCATGCGTTTATTTTGTGCCCCAAGCAAGGTACTTACGTAGATTACCAAAATGGCCATCAGTTACTTGACTTCCTCCATCTACCTCCGTGGATCGTCCCCTCCCACGCTGGCTCTAGGCTGGCCTCATGTCTTTCTTTGGCTACTGGGACATTAGAAAACAAGTCAGTGAAGGCAGAAAGAGCGCCTGCACACTGGGGACTGCTCTTTTTCTGCCTTTGGAACCAGGCTATCCACATGTAGACAAACCCCAGCTTGTCTGCTGGGTGAGGAGACACATGGCTCAGGCATCTCTACTGCCCAGCGATGGCCAGCCAACCACCACACAGGTGGGCGAGCCTATTTCAGACCGGCCAGCCTCCAGCTGACCTGCGAGCTGACCATGGGTGCCTAGCGGTCTCAGCTGAGATCAGCTCACAAGAGTCCATCTAGCCCAGCCCAGGTTGCTGACAGGCAGCATTGTGAGCTGAATAAATGGTGCCATTTAGACGCTAAGTTTGAGGGGGCTTTGTTATGTAGCAAGAGCTAGTTGATTCAGTCCTAGCCCTCAGTCTCTTCGTCTATAAAGCAAAGAGAAATTACTTACTTCATAGGGTTTCTTGAAGCTGAACCGAGTCCTAGCCCATGAGTGGTGATCAGAATTTGCTTGCTCCATCCTTTTCTGCAAACGATGAGATGTTGTGAATTGGCCCCAGTTCTTTACTCCCCTCTCCCACCACATTCTTGTCATGGCCCTTTTGGGGGAGTGCTGACTTTGGGCTTGGCCTTGTGACTTGCTCTCGTCAGTGACATGTGGGCAGAAGTGACAGTGACTGGTTTTGAGCCTAGACCTTGGGAGACCTGGGGTGTTTCCACAGGCCCTCTAGCCCCTGCCATTGTCATCGGAGGAGTATCCTCTAGATCAGCCCCAGATTGCAGGAGGAGGAGGAGAGACAGGTCCTTGCAGAGCTACCTTGAAATCTCCCCCAACCAGAGCGGTCGGAAGCAGAGCTCAGCCTAGATTAGTCGACACCAGTTCACCTACACGTTGGTGAGGATAAATCATTGTTGTCTTAAGCCACTGAGGTTTGGGGTACTTTGTTACACAGCATTATTGGGATAATGGCTACCTGATGCATACAGGATCCAAATTCACTGACCACATTTGAAAGGCTTTGTGCTGGACAACACTCACAGGTGTTTGGAATCAAGGCCAAAGGAGAGGAGGTATAGCAGGGGCTGGCCCCTTACTTCTGCCATGTATTTGTTACCCGTGAAAATGCTCGTTGACCCCTGCAGACCACTCTGTTGGGAGTAGCAGAACTGAGAACGACAAGCCTTTCTACAACTGACAGACAATCTGCCTTGTGTCAAGGGCTGTGTAAACACTCTACATGCACCAGCCCTCCTAACCCTCAAAACAGCACTAAGAGGTAGGTACTAGCCATACCCGCTCCCCAAGTCAGGAAACAGAAGCAAGTGGGATTGAGAAACACAGCCAAGGGCAGGAGAGCCACGAACTGAAATCCAAGACCCAACCTCCGCAGTGTCTCCCACCTGACCACAACTCAGCAGCCTAATTCCACTTGGTAAGCCCCAGATCTCCTGGGTTTCAGCTGCAGCCAGACTCAGCTAGTGCTCTGTGCTTATTGTCCAGACCAGCAGCACTGTTGCCTTGAAATACAACATTTCGGTTTATGAACTCAAGAATGCCTTTGTGCAGGAAAACGTTTCCTTATGCCCAGATTCTGCATTCATAATGGGTGTTCCACAAATCACTTTTTTTCCTCTTTTCTTTTTTAGAAACCTTTATGCAAGTGTGCAGCAGAGTACTCATTTCTGTGTACACATTTAATTTTCACACCTGAGTTGGTTGCAACTTCAAAAAGAGCAGGTATTGTCAGGCAGAGAGGAGCCTCTGTGAATAGCTAGTGAGATATGGAAATTTCCTGTGACAGAACATCACATTGGAACCCTGGCCCTCTTTTCACGCTTTTCTCTTGCACAGATGATCCTACCAGTAGGGGATCGTATAATTTATCTGCCAAACTGGGACACCTGTAAGAGTGAAAAGGGGCTGGGAAAACAGGTGTAAACTGGGACTTTTCTGGGCAAACCAGTGTATGTGGTTGCCCCCCCCAATCAGGGAGCTTTACAAAAATAATGATAACTAACCTTTGTAAAGGACTTTATGGTTTACAGAGCCATTTCACCTGCTCTGAGAAGCATTATCAGAGTTATTACTTTACAGGTGAGAAATCTGAAACCCTAGAGTTTTAAATGCCTGTGAAAAAGCATGCACCCAGCAAAGTGGGGCCTTGAATCTAGGTTTCTAACTCCAGATCGGATTCTCTCTTCTACAGCATTTTGGTGGGTCCTTAAAATCGTTGTCCATGGCCTGTACATAGAAGTCACTTGATAAATGTTTGTTGAGTGAATGCATGAACATAACAGCCAAAAAATAACAAGTAACACAACAAAATCTTGTGATTTTGTGAAGGGCTCAGAAGTAGTTTGTAATGTACAAAATGGCTCTGTTCCCTTGGAACTTCTCTGAAATCTCCTAATAACTTAATTGCTCCTTAATAAGAAGGGATTCTGCCAATACCCCCTTCTGCTCTGGGGTTGCTAGAAAAGGGTACTTTGTTCTTTCCAGCGTGGGAGGATTTGGTTGAGCTCTGTAATCAGCAAAGTGGGAATGATGTCTTTTCCATGTGTTCTCTGCCTCCCCTCACCCCCTCCAGCTATCCTTTCCTTCTTTTGAATTTTGAGATGCACTTTTATTCGTGATGCCCGCCTTCTACCCAGTGTCAGAGGGAGTGCTGCTACCTTTTATGAAGGCTTTGAAAGGCTTCCTCTTCCTCTCCAAGTTTCCACTGAGGCTGTGTTTGCTGTAAACACTTAGGAGATTAGTTAAGTGGTGTAATTCCCCAAGCACTTCTTTCTTACATTAGCCTTCATTTTTCTGGAGAAAAACGCTTTCATTCCTAGGACCCGGAGACAGCAGGGAGTGAGGTGAACGGTATAACCTACTAAAATGTTTTGGCCACGGCATTCCATGGATATAGCTTTTCCTGATTTTTTAAACAGTAATGTTTTCTAGAAATAAGCTCACAAGGAAGGAAAGAGCTCTGATCTCTCTGCGCTTAGCCCTCAGGGCTTCTGTGGCGACCTTCTCGGCTCATCATCTCTGGCAGTTTACCAGGTATCTCAGAGACCTGCTTTGATCTTCAGGAAGACCTTTCTCTGCCTTCTTGGATTACCCAAGCCACCCCGCCTACTCTGACACAGTGTGGTAAAGTCCTTAGCAGAGGACTTGAGGGCACAGTTGACATTCCTCTTAGAACCGGACAAGGGAGCACAAGTTTGGGTTCAGCCCATACCTGTGGTGTCAGCCTTCGCTGTCCAACCAGATAGTGTGATTGCAGGACGTGTACAGGGTGTTCAGCATGTAGGAGACCGAATGTGGCTGTCAGCATTTGTCAAACAGGCTCTGAAGTAAAAATAGAAGCAAGGGGTCCCCCACCCCAGAGCTCTTGAGCAATCTTGTCCCCACAAAGTGTAGATGTTCCTCACAGACCCCCAGCTTCCTGACCTTTGCCTCTCCTGCCCCAGCCTCCTATAGAAGCCTGTCTGCCAGCTACTGGGGTCCAAAGGGCTTTTGAGGTCGTGTCCCCTGGAGTCAGCTTTGAGGTGCATTAGTCAGGTTCTCCAGAGAAACAGAACCAATAAGATAGATAGATAGGTATAGGTATAGATACAGATAAAGATACAGATATAGGTACGAGGAGATTTATTACAGAAATTGTTCACATGATTATGGAGGCTGAGGCCCGAGATTTGCTGTCTACAAGCTGAAGAACCAGGAAAGCTGGTGGTATAATTCTGTCTGAGTCCAGAGATCTGAGAACCCGGGGGGCTGATGGTGTGAGCTCTGGTCCAAGTCTGAAGGCTCAAGAAACAGGAGAGCCAGTGTCCAAGGGCAGGAGAAGATGGATGTCCCAGCTCATGCAGAGAGAGAATTTGCCCCTCCTCTGTCTTTTTGTTTTATTTGGGCCCTAAACAGATGGGATGATGCCCATCTGCGTTGGGAGGGGTGCTTCTCTTTATTCTGTCTGCCAACTCAGACATTAATCTCTTCTGGAGACACCCTCGCAGACTCACCCAGAAATCGTGTTTTACCAGCTATCTGGGCCCCCTTAGCCCAGCCGAGTGCGCACACACAAAATAAGCCGTCACAGATGTACGCGCGCTCCAGAACTCCCTGCAGGACTGGGCTGGGGCTGGTAGTGTCCCTGAAATTGTCCCATTGCCACCTGGGTCCCCAGGAGCACTCCTTTCGTATATCACTCACACGAATTCTTACCCTGGACGAACCTAACCTATAGCTCCGGTTTGTAAGAAAAGTGCATGTTTGCAGGAAGTGAGTATTTCGGCAGGAATCTCTTGGGAAGGGAGACCCCTTTATTTTTGAACAGAGTGTTTGCTCAGGGAACTCCAAAGTATGAATTTCTCCATCAGCACATATGCCCTACAGGCTATCAGCCTCTAACATGACAGTCCATCTGCAGGTAGCACCAAGGGTTGGACGGCGCCTTACACACCTGCACGTACCTTCACGGCTGAGTCTGTTTGCTCACTCATTCAGTGGTTCGTGTATGTGCTGAGGGCACAGGACCGTATACTCCTGGACCTGTCCTTGGTGTAGGGACACAGACAAGTTCAGACCCACTCCCAGGGCTCCAGGGGTGCACAGTGCGGGGAGACAGACAAGTAGCCAGCGTGACTTGAAGGGGAAGGAAGCGCTGCGAGCACAGCACGGCCCGTCTCCCCCACCTCACTGCTCCCTGAAGGCGGAAGCCATGTCTTGCTTATCTTTGCATCTGCCTGCCCGGCCCAGCGCCCTCACATCGGGAGGAGCCGACAAAGGAGGGGCGCCCCTCCTGGACCATGCGGGGTTGGGTGGGATGAGGGTGGTCGGAAAGTCTTCCTGGGGAGCTGACGCCAAGTTGGCCACAGCTGGGTGAAGATGGATGAGGGACAGAGTTGTACCCAGAGGAAGCAGCAGGCTGTGAGATGCAGGCCCAGTCTGTCCTAAGAAATTAGCGCAGTGGGGCGATTCCGAGCCCCGGGGGCAGGAGAGAAAGCAGCACACACCCAACCAAGCACGTGGAGCCTCTGGGTTGCAGATTAGAGTGGGGAGAAGTGGGAACATAGAAACCGTTCAGCAGGTTGGGAGCAGGAGAGGATAAAAAAACACTACAGGGTCAGGGCTAAAAACGAAAGCGCTGCATTTTTAGAAAGCATGACGTCCCAGATGCAGAAGTGGTTAGAATTGGGGTGAGTGTCTGCATCTCCGGAGGCGTAATTATGAGTTCCTTTGAAAAGGTGCCTACTGTGTGTTTAGGCCGTGAAGACGCCCAGGGCAGTGGGAACCGGGAGAGCAGGGCTCTGGTCCCAGCCCTGTCACCGGCCCTCAGTGTGACCTTGGGCAAATCATGTGGCCTCTCAGTCTTTAGATTAAGTAAGCTTTAAATTCACTTCTGGCGCTAACATTACAGGATCCAGTTTGAACCCCTCATTTCTCAGGGAGGAAACCACGGGGCCAAGTGATGGTTTGGGGCCACGTCTGGGGGGACACATCCACCTAGAACATGAGGTACAGCCTTCCTCCTCCCAAGGCTGACCACTTTAAACGTCTTAACTTTCTGCAAAAAAGAATATCAGCAGAAAGACCTGAGGGCTTTTGAGGAAACCAAATGAGATAATGCAGGTCAAATACTTCTAAAATAAAGTGCCCTAGCAATGGAAGATAGCAGTAGGAGTGACTGCAGTGGTAATAACAGAGCCGTTTGTGAGCTTAACGGGCCAGACCCCGGCTTGTCCTAGCCTACTGAACCCTCCCCCCGCCACACACACAAACATTCACACCACACGAACACTCTTAATACACTACGTTACTTATGTGGCATACTTAGTATCTCCCCGCCCACCCCAAAAAATCCCCATTCTAAAAATATCCAGTGGTCCCCATAATACCCTCCATCCTTTCAGATAGGGTTGCCCCTACCTAGCCTCTCTGACCACTAAGGTCAGTGAAAGGGCAGGGGATTCATGAGCCTGTGTTCTTGAGTCTAAGCTCAGCAGCGTGAAGCGCAACATTTCAAGGCAGCAAAATCGAGCTGGAGGCAGAAGTCGGGAGCGGCAGCGAGCAGCGAGCACAAGGCCTGAAACGGGTGCAATGACTAAGTCACCCAGCAGAGGAAAGACTTTTACAGCCAGAATAGGATAAGCTTTGATTTAACTTTATTACATTCAGGGAGTTATGAAAATGTCTTTGGTTGGGTTAGAAACCAGATATCTTAAGTCTTGGTGAAATTTACAAAACGAATTCCTGGTTACACAGGTAGTTTAAAAATTACCCAGTACCTCTATTCAAAAAGAAGAGATTAGAAGAATTCTGATCTGTCTGTACAGTCCTGGGGATCTCACTGCAGCCCCTCTATGCACACAGGACACTTGTGTGCCATTTCCACACCGGCCACAGAGGAGAAAGTCCAGGGGCACCGGCTCACCATGTCTTGTGTCCACTCCCGCTGGGGAGCTCTACTGCTCCACAGGCGTGTGCAATGGAAACAAGATATCCATGTGCGATGCTTCCACCCTGTCACCTGCCACAATCCACACCCCCCGCCTCCCCCTTACATCCCTTGTTCCTCTTCTCTTTGTCCTCCAGGGGAGAGTTCTGCCTTTCCCCACGTGCTGGATAGAGAGATGCAGGCTGCAGTGGTGAGAGGGAAGAGGGACTCGGTAGCAGGAATAGACTCAAAAGCCACGTGGCTTAAGGATCTGGGACACTTGGAAGCAGAATTTTGAGAGCGAAGTGTTTATAGTCTGAGAGCCCCTGCAGGGACTGTGTAAAAACTGGAGAAAAAGGGGAGGAAGAAAAAGGGGGTTTTCAGAAGTGTTTCTAGATACTGTAATTTGGATTTCCTCCGATATTCTTGCAGAGGAGATCGGAGTTATTTGTAATCGTTTGTTGTTGCTTGACAGTTTCTAACATGACAGTATCTGAGAGTAGACGGTGTGAGGCCGCAGGACTTACTCAGGTTATCCACGGTTGTCTTGGAACAGTTGGAGCAGCTTCCAGGGCTACTGAGGTTGTTTTGCTACCCTGCATGTGAGGAGCTGTGGACCAATTAAGAAATACTTGAATGTGAGTTGAATTGTATGAACAACCAGCTCCCTCTTGCTTTGTCTCTGTCCTCGGAGGCCAGTCTGGTTCCTCCGGCGGCTGTGGAACAGACTCTTTCCATTTTATCTACTTGACCATTGCTGCTGCCTTTGTGTATCTGCGGAACATGAATGTGAACATACCTGCTCAAGAAATCCCCAAGTTCACGTTATGTCTGGTACATATCTGAGATATTTTCAAGACCCCTAGAGAAGGAAGAAAAAGTGAAAGAAAGGAAAGAAAGAAGGCAAGATAAGAAGAAAAGAAGGAAGACAACATTGTCCACCTGCCCTGAGCCAGGCACTAGGTCTGATACTTCGCACACTGAATGCTCTTTAATCCTCCAATAACCACACACTCATGATTTACTACCCCTAGTTTTGTTTTTTTGTTGGTTTTTTTTTTTTGCGGTACGCGGGCCTCTCACTGTTGTGGCCTCTCCCCTTGTGGAGCACAGGCTCCGGACGCACAGGCTCAGCAGCCATGGCTCACAGGCCCAGCCGCTCCGCGGCATGTGGGATCCTCCCGGACCGGGGCACGAACCCGTGTCCCCTGCATCGGCAGGCGGACTGTCAACCACTGCGCCACCAGGGAAGCCCTACTACCCCTAGTTTTTGAGGAAACTGAGACTCAGAGAGGTTGAGTAACTTACTCAACCAGTAAGTGGAGAGATTAAAACCCAGTTCTACTTGCTTGACAAATCTGACCTCTTTACAGCAGGGCACTGGCCTGTCCAAGCCTCGTGCCATCCTGCCAATCTGAGCCTCTCTGAACAAGCCAGTCGTCCGTGTGCTGCAGAGTTCTGTGGACTGAGAAAGATGAGGTCCTAGGAGTTCCTCCAGGTGAGAAACCTGCAGTCCTACAAGTTGAGTCCCAGCTCCCTGAGGCCTGGCTGGACCTGACCTATAGGAGCATAAAAGCAAGGCCTTGGAAGGATGTCCAGGCCCCAGCATCCTTGTGCCATTTGGAGACAGTGTGGTCCAGTGGGAATTGCTGAGAACCAGGAGAACTGGGCTCCACTTTATGACCCTGGGGAGTCAAACTCAATGAACCTCAGCTTTCTATTTTGTAAAATGGAAAAATAATATTTATTAAACCCTTCCAAAGCTGTTAAAGAATAAAATATATACTAGATGTGAAAGTCTACATAAAAGAACAATACAGGAAGAATACAGAATGTTTGCTTCGGTTATGGTTACATCTCATACAGTATTAAAGAATAAAATATATACTAGACGTGAAAGTCTACCTAAAAGGACACTACAGAGAGAATACAGAATGTTTGCTTCGGTTACGGTTACGTCTCACACAGTAATAGGGTTTCTGCTTTGTGTGGTTTCACATTCCTGTGAAGTAGGCGGGGCAGGCATTTGTGTCCCCATTTAGCAGGTGTAGAAACTGAGGCTCAGGACGTTCCACGATTGATAGATGATAGGGGAGCCCTTGTCTTCTGAGTCCTCATGGCCTGATTCTCCCTCCCTGTTGCATCCAGCACCTGTCTGCTCTGTCCAGGCCCATCACCTGCCTAAAACATCCTGAGTTGACAAAGCCTTTCAAGGCTGACGTTTGGTCCACTTGTGGTCCAAAATGTCACCCAAAGGGGCTACCAGCTGTGGCTGAGCACCACCAGACTCAAAACAGAAAAGGAGTGTGTGCCTGGCCCGTTATGTTATCACTCATAGGAAGGAAAAGCCACTAAAAGAACTTGTACTGCTGGTGGCAGGGTGCAGTGTCACCTTCAGACAAGAGGGAAAGGTAACAAATGTGAATACCCCTCAGTAGGGCTCAGCAAATGAATTTACTACCTCCAATCTCAAAGTGTTGGTCTCGTTTCCGTGGAATAACATTCATTTCAGTTTGATGGATGAGGTATAAATCAACTTCTCTGTATTTGCTGGGTGTACTATACTGTTTCTTTAAAAAAAAAACTGTTTGAAAGGTAATTCTTCCCAGAACTGGATTAATGACTGCATGCCTCCTGTTACCAGGGTTTGTAAGACGAGGATTGACAGCTGTTGAGTGCTCCCCAGCTGAGAATGGTTTGTTTAACAAACACGGCAGGACACTTACACGTTCCCCTGGCTGCTTGTTCTCATTCCCATCTCGTAGAATGGCACTGTGCCCACTCACAAGCCATCAGCTCCCTGCCCTTGGGCAGAGGTGCCAGGGAATTGGGGCTGTAAACTGGCGTCGAGCAGAACACAGAGGATGCTTGGCTTTTCCTTTTCCTGAAGTTACTCGGTGCCCCCAGCAACCCAGGACCCCTGCATCCTCTCCATGTGCACTTTCCCAGGCTGGCACCTGAGTATTACAACAAGATTCTGAACAAGCAATAGTCACCAGTGTGTACTGAGTATTTATTATGTGTCAGGCATGGGTTAAACACTTGAGATTCTTTCTCTCACTTAAGCTTCACAGCAACTTTCTCAGGTTTTCAGATAGATGATATTATTACCCCCATTCTACAGATGAAGAAGTGGAGGCTCATAGAGTTTAAATAACCTGTCCAACATCTCCAAGTTGTAAGCGACAGAGCTAGCAGAGACCCAAGGGCAGGACCAAACAATTCACAGGTAGGAAAATTCAAGTGGCAATAAACATATGAAAAAGTTGAAGATTGGAATAAGTTAAAATGAAAGCAACACTGGTTTACCATATCTTATCTGTCAAATTAGCAAGCAAATAAATATTTCTTATAATAATACCCAATGCTGATGTAGTGAATTAGAGGTAGCCACAGATTCTGTGACATTCCTCCCACTGAGAAATGATGTCTTGGAACCCTCTCCTTGAACCTGGGTGGGCTCCGTTTTGACTACAGAATATGACAGAAGTGTTGCTGTGCCTTAAGACCCTGGCAGCTTCCACTTCCTGTCTCTGGGAACCCTGGCTCCCCTGTGGCACCCTGAGCCACCCTGTAAGAGGTCTGACTGCCCTGAGACCACACAGAGATGGGGAAGGATCTGACAGAGCCCAGCCTTCCAGCCACGCCTGTAAGCGTGTGGGACACGTGGGGAAGCCTAACCGTAACCCTAAACCTCCAGACAAGACCAGCTGCCAGCTTAACACCTCCAAGAAACCCCAGTCCAAAATACTGGAGTTTCGCCCCTTTTAAGAATATTTTATTTATCTTTTGAGATTATATATTCATTATTGCTGATCTTATACAATCACTTAGACATAAAGATTTCCAAGGACCTCTCAGAAATGGCAGTCCTTAGAGGAGCCCATGCAGGGCAGAAGAACTGGCTGGCTGAGCCCTGACTGAATTCCTGACCATTGTCGGAGAATAAAATGCCTATAACTTTAATTGCTTACTTTGGGGATGGTTTGTTCTGGAGTGGTATATAACTGGAAAAGCTGGTGAACTGGAGTGTTGAAAGCACTCTCAAACCCTGTGGGAGCAGGAAACACTGAGGAAAACATTCTAGAAAGCAATTTGGTAATGTGTACCTAATTAGGATTTTAAGGTATTTGTTTCCACTGATTCCATTAGATTCCACCATTCCAATAGATTGAGGAATCTGTTCTGAGCAAATAATTCAAAGTGTGGGCAATACTTTATAAAGATTTCATTTCAGCTTTATTTATATTAACATAAAATTGAACAATCCAAATATCAAACGTGATGGGTATTTAAGTTATCGCATAATCAAACAATGTCACATTCGGTGGTGTTTTAAAAAGCGTTTTTAATGACAGTGGAAAGGACTCTAAATTGTTTTTAATAGTGCTTGACAGTGTTAAAAATACGTACATACATGAATGCTGTAAAGAAATATGCCAAAAATAATAATCATAGTTACCTCTAGGTAATGAGATTATGGTTGATTTCCCCCCCTAATTTTTCCAACGTTTCTCTACTTCCCAGATTGTTTATAGCGAGACTGCTTTACTTTTTTCTTATGAGAAAATAAAGTAAAAACAAACAAAAACAAAAAAAGGAGGAGAAAAGCCTTTGAAATTAATACCAAGAGACTCCTGAATGTTGGGTGTGCACTGGGGTGGAGAAAGACTTTCACCCGAATACAAGCTGTAAGATATGCAGGTTGACATTTGAAGAAAGACACTGTCTTTCCAAGGATACCATGAATTTACACTTAATCTGTAAAGGTTTGAGCAAAGAGATCCAGTGAAGTCCTATGGGATAGCGAGAGCTGCCGGGTCCACACATCCCCTCCTTCAGGAAGCCCCAATCCACTGGCCCACCCCAAGTAGAACATGATCCACTCCCCAATCCCAACCTGATTCTGAATTTCCAAAGCACTTGATCCGTCTTATTCATTTAACCCTGTTTAGTGAGCGTTGTCTCCTGCCAGACTCTGTGCTCGGCACTGAGGTCCAAATTGTGGAGCCGGCTCTTGCCTTCAGGACTTTTACAATCTAGTCTCAAGGCCCCAGCACCTTCTAGATTGTACCAGATGCTGCACCCATGGCTTCTCTCCTCCGTTAGCCTGCAAGGTGTCTGACAGCAGAAGCGTCCAAATCAGACCCTCCTCCCTGTTGCCATGGTACCGAGGCTGGGGCTGGGCACATAGCAGGCACCTGTCAAGCATCTCTCTGTGGAAGGAACGGCCCTGCCTCGAAGGCCCTGCCCACTTCTCTGTATTGTCATCAGAGTCAAATATGATAAAGTACACAGCGTGTGGTGTAAATGGCAAACTAACAAGCGGGAAGAGCAGAGTTATTAATTACACAGAGCGCAAAACACTGAGCATTTTCACATAAGGGGAAAGTATTCCCTGATCTGCATTTGTCTGGGAAGCAATTCTGCCTTCTAAATAAGACTTTCTTGTTCCAGAAAGTGGGAGCAGAGAAGATAGATCGTCAGTCTCCAAGATGTCAGCTCCCAGGCAGAAGCTGATGAGAGCGCACGTCTGAAGTCTTGATTGCCCCTGCTATTGTTCTGTTGTGGCGGCCTTTAATAACAGCCTTGATGAAAAGGGTAAGTGTCATGAGCAAACGGCAGGGACTGATGAAGTTCCACGAGCATTATTGCATGCCAGAGATAACACTTATTTTCCCTTTGTATCTGTGAATATTTCCAAAGGCATAATCCCTTCTTATAGTCTTAAATCTTTTGTTTATAAGGAGAGCACTGAATCATAAAGATAAACAGAAGGGCAGACATGGGAGCACTGGCCCTCCACCTGTCACGTGCCTGAGTCCCACCTCCAGGGTCTGTTCACAGTGCGCGTATACACCCCACCCAGAGAACCTTACTTAGCAGGTCTTGGGGGGCAGGGGTGAGCATGAAATTCCCATGCAGGTGGTCCCAGGTCCTCAGGTTGAGAAACTGTGATGTGGGGGTGTGCCGATTTGGGGGGGTCTCCAGAACTGAGCTGGTTAGAGGGATGGGGAACAGAGTGGGAAGAAGTCAGCTGAGGTTTTCTTATAAGATTTTGTATATTCACTTATTTGTTTATCCATTTCTTCATCTAGTTTACATAAACATTTAAAACCAATTACATGCCAAGAAAAAGACTGAAACAACCTAATGGAGGTCCCTGGCAACCTGAGGGACATTCTATAGGGCAATGGGAGCACAGGCCAGTTTGCTGAATAAGAGGAGGTGAGGAAATGGGCCCCATGAGTGCTGGGGACTTTTCTATGAAGATTGGTTTTGGAGAGGAGGGTAGGAGAAAATGAGAGAGAGAGAGAGAGAGAGAGAGAAAAGGGGAGGGGAGGGGAGGAGAGGAGAAGAAAGGGAAAGGAAAGGAAAGGAAGGATGGGAAGACAATAGACAGAAGAGGAATCCAGAATTTTTAAAACATGGGTTGAAGGATGGAGGACTTGAGTGTATTTAACTGTTGATGGGAAGGGACCAATAGGAAAGGAGAGGCTGATGATCCAGGTAGAAATAGTCCTCGGAGAGAGTCCCTCAGAAGGGGGGATGGGTTAGGATCCAGGGCCTGGGGGAGGGACTGGCCTGAGAGTAAAAGCTGATCTGCATCTTAGCATAGTGGTTAGACAGTGGTCACACGCTGGTTCTGCCACACACTGTGAGTGTGGCCCTGGGCAAGGGTCTCAACCTCTGTGTCCCTCAGGTCTTTGCCTGTGACGTGGGGCTGACTCGAGCACCTACATCATCAGGTTATCATGAGGGTTAAGTAACATATGTAGAGATTTCATGTTAAGCAGTCCGTAAGCATTATCTGTTGTTGGTGTTATCATTAAAACAGGGGAACAAGAGGAGAGGATGGATGAAGTCAGGTTGGTCTGAAGGGCTGGTCATATTCCTGCCTGAGGGCTTCTGTTTTCTCTGTCAACTGGGGGGCAAGGTCACCTGCTGAGAGGAGAGGCCACCCTGGCAGAGTTGGGCAGACATTTGAGGAGGGGGCCAAGATTCAAAGTGGTCTTCACTGAGCGCTGGAGAGGGAGTCATCCCCTCAAAGGCTGTGGGCTTCAGGGGCAGTGTTGAAGCCCAGCTGAGGTTAGGTGCGCCAAGTCCAAGCTCCAACCTGCCCCAGGTATGACATCACCAAGGAGCAGCCCAGGGCCCGACAGGGAGCTGGCACAGAGTTGGGTGCGTCCAAGGTGGGGCCTGTGCGGCAGGCACCACGGACAGATGAGTCCCTTTGCTTCCACCCTCTCTGGCTTCGTTCTGCTCTGCAGCTACAAGTGTGCGTTCTCCCCAGGCAGCAAACCCGCACTTGGGTCACTCGCGACAAGATGTGCAGATGGCGCAGGTTGAATCACGTATCCTCTGGGCAAACGACTCCTGTGCTCAAACCACAGTTCTGAGTTAGGTGCATTATCCAAGGGCTTGGGAATATGTCCACAAAGTGAGTAAACAATCACATCATGATACCAAAATGAAGTTCTTATTCTATCACAGGAGGCAAGTTTGACAGTGATACCATTTCCTTAAATTAAATCTTTTAAATTTCTTTTCATGTGCAATTAGATGCTCCTATGTCAATAACACCCAAGAAATGCTTGGTATAACTCTAGCCCTCAGACTCTTCAGGACAATGGCACTAAGTGACGTGACATAGACTGGCAGCTTCGGAGCTGTGTAACAAGCATGACTTTGTGCACACAACTCCTAAGGGCTGGGATGAAAGCTTTGTCTCCTCCAACATCTAAACTATAACATCTGCTCGACAAAAAACGTCTGATTGGATGATTCTTATGGAACAAAGTCTAGTATGTCAAACACACCCTCCACTCCATTTCAAAAGAGACTTCACTGCTCATCACTTAACCTTAGACTAATAACATTCAATATGGTTCATCTATGTTTTCAAAACACACAGAAATGTTTAATTAAGCAGCGGATATCTATCTTTTTTCCTTCAAAAACAGCTCAAATGAGGTCCATCAAAACGTGATTTTAATTTGATCACCTGCCTTTTGAACTCAAGTCTCTCCATCTCCAGCAAACTGTGGGGTTGAGGCAATTATCTGAATTATTCAGGAAGCAGAATTTTAGCCTAAATCATCACATTCCTAGAGAACAAAGAATATCTGTCAGTTCAGCCGAAAAGCAGAAAAATTGAACACTTTGCTCTTTTTCTACATGAAATAGCATATATGCTGCCTTATTTTCTCTGAGCTAATTGGCTAATGAATTCTATTTGACCCTGTACAAAGAGGGAGAAAAATCTTAAGAAGATGAAGCCAAGAAGTTAAAGATTCCTTCTCTTTGCAAAAGTTGGAAGAGATCTATATTTACGAAAGGTTATTCTGCTTCAAGTTTCTGGTGCCAAATTGGAACTTTCTGAAGAATGGTCTTCAAGCCTTTTCTTAGTTCTCCAGTAATATTTCAGCTCAGTTAGCTGCATTCTCCATTCATACCTTCTCACCTGAAAACTTCCATAAATATAGAATGAATTGTAGAGAATTATTTTATATTCAATTTTCTGTTCTTTACAAGTGATGTAGAGAATACTTTATAAACTTTAGTGACTCACGGAGCTAACACTAAAATTTATAAATTATGCTGCTTCACTGGTGACAACATAATTTAGGATGAAAACCAGCTTTGTGTAAAAAGCATGTGACCCTAGAAATGGTGAATTTAGCCAGAAGCACTGGATATCCTATTCTATTCATTAAAACAAAGTTTCCTCCTGAGGTGAGTTTGACTTTGAATGAAATCAAATAAACCCACGCTGGAGGAAGGGAAGTGCTGGGGTGGATTGTATAATTGTTTATGCCTTTTCAGATAAAACAACAGATCACCAATTAATTAGGATCTGAAAGAACAGAAGTACTCCAGGCATTTCTAATTTTGAAATTCTCGAAGTGTGAGTCCTTTTAGACTCAGAGTATGGCAACACAGTATGCTCAGAAAAAAGGCCGGGTGGAGTCTGGGTCTCTGTCCTGGAGTTTGTCTGAAGGAAGGAACAGGAGGGTGAGATTATGTGCACACTGGAACCCCCTCGGCTTGGTCACCGCCTCCCCCCAGATGACTGAGCCATCAGCTGATTCATCTTGATTTCGATGCTGCTGACACCTGCTCTGAGTGCCTGTCCTGTTTCCATGGTAACCAAGGGAAAGGATCCTTGTCCACATACTTTGGGAACCTCATTAAATCAGGCAGCAGGACAGCAGCTGTGTTCTCCATGCGTTACTCTGACAGCCATGGACAAATTTTATGATGCTCAGGTGATTTTGGGTGCTTTCTAGGCCAGACTGTTGAGCATGTGTAGATAGTGAGACAGATGGCAGAATAAATAAATATTGCCAGAGTGTTTAATACGCACAAAATTTCTGAAAGGTGCGAACCAACAATCGTAATTTTACTGACTGAGGTAATTTAAAGCCAAATAATAAATACTAAGGGGATGGGAAACTCTTGGAAAATGTTAACTTGAGGTGCTCTTCTGATGATAGTAATCTCTTAGAAAAGCAGCACTTCACAAGCATCACGAATATGGTTGTAAGGCAGCTGGTGCCCCAAATGTGAAGTCCTGAAGTACAGAACCTTCCTTTTCCTCCTTAACCATCTTATTATTTGCTGGATTCAAAAAAATCTGAAGGAAAGTCCTTTAACACATACACGCACACACACACACACACACACACACACACACACACACACACACACGGGTATAGATGCTTGATTAAACCAAGAATTCAGTCCAAAGCCCAATTTATACCAAATATAAATTGGTATAATTTGGTGACATGCAGATTTTACAAATACTGAGTCAAGAGCCAGATTTTTCCCACCGCTTTTTACCCCTAAGGGTGCTTGAAGATACACGTTCAGTTGAAAGGAGTCTGGGATAGCTTGACTAGCCCAGAACAAACATGTCTTGCCAATTTCCAAAGATAATCCAAAAATCTCTTCAAGCTGAGGATGGCAGAGCAAGAGTTAGATTAAGCAGTTTTAATGGAGATGACCAACAGCCAGGAAGAGAGTCCCAGGGCTTCTGTTGCTCTCATGCAGCGGGGAGTAGCTGCTTCTTCCCCAGATCTAGAGCCAGAATCCCGGGGATCCAAGCCCTGCCCGGCTGCCACCAGAGGCGTGGCCTTGGGTGAGTTGTCTGACTTACCACTGTTTCCCCTGTAAACCAGAGACAGTAATGGTCCCCTCCTCCTGGGTTTATTTTGAGAAGGTAATGAATTCATCTCTGACAAGTGCTTAGACCAGTGCCTGGTGCTGCTCAGGGGATAAACAGTTGGAGTTTTCCTCCTGCTATTGCCACACTGCACGAGTATTGTTTAATTCATATGCTAATTCCAATTTTCCCATGTAGCCGTTACAAACAAATGGTCTGGCTTTGAAGAACGTCAGACCTGTGCCTGAACCCCTGATCTAGTGCATACTCACTAGCTGTGCCATCTTGTGTAGCGACTTAACCCCCCTGAGCCTTGGTTTGCTCACCTGTAATAGCAGAACCCACCACCCAGGGGTTCCGAGGATGAAACGAGGGATCACTCGCTTGGTGCGTGGCCCCAAGGAAGAACTCAGTCTGTGGAAACCACTAAGATCATCCTGTTCTCGGGATTAAGTCGTCGTTTGTGAAAACTATGTTAAAATCTTAGGAAAACTAGGCTCTGTCTTAATCTGACAGAGACAATAAAAATATTACAGAGTGAGGTAGTGGTCGAATAGATTCTGGATTGCACGTGTGCATTTTGAAAGCAGGAAGGAGATCACTCTTTGAAAAATTAGCTCTTGATCTTTGTGTGTGTGTGTGGACTCAGCCCTTATAGGAGATTCTGTATATATAGCCTTCAAAAATTGCCTAGTGGAATGCTCTCTGTGTTAGAAAAGGTCAAGAATTACGTAAACCTTTGTGTAATTAGTCAGAATCAGAATCCCATTAATAATTATAGCAGGAGTTGGAGCTGTTACTAGATATCCCCATTCTCTCTGTAATGAAAAAAGTCCATTGCTGGGTGATTATCCAATATACAGCATTTCACTGTTACTCTGAAATTGGGTAATAGTCATGTG
The DNA here is from genome assembly GCF_003676395.1 of Aethalodelphis obliquidens. Lineage (NCBI taxonomy): Eukaryota > Metazoa > Chordata > Mammalia > Artiodactyla > Delphinidae > Aethalodelphis > Aethalodelphis obliquidens. The sequence continues at coordinate 39,041,729 of NW_020837955.1, read as the reverse complement.
TAATCAATTAAAATTCCATAACGTAGAAAATCTCTGCTTCGAGGGTGGGGGATCCAGTGTGCAGGAATGGAGAAACTGGATTAGAAGGGAGAGAGTCTGCAATGGCCTCAGTGACCCCATAGAGCTCCTTGTGCCTCTAACACTTGTTCTTCCTGGAGTTGTAGAATCCTTTCGCTTCCTTCTAGACTCTGCTGAGCAGGGCTTGGCGGCGGGGGGGCGGGGCGTCTAAAGAGGATGACGCCACTTACGTTACTTTAGAATATGAACAAATAAGTGCCCACCTCTGTCCTTCATAAAACCCTGTGTTAATTGCCAGAAAGACTCAGAGGTCCATCAGACACTGTCCTTAAACTTGGAGAAGCTGTGGTCAAAAGGGAAAGAGAGTCTTATATAGTTAGTACAAAAGTGAGATGGAAAGGGAGTGGGGGAGGGGTGGAATATGTGCTCAGCAGCCTGTCTTGCTAAGTTAGAACCTGGCATTGCAGTGTAGGAGAGGCTGCTCACATTTACGTCCATACCAGGGACATGGCCAGCCCTAGGAAGCCCTTCCACTGGCAGGAGGCAAGAAAGAACCCTAGGCAGAGGCCCTGGCACCCAACATCTTCTGCTGACATTCCTCCCTCTGCCAACAAACTCCCACCTCCATGCTCCCTTCGGGTAAAACTTGGAGGCTTCTATTATCTTGGTATTACCGTTTCCCCCCAAATATGGAAACAATACATGCTTATAGAAACAGAAAGAAGAAAATTAAAACAACCACCATCCAAGGTGACTACTTGAATCTTGGTGAATTTATTCCTAATCATTTTCTCTGTTTTCATTTCTTTGTTTGTTTTTAATATATATGTGATCACATAGTATATTTTTATCCTGATTTTTCACTTAACATTAAAACAAATGCATTTTCATGCCTTTATAAAAGTTTTGCACGCAGCAGCTTATGACTGCATAATGTTCTGTTCCACTATAACTTACCTACACATTCCCCTATTGTTTAGGTTGTTTCCTAATCTTTTTATTGTAAATAATTTATAAGAAACGTCTTTGTGCTTAAAATGGCATTTCTAAAACTGGTATCTCTTTAGAGATGTCCTGTAGGATGTTTTAATAGATAAACTTTAAAAAAAGTATTCTGTGCTCAAATTAGTTTGGTAAAGGCTGGGTTGAAAAAATAAGCTTCTTCCCAGCAGGAATTTTCAGAGCCTTCATACATGGTGTATTGTGAATCTCCAACAGAGGGATACACTTCCCAGAACTGCTGGACCATGGAATCCTTTCTTTTCAGGAATTTATTAGCATGACTGACACTTTTCAATAGAATTAGAATATAGTTCATATTTTTTGCAAAAACACATTTGGAATGCCTTTCAGACACATTTTAAATGGCTAATGTGTCCCTGATATCAAAATCAGACAAGGGCAGCTCAAGATAGAAAAACTATAAGTCATTCACTTTTAAACAAAAATGCAAAAATCCAAAGGAAAATTTTAGCAAATCAATTACCACAGGGTGTAAAATAAATTAAGGATGCAAAGACAATTCACTATTAAGAAATCTGTTAATGTAAATCATTACATTGAAAGATCAGGAAAATATCTAGTGATCATTTCAGGAGACATCAAGACAGCCTACAAAATTTCTGATTATTCTAGACTTAAATGAAAAGAAATAACTCTTAGAATATATATATATGTGGTAGCGTACGGTATTTGTCTTTCTCTTTCTGACTTACTTCACTCTGTATGACAGACTCTATGTCCATCCACTTCCCTACAAATAACTCAATTTCATTTCTTTTTATGGCTGAGTAATATTCCATTGCATATACATGCCACATCTTCTTTATCCATTCATCTGTGGATGGACACTTAGGTTGTTTCCATGTCCTGGCTGTTGTAAATAGAGCTGCAAGTAACATTGTGGTACATGACTCTTTCTGAATTATGGTTTTCTCAGGGTATATGCCCAGTAGTGGGATTGCTGGGTCGTATAATAGTTCTATTTTTAGTTTTTTAAGGAACCTCCATACTGTTTTCCATAGTGGCTCTAACAATTTACATTCCCACCAACAGTGCAAGAGAGCTGATTTTTTTCTTTAAGTTACTATAATTAATAAGGTAATGTGTAAGGTGGCCCCATACAAGATGAAGTCACAAAATTCAACAGCTTTCCTTTCTTCTAAATTTGAGCATTGTGCTGGATACTCTCCATTTGCCTTCCTGATCCTCTGTCCTCCTTTCTTGCCTGGCTCTGCTCATCTGCATGGACTTCCTTGCCTCTGGCTTCCAGCAGGGTTCAGCCAATGGGAGCCACTGGCCAGAGGTTGCAGGGTGGCAGGAGGGGGAGACAGGGTATCTTCCTTTCTGCTGGTCTGTGGATGGGCGATGGCTGTTCCTCTACCAAAGGCTCCTCTCCAGCTGTCCTCCCCTGAAACTGTAGCTTTCCCTCCAAGTTCTGTACATAACTCCCTTCCAACCCTTCCAACTCTGTTTTGCCTCACCCTGGCATGCTTCTCCACTCACTCATTGACTTCTCTTACTTATACCCACACCTTTATAAACACTTTCTTTTTAAATTTCACTACCTCACTTCAGTATACCATGTGTTTCTGTCCAGGAACTGCCGCAAGCACCTAGAAATAGAAACTAGAAAATATATTTCATTCACAAGGGTAACAAAAGCCACAAATACTTAGAAATGAATTTAATGAAAAAATGCAGTCTCTAAAAGGAGAAAACCAAAAACTCGTATTGGATGATATAAAACAAGATCTGAACAAATATTCTTTTGGGATTGGAAGACTTATACCATAAAACGTCAATTCTAGGGCTTCCCTGGTGGCGCAGTGGTTGAGAGTCCGCCTGCTGATGCAGGGGACATGGGTTCGTGCCCCGGTCGGGGAAGATCCCACATACTGTGGAGTGGCCGGGTCCCTGAGCCATGGCCGCTGAGCCTGCGCGTCCGGAGCCTATGCTCCACAATGGGAGAGGCCACAACAGTGAGAGGCCCGCGTACTACTAAAAAAAAAAAAAAAAAGCTTAAATGAAAGAATAAGTGCCCCTAGAATAGCTAAGAAAATTATGGAAAAGAACAGTGAGTACACTTCCTTACAAAATAATGGGTCGTGATCTAAGCTCTACAATCAAGTTGGCATGGATTCCAGAAGAGACAGAGAGATCAGTGGAACCAAACAGAGAAGACAAAATTAGATCCCAGCAAGTACAAAAATATAATAGATGACAAGGTTTCATTTCAGTGGAAAAAAAGATGGATTATTTAATAAATAGTGTCCGTACAATGGATGTCTGAAAGAAGATATAACTGGATCCTTATTTACATCACATTAAAAAATATAATCTAGATGGACTAAAGATTTGAAAGTAAAAAAATGGAACTCTAAAAATTTCAAGAAAATCTAGAGGTGTATGCATACCATCTAGGGACTGAAAAGGCCTTCTTAATCACCACTGGAAACCTAGAAGTTATAGACAAAATGTATAGTGTATAAATTGTATATATATATATATATATATATATATAAACTGTGTGTGTGCGTGTGTGTATATACACACACGCACACGTGCACACACACACACACATACACACACACACGGTTTTTAACTCTGGGAAGACAAACTGGGCTCTCTACAAAGCCAACAGAAAAATGGTAACTTTGGAAAAAATATTTGTAATATATTTAGGTGCCAGTTTTGCCAGTGGAGACTCTGGAGGAAAACTGGGGCAGATAGGGGTCTTTCTTCCTGTTCCAGTGTATTCTCAGCATGCTCCTGCTGTATGCAGCAACCAGCAGTGTACAGTACACCAGTGGTGCCACCCCCAGTGAGTTTTAGTGGCCCTACTTCAGCAGGTGGCTTCCAGGAGTTGCGAGGTATATAGTGACAGAGATCTCTGCCAGCCACACTGGCCCCTTGCTGTTCCTCCAGCAAGCCGTGCCAAACATGCAGCAACCTCAGAGCCTTCACCGCTGTCCACTCGTCCCGTGACCCCGTTCCACACTTTCTCCAAGTCTCTGCTCAAATGCCACCTCGGAGATGTCCTTCCTGAGCACCCTGTCTCAGATAGCACTGTCTGCTCCACTGCCTCTGTCACTCTTGTCCCCTTCCATGTATTTACGTGTTTGTTGTCCATCGACCTCTCCAGAATGGAAGCTCTGTGAGCACAAGGACTTGATTTGTTTTGTTCACAGCTGTGTACAGCTCCCAACAACAGCACCTGGTATAGAAGTGTTCAGTAAGTGTTTATTGAAGGAGTGAGTGAATCACTTTACAGCCACTGGACTAGGAAGAAGTTTAAATAACTCAAAATTAATTCTTAATATTGTTAAGGATGAGCATTAAAAGATGTGCACACATTATAAATTGTTCCAAGCCTTTTTTTAAGATGCTGTCTGGAAACATCTATCCCATTCCTGGGAATCTAAGCCACAGAAATAAAAGCAGAAGGACATAAGGACATATATAAGAGAATATTTATTTGTACATTGTTTAGCAAAAAAATAAAAGGGGGAAATAAATTAAACCCTGCCAGTAGGAGAATGACTGAATAAATTATGGCATGACCACATTATGCAATATTATTCAACACTTTAAAATGAATTAAAGTCATACCAGTTGTTTTGGAGCGATTTCCATGAGGTTTTGTTGAGTTCAAAAAAGCAAGATTCAGGGACTTCCCTGGTGGTCCAGCAGTTAAGACTCCACGCTCCCAATGCAGGGGCCCCAGTTCAGGGAACTAGATCCCACATGCAGCAACTAAGGATCCTGCATGCTGCAGCTAAAGATCCCACACACTGCAGCGAAGATCCCATGTTCCGCAACTAAGACCTGGTGAAGCCAAATAAATAAATAAATATGAGGGAAGTTTATAGCAATTCAATTTCCCCTCAAGAAACAAGAAATATCTCAAATAAATAATCTAACCCTATACTTAAAGCAGCTAGAGAAAGAATAACAAAGAAAATCCAAAGTCAGTAGAAGGAAAGAAATCCTAAAGATCGAAGCAGAAATAAATGAAATAGAAATGAAGAAAACAATAGAAAAGATCAATAAAACTAAAAGCTAGTTCTTTGAGAAGATAAAATTGATAAACCCTTAACCAGACTCATCAAGAAAAAGAGGGAGAAGACTCAAATCAATAAAATTAGAAATGAAAAAGGAGAAATCACAACTGACACTGCAGAAATACAAAGGATTATAAGAGACTATTACAAACAACTATATGCCAATAAAATGGACCACCACGAAGAAATGGACAAATTCTTGGAAAGATACAATTTTCCAAGACTGAACCAGGAAGAATTAGAAAAAATAAGGAGACCTATCACAAGTAGTGAAATTGAAACTGTAATTAAAAATCTTCCAACAAACAAAAGTCCAGGGCCAGATGGCTTCACAGGTGAATTCTATCAAACATTTAGAGAAGCTAACACGATCCTTCCCAAACTCTTCCAAAAAATTCCAAAGGGAGGAACACTCCCAAATTCATTCTGCAAAACCACCATCACACTGATACCAAAACCAGAAAAAGATATCACAAAAAAAGAAAATTATAGACCAATATCACTGATGAATAGATGCAAAAATCCTCAACAAAATACTAGCACACAGAATCCAACAACACATTAATAGGATCATACAACATGATCAAGTGGGATTTACCCCAGGGATGCAAGGATTCTTCAATATATGCAAATCAATCAATGTGATACACCATATTAACAAATTTTAGAATAAAAACCATATGATCATCTCAATAGATGCAGAAAAAGCTTTTGACAAAATTCAACACCTATTTATGATAAAAATTCTCCAGAAAGTAAGCAGAGAGGGAACCTACCTCAACATGATAAAGGCCATATACAACAAACCCACAGCAAACATCATTCTCAATGGTGAAAAACTGAAAGCATTTCCTCTAAGATCAGGAATGAGACAAGGATGTCCACTCTCACCACTATTATTCAACATAGTTTTGGAAGTCCTAGCCACGGCAATCAGAGAAGAAAAAGAAATAAAAGGAATCCAACTCAGAAAAGAAGTAAAACTGTCACTGTTTGCAGATGACATGATACTATACATAGAGAATCCTAAAGATGCCACCAGAAAACTACTAGAGTTAATCAATGAATTTGTTAAAGTTGCAGGATACAAGATTAATACACAGAAATCTCTTGCATTCCTGTACACTAACAATGAAAGATCAGAAAGAGAAATTAAGGAAACAATCCCATTCACCGTTGCAACAAAAAGAATGAAATACCTAGGAATAAACCTACCTAGGGAGACAAAAGACCTGTACTCAGAAAACTATAAGACACTGATGAAAGAAATCAAAGATGATACAAACAGATGGAGAGATACACCATGTTCTTGGATTGGAAGAATCAATATTGTGAAAATGTCTATACTACCCAAAGAAATCTACAGATTCAGTGCAACCCATATCAAATTACCAATGGCAAATTTTACAGAGCTAGAACAAAAAAATCTTAAAATTTGTATAGAGACACAGAGGACCCCGAATAGCCAAAGCAGTCTTCAGGGAAAAAAACAGAGTGGTAGGAATCAGACTCCCTGGCTTCAGACTATACTACAAAGCTATAGTAATCAAGACAGTATAGTACTGGCACAAAAACAGAAATATAGATTAATGGAATATGATAGAACAGCCAGAGATAAACCCACACACCTATGGTCAACTAATCTATGACAAAGGAGGCAAGGATATACAATGGAGAAAAGACAGTCTCTTCAATAAGTGCTGCTGGGAAAACTGGACAGCTACATGTAAAAGAATGAAATTAGAACACTACCTAATACCATACACAAAAATAAACTCCAAATGGATTAAAGACCTAAGTGTAAGGCCAGCCACTGTAAAACTCTTAGAGGAAAACATAGACAGAACACTGTATGACATAAATCATAGCAAGATCCTTTTTGACCCACCTTCTAGAGAAACGGAAATAAAAACAAAAATAAAGAAATGGGGGCTTCCCTGATGGCGCAGTGGTTGAGAGTCCACCTGCCAATGCTGGGGACACAGGTTTGTGCCCCAGTCCAGGAAGATCCCACATGCCGCGGAGCGGCTGGGCCCGTGAGCCATGGCCTCCGAACCTGCGCGTCCGGAGCCTGTGCTCCGCAACGGGAGAGGCCACAACAGTGAGAGGCCCGTGTACCACAAAAAAAAAAAAAAAAAGAAAAGAAATGGGACCTAATGAAACTTAAAAGCTTTTGCACAGCAAAGGAAAACATAAACCAGACAAAAAGACAACCCTCAGAATGGGAGAAAATATTTGCAAATGAAGCGACTGACCAAGGATTAATCTCCAAAATTTATAATGTGGTTTTAAGAGAAATGATAGTTTAGATCAAGAAGGTAGTAAATGGCTAGCAAATTTGCTTACCAGAAAGTTTTTACTTATGTGGGAATATCAGGCTTGAAGGCTCATGTACATAAGTTCCATAAACCAGTAGAATTATACAAAGTTCTATAAATCAAGATGATAGGCCCATTAATAATGCTGTAATTAAATAATTTGCATCTTTAGTATGTCCTTTTTCAGAAAAGATCTGTTAATGCATCTACTGAAGAATTATATTCAGTGTGATATGATGCATTCATATGGACATAGTCACTAGCTTGAGAACTGCTGCAATGTAGCAATCCATAATAAACAGAGACTGGATGAACAAAGAAAATTATCTATTAGTTGTTTTAAGGAAAGAAATTGAATTGTTTGTACAGCCAACTGTTCCTAATGTTTCCAAACTCCATCTTCTCATCAACATGTGTATTTGAGAATGGCGGATTGTGCAAATCCTGATGAGGGTAACCATCGCCTATTTCACAATGAGAGTCAACATTCATTGAAGAGAGAAGTAATTAATTAACTGCTTTTTAAAATTAATTTATTTTTTCACACACACACACTGTATTTTATTTTTACAAGAGATAAACTGACACCAAGCATTGTAAATGGATGACCACAACAAAAGCAACAATGATTGCAATTACCAAACACGAAACACACTCATACTATGTCATAATATTGACATTCAGTCCAGTAATCCTCCACTGTAACAGCTCCTTTACTTTGCAGTGAAAATTGATTTGTATATTTTTTGCCTCTGAGTCCTTGTGGGATTTTTTTTTATTCAAATAAAAAGTCACAAAAATTATAGTCATCCTCATCAGTTCACTCAGTCCCATGTAATTAATTTTTTTTTCATTTGATCTTTTGTTAGCACTTTTATGAAATCATCAGTTTTCCATAAGAGTTCTGAAAATGCTTATTCATTCAGTTCAGCAGTATAGTCAGTTACCAGAAACCTGTACTTGTCAGAGTCTTTTCCATGAATTCCTTGAAGATGAAACCCTTTTATAGGAACATCTTTGCAAAATCATCTGAGTACACCCAGAACTGTCTGTAAATGACAAAAGACTTAAAAATGACCACGGTTAAAGATTTGATGAAAGTTCATAATAATGCAATTGACAAGGAAATTTAGTTATTTCTGAGATATACATTTTAAAGTAATAACTAGAATTATGACTTATAACATTATACCAGAACATATAAAATTTTCAGAAATTTCATGTAATGTCTGAAACATTTATATTAACATATTTCCATACAAATAACCCAAAGAAAGTTTAATATTAGTTGTTTTTTTTTCTTTGTTTTTTTATACTGCAGGTTCTTATTAGTCATCAATTTTATACACATCAGTGTATACATGTCAGTCCCAATCACCCAATTCAGCACACCACCATCCCCACCCCACAGCAGTTTTCCCCCCTTGGTGTCCATACGTTTGTTCTCTACGTCTGTGTATCAACTTCCGCCCTGCAAACCGGTTCATCTGTACCATTTTTCTAGGTTCCACATACATGTGTTAATATATTATATTTGTTTTTCTCTTCCTGACTGACTTCACTCTGTATGACAGTCTCTAGATCCATCCACATCTCTACAAATGACTCAGTTTCATTCCTTTTTATGGCTGAGTAATATTCCATTGTATATATGTACCACATCTTTATCCATTCGTCTGTCGATGGGCATTTAGGTTGGTTCCATGACCTGGCTATTGTAAATAGTGCTGCAATGACCATTCGGATGCATGTGTCTTTTTGAATTATGGTTTTCTCTGGGTATATGCCCAGTAGGGGATTGCTGGATCATATGGTAGTGCTCTTTGTAGTTTTTTAAGGAACCTCCATACTGTTCTCCATAGTGGCTGTATCAAGTTACATTCCCACCAACAGTGCAAGACGGTTCCCTTTCCTCCACACCCTCTCCAGCATTTGTTGTGTGTAGATTTTGTGATGATGCCCATTCTAACTGGTGTGAGGTGATACCTCATTGTGGTTTTGATTTGCATTTCTCTAATAATTAGTGATATTGAGCAGCTTTTCATGTGCCTCTTGGCCATCTGTATGTCTTCTTTGGAGAAATGTCTATTTAGGTCCTCTGCCCATTTTTGGATTGGGTTGTTTGTTTCTTTAATATTGAGCTGCATGAGCTGTTTATATATTTTGGAGATTAATCCTTTGTTCATTGATTCATTTGCAAATATTTTCTCCCATTCTGAGGGTTGTGTTTTCATCTTGTTTATGGTTTCCTTTGCTGTGCAAAAGCTTTGAAGTTTCATTAGGTCCCATTTGTTTATTTTTGTTTTTATTTCCATTATTCTAGGAGGTGGATCAAAAAAGATCTTGCTGTGATTTATGTCAAAGAGTGTTCTTCCTATGTTTTCCTCTAAGAGTTTTATAGTGTCCGGTCTTACATTTAGGTCTCGAATCCATTTTGAGTTTATTTTTGTGTGTGGTGTTAGGGAGTGTGCTAATTTCATTCTTTTACATGTAGCTGTCCAGTTTTCCCAGCACTACTTATTGAAAAGGCTGTCTTTTCTCCATTGTATATCCTTGCCTCCTTTGTCATAGATTAGTTGACCATAGGTGTGTGGGTTTATCTCTGGGCTTTCTATCTTGTTCCATTGATCTATGTTTCTGTTTTTGTGCCAGTAGCATATTGTCTTGATTACTGTAGCCTTGTAGTATGGCCTGAAGCCAGGGAGTCTGATTCCTACCGCTCCGTTTTTTTCCCTCAAAACTGCTTTGGCTATTCAGGGTCTTTTGTGTCTCCATACAAATTTTAAGATGATTTGTCCTATTTCTGTAAAAAATGCCATTGGTAATTTGATAGGGATTTCATTGAATCTGTAGATTGCTTTGGGTAGTATAGACATTTTCAAAATACTGATTCTTCCAATCCAAGAACATGGTATATCTCTCCATCTGTTTGTATCATCTTTAATTTCTTTCATCAGTGTCTTATAGTTTTCTGCATACAAGTCTTTTGTCTCCTTAGGTAAGTTTATTCCTAGGTATTTTATTCTTTTTGTCGCAGGGTAAATGGGAGTGTTTCCATAATATCTCTTTCAGATTTTTCATCATTAATGTATAGGAATGCAAGAGATTTCTGTGCATTAATTTTGTATCCTGCAACTTTAACAAATTCATTGATTAGCTCTAGTAGTTTTCTGGTGGCATTTTTAGGATTCTCTATGTATAGTATCATGTCATCTGCAAACAGTGACAGATTTACTTCTTCTTTTCCAATTTGTATTCCTTTTATTTCTTTTTCTTCTCTGATTGCTGTGGCTAGGACTTCCAAAACTATGTTGAATAATAGTGGTGAGAGTGGACATCCTTGTCTCATTCCTGATCTTAGAGGAAATGCTTTGAGTTTTTCACCATTGAGAATGATATTTGCTGTGGGTTTGTCGTATATGACCTTTATTATGTTGAGGTAGGTTCCCTCTATGCCCACTTTCTGGAGAGTTTTTATCATAAATGGGTGTTGAGTTTTGTCAAAAGATTTTTCTGCATCTATTGAGATGATCATATGGTTTTTATTCTTCAATTTGTTACTGTGGTGTATCACATTGATTGATTGGCGTATACTGAAGAATCCTTTCATCGCTGGGAAGGATCCTACTTGATAATGGTGTATGATCCTTTTAATGTGTTGTTCGATTCTGTTTGCTAGTATTTTGTTGAGGATTTTTGCATCTATATTCATCAGTGATATTGGTCTGTAATTTTCTTTTTTTGTAGTCTCTTTGTCTGGTTTTGGTATCAGGGTGATGGTGGCCTCATAGAATAAGTTTGGGAGTGTTCTTTCCTCTGCAATTTTTTGGAAGAGTTTGAGAAGGATGGGTGTTAGCTCTTCTCTAAATGTTTGATAGAATTCACCTGTGAAGCCATCTGGTCCTGGACTTTTGTTTGTTGGAAGATTTTTAATCACAGTTTCAATTTCATTACTTGTGATTTGTCTGTTCATATATTCTGTTTCTTCCTGGTTCAGTCTTGGAAGGTTATACCTTTCTAAGAATTTGTCCATTTCTTCCAGGTTGTCCATTTTGTTGGCCTAGAGTGGCTTGTAGTAGTCTCTTAGGATTCTTTGTATTTCTGCAGTGTCTGATGTAACTTCTCCTTTTTCATTTCTAATTTTATTGATTTGAGTCCTCTCCCTCTTTTTTTTGATGAGTCTGGCTAATGGTTTATCAATTTTGTTTATCTTCTCGAAGAACCAGCTTTTAGTTTTATTGATCTTTGCTATTGTTTCCTTTGTTTCTATTTCATTTATTTCTGCTCTGTTCTTTATGATTTCTTTCCTTCTGCTAACTTTTGGTTTTGTTTGTTCTTCTTTCTCTAGTTCCTTTAGGTGTAAGGTTAGATTGTTTATTTGAGATTCTTCTTGTTTCTTGAGGTAGGCTTGTATAGCTATAAACTTCCCTCTTAGAACTGCTTTTGCTGCATCGCATAGGTTTTGGATCGTCGTGTTTTCATTGTCATTTGTCTCTAGGTATTTTTTGATTTCCTCTTTGATTTCTTCAGTGATCTCTTGGTTATTTAGTAACGTATTGTTTAGCCTCCATGTGTTTGTGTTTTTTACGTTTTTTTTCCCTGTAATTCATTTCTAATCTCATAGTGTTGTGGTCAGAAAAGATGCTTGATATGATTTCAATTTTCTTAAATTTACTGAGGCTTGATTTGTGACTAAAGATGTGACCTATCCTGGAGAATGTTCCGTGCGCACTTGAGAAGAAAGTGTAATCTGCTGTTTTTGGATGGAATGTCCTATAAATATCAATTAACTCTATCTGGTCTATTGTGTCATTTAAAGCTTCTGTTTCCTTATTTATTTTCATTTTGGATGATCTGTCCATTGGTGTAAGTGAGGTGTTAAAGTCCCCCAGTATTATTGTGTTACTGTCGATTTCCTCTTTTATAGCTGTTAGCAGTTGCCTTATGTATTGAGGTGCTCCTATGTTGGGTGCATATATATATATAATTGTTATATCTTCTTGGATTGATCCCTTGATTGTTATGTAGTGTCCTTCCTTGTCTCTTGTAACATTTTTTATTTTAAAGTCTATTTTATCTGATATGAGTATGGCTACTCCAGCTTTCTTTTTTATTTTTATTTTTATTTTTTTTTGCGGTATTTGGGCCTCTCACTGTTGTGGCCTCTCCCATTGCGGAGCACAGGCTCCGGACGTGCAGGCCCAGCAGCCATGGCTCACGGGCCCAGCCACTCCGCAGCATGTGGGATCTTCCTGGACCGGGGCATGAACCTGTGTCCCCTGCATTGGCAGGTGCACTCTCAACCACTGCACCACCAGGGAAGCCCTACTCCTGCTTTCTTTTGATTTCCATTGGCATGGAATATCTTTTTCCATCCCCTCACTTGCAGTCTGTATGTGTCCCTAGGTCTGAAGTGGGTCTCTTGTAGACAGCATATATATGGGTCTTGTTTTTGTATCCATTCAGCAAGCCTGTGTCTTTTGGTTGGAGCATTTAATCCATTCACATTTAAGGTAATTATATATCTGTATGTTCCTATGCCCATTTCCTTAATTGTTTTGGGTTTGTTTTTGTAGGTCCTTTTCTTCTCTTGTGTTTCCCACTCAGAGAAGTTCCTTTAGCATTTGTTGTAGAGCTGGTTTGGTGGTGCTGAATTCTCTTAGCTTTTGCTTGTCTGTAAAGATTTTTTTTTTTTTTTTTGCCGTACGCGGACCTGTCACTGTTGTGGCCTCTCCCGTTGGGGAGCACAGGCTCCGGACGCACTGGCCCAGCGGCCATGGCTCACAGGCCTAGCCACTCGTGGCATGTGGGATCTTCCCGGACCAGGGCACAAACCTGTGTCCCCTGCATCGGCAGGTGGACTCTCAACCACTGTGCCACCAGGGAAGCCCCCTGTAAAGTTTTTGATTTCTCCATCAACTTTGAATGAGATCCTTGCCGGTAGAGTAATCTTGGTTGTAGGTTCTTCCCTTTCATCAATTTAAGTATATCATGCCACTCCCTTCTGGCTTGTAGAGTTTACGCTGAGAAATCAGCTGTTAACCTTATGGGAGTTCCCTTGTATGTTATTTTTTGTTTTTCCCTTGCTGCTTTCAATTTTTCTTTGTCTTTAATTTTTGCCAATTTGATTACTATGTGTCTTGGCATGTTTCTCCTTGGGTTCATCCTCATCTGACTCGCTACGCTTCCTGGACTTGGGTGGCTATTTCCTTTCCCATGTTAGGGAAGTTTTCGACTATAATCTCTTCAAATATTTTCTCTGGTCCTTTCTCTCTCTCTTCTCCTTCTGGGACCCCTATAAGGCAAACGTTGTTGCGTTTAATGTTGTCCCAGAAGTCTCTTAGGCTGTCTTCATTTCTTTTCGTTCTTTTTTCTTCAGTCTGTTCCGCAGCAGTGAATTCCACCATTCTGTCTTCCAGGTCACTTATCCGTTCTTCTGCCTCAGTTATTCTGCTATTGATTCCTTCTAGTGTAGTTTTCATTTCAGTTATTATATTTGTTCATCTCTGTTTGTTCTTTAATTCTTCTAGGTCTTCGTTAAACGTTTCTTTCATCTTCTTGATCTTTGCCTCCATTCTTTTTCCAAGGTCCTGGATCATCTTCACTATCATTATTCTGAATTCTTTTTTTGGAAGGTTGCCTATCTCCACTTCATTTAGTTGTTTTTCTGGGGTTTTATCTTGTTCCTTCATCTGGTACATAGCCCTCTGCCTTTTCATCTTGTCTGTCTTTCTGTGAATGTGGTTTTTGTTCCACAGGCTGCAGGATTGTAGTTCTTCTTGCTTCTGCTGTCTGCCCTCTGGTGGATGAGGCTACCTAAGAGGCTTGATGGGAGGGACTGGTGGTGGGTAGAGCTGACCGTTGCTCTGGTGGGCAGAGCTCAGTGAAACTTTAATCCACTTGACTGTTGATTGTGGGGGCTGGGTTCCCTCCCTGTTGGTTGTTTGGCCTGAGGCAACGCAACACTGGAGCCTACCTGGGCTCTTTGGTGGGGCTAATGACAGACTCTGGGAGGGCTCACGCCAAGGAGTACTTCCTAGAACTTCTGCTTCCAGTGTCCTTGTCCCCATGGTGAGCCACAGCCCGCCCCCCCCCCCGCCTCTGCAGGAGACCCTCCAACACTAGCAGGTAGGTCTGGTTCAGTCTCGCCTGGGGTCACTGCTCCTTCCCCTCTGTCCCGATGCACACAGTACTTTGTGTGTGCCCTCCAAGAGTGGAGTCTTTGTTTACCCCAGTCTGTCGAAGTCCTGCAATCAATTCCCACTAGGTTTCAAAGTCTGTTTCTCTAGGAATTCCTCCTCCCGTTGCTGGACCCCCAGGTTGGGAAGCCTGACGTGGGGCTCAGAACCTTCAGTCCAGTGGGTGGACTTCTGTGGTATAAGTGTTCTCCAGTCTGTGAGTCACCCCCCCACCAGTTATGGGATTTGATTTTACTGTGATTGCACCCCTCCTACCATCTCACTGTGGGTTCTCCTTTGTCTCTGGATGTGGGGTATCTTTTGGGGTGAGTTCCAGTGTCTTCCTGTCGATGACTGTCCAGCAGCTAGTTGTGATTCTGGTGTTCCTGCAAGAGGGAGTGAGAGCATGTCCTTCTACTCCAGCATCTTGGTTCCTCCCTCAATTAACTGCTTTTTAAAAATCTCAAACTTACAAACAAATTGTAAGTATGGTACAGATAACTCTTTTTATGCACGATTTCAGAGAAAGTTGCCTACATGATGCTCCCAACATCCCAGAATATCTTGTATGTATTGTGTATTCCTACAAACAAGGATTTTCTCCAACAGAAATACAATTCAACTAAAAAAATGAGGAAATTAACACTGATATAATACTACTATCTGACCATCAGGCAGCATTCAAGTCTTCCTAATTATCCCAACAATGTTTTTATAGCCAAAGGATCCAGTTCAGAATCACAGGTTGAGCTTAGTTGTCATTTCTTTCTTTCTTTCTTTTTTTTTTTTTAGAAGTTGGTTGGTGTAGGTATCTTTATTTTTATTTTTGGCTGTGTCTGGTCTTCATCGCCGCACAAGCGACCTTCATTGTCGCGTGCGGGCTGCTCTCTAGTTGTGGTGCCCAGACTTCTCTCTAGTTGTGGCATGCGGGTTTCCTCCCTCTAGTTGTGGCGCACAAGCTCCAGAGAGCGTGGGCTCTGTAGTTTGTGGCATGTGGGCTCTCCAGTTGAGATGCACGGGCTCAGTAGTTATGGTGCGAGGGCTTAGTTCCTCTGTGGCATGTGGGATCTCAGTTCCCCGACCAGGGATTGAAGCCACGTCCCCTGCATTGGAAGGCCGTCCTTTACCACTGGACCACCAGGAAAATCCCAGTTGTCATTTCTTTTAATCTCTTTGGTCTTTCCTTGATTATCATGACCTTGACACTTTAAAGATTATAGGCCAGTTATTTTGTGGAATTTCCTTCCATTTGGGTTTCCTATTTCCTTGTGATTAGAGTCACAATACATATCTGTGGCAGGAAAACCATAGGCATGATGCAGGTGGCATATACAGTCTCAGTCTGTTCCATTACTGATACTGCCTACTTTGATCCTTCGATTAGGGTGGAATCTGCCAGGCTTCTCCACTGTAGAGGTTCTCTTTTTCTATTTGTAATGAATAAGTATTTTGCGGGGAGGTGTTTTGAGACCATGTAAACATCTAATTCCTCATCATACCTTCAATTTACTCATTCATTTATTTATATCACTGTGAACTCATGGTTTCCTATTTTATGTAATGGGTTATAATTCATTACTAAAATTATTTAGTTTGATCCTCAAATTTTACCAGATTTGGCCAGTGAGAGCCCCTTCAGTCTGGTTCCTGTGTCCTTTTGGCATGTCCTCATCGTTCTTTAAGCACTTTCTTACTTCTGGGCACAAAAAGAAACTCCAAGCTCATTTTGTTCTTTCTCTGTACCAGCCATGGAATCAGCCATTTCTCCAATGTGCCCTGGTTTCTTTTAGTAAAGAATGGTATTTAGAAACCAATATCTGGATGCTAGATGTGCTCAGTACTATTGAGATGTCCCTGTTTCCAGGTCCTTTTTGGTGGACAGAAGTAGGAAATATATATACATACACATATTGTATTTTTCTATATCTATCTAGATGTATTGAAAACCATGGTTCATACCAACATGTGAAAACTTTTAGCTCTCTTCTTTTCCATAATTGTAACTCCCTTCTCAGACAATGAGAAACCTAGCTCCCATTATCCTTAACACAGTACTTAGTTAATCAGAATCCAATGTGAATGCCCTCTTCACTCATTCAGTGTCTGACCCTCTTCATCAGCCCACCTCCAGTCCCTGCCCTCCCACAGAGATGCCTTTTTTGCCCATCCTGACATCCCGCACTGGGCAGCTACCTTCCCAGAAGCACGGACACCCTCCTCATGCCAGTCACGTGCAAACCCCTGCTCTGGGACACTGCAGTTCCACCTACCGCTCACAGATGCTGTTTTGCTCAAGCCCACTGACCAGCTTTTGCATTGGATTTTTATCAATCTCTTTACCTGTTCGTACTGCCTTAGTAAGATATTGTAACCTCCGTGGGCTTTCTGGAGGGTGCATAGTCTCAGAAAGGGGGCTGGGTGTGTTTGTGGTGCTGGAGCCTTCTAATATGGCCTGAAGGGAACAGTCCACTCTCCTGCTCCACCTGGCCTCCCAGAATGAAAGCTGTCACCCTGCTACAGATGTAACATAAATGTGCGCAGTCAGCTGCTCCTGTGCACTGGGAGGCCTGCACAGAGGGCCTTTGCAACCTTCACAACCGTCTGCATTGCAAGTGCTGCCTTTCCCCAAGCCACTCTTTCTTAAGTTGGGCGGAAGGCAGAAATTCCAGGGTGTAGCTGCCATACTGGGCATGAAATGTAATGCACTCTCTGCCCACTGCCACCCCCCACCCCAGGGGTTTAAACCTTGCCGTTGTCTCACGTGCACCATTTAGAGACTAGTGAACTGAGAAAGAAGAGACTTCTGGTAGAAGAGTTTTCTTGACTATAGAGATAATATTTTAAATAGGACTAAAAATACCATTGTCTTTTGCCATTAAATGACTGAAGGTGAAATTTAGTGAACTTAATATATCAAGGAGAGTAATTACGAGGTAATTTAATTGCTAAATCATCCCATCTAAATTGTAAATTGTTAAAAGCAGAGTCTGTGCTCATAAACATTTAATATTTTATACTAATTTTTATTTTATGCCTGTAATAAAAATGATTTAACTGTGTTGTCTTATATTTGAAAGGTTTGGAAATGCTTATGATGGACTATTACATTTTTGGCTCTCTGACACTTATTCAGAAGGATGCCATTTCTCAGCTTTCTTTTTCTTACATTTCAACAATAATGATATGGTTAGGAGGAAGACTCGACACACTCTGGGAACTTAAATAACTGTGAGAACATTCCAGTCACAGGTTCAGATTTGTTCATACAAAACCCGAAGCTGTAAGTTTGTCACAGCATTTGCAGCTTTCTGATTCTCGGGAATCATCTTTTATTTTGAAAACAGTCACACAAGCTCCATCTCCAGAGGCATCCAGGGCAGGGCTCTCATCTTCCTGTTGTGTCTGAGAATCCCGCAGACATAAGGAACGTTCCAGTCACTCCAAGCCAGGCTCAGGGAGCACTCAGACATGACTTAGAACCCAGCCAAATTACGCATTGATACTACAGGGCACACCCTTTTTTGTTTTAGAGAGATTTTTTTTTAAGTTCCTCAAAACCAGATCACTTTAACCTTTTGTTTTATTTTTGTCTATTTGTGTCAGCTTTACATTTTTTAACCTGGCTGGCTGTGGTGGAGTAAGCAAGTGCCTGGAGCACCTCCATCAACATTACTGAGGCATTTCCCAGCTCCGTCAGGAACCGACCTGGCTGGAGGAAGTGAAAAGAAAATGATGCGGGCTTTCCTGGGGGCGCAGTGGTTGGGAGTCCACCTGCCGATGCAGGGGACGCAGGTTCGTGTCCCGGTCCGGGAAGATCCCACATGCCGCGGAGCGCCTGGGCCCGTGAGCCATGGCCGCTGAGCCTGCGCGTCCAGAGCCTGTGCTCCGCAACGGGAGAGGCCACAACAGTGAGAGGCCCACGTACCGCAAAAAAAAAAAAAGAAAGAAAACGATGCTCCATGCTTCCTCGGCTCCAATTGGAATGCCCGCCCTCAGCCTCTGCAGATCTCAGCCCACGGATCCTTCAAGGCCTCCTCAGGTGCAGCTCCCGCCTTTCAGTCATCGTTAATCACCACTGCTGAAGCAACCCTCCCCTCCTTTGAAGAACTGCTGTTTTCCAGTGCTTTCCTAATGGCCCTCACTGCTTTGGGCAAATCGTGATGGCTACTCCTGTCCTTTGTGCTATCTTATGATGATCTCTCTGGGTAACTCTAAGTTCTTTGAAGGCAGGTACTGAATGGAATTCGACCTTGAATCTCTCATAGTGCATCAGTAGCGTGGAAATGGGTGCTGAATGAATGAAGAGAACCAGATGGAATGGCAGAGTTTTGGAGGGTGAAGCCTATGTGTGACATGGTTATCACAGAGGCCACAGCTGTAACAGTTACAGTTGTCTTAAGAGTGAGGAAGCTGAGCTAACAGAGAGAATAATGTCTAACCAGGCACGTATGGGCATTACTCTCAAATTCCCCTGTGGCCTTGGCGTGAATACTCTTATGTTCTTCTCCTGAAATTCCTGTAGCTTGGAGATGCCTGTGAAGAATCAGAGAAGTGTTCTCTGCTTCATCATCAGGAACAGCTCAGGACTGACATGTGAACTGTTCAGGTAAAAATGCAAAGCTTTAAAGAAAAAACTAAAGCAGCGTTTGTTTACTGAAGACAGAAATGGATGAGGACACAGCACAGCGACAACAGACGAGGGCGTCAGCCACATCTCTACGTGCACTTGGTCCAGGTGCTTCCCCAGCCCCACCTCGGCAGCCACGTATCGGTCTGTACGTCAGTAACACACGTACCCGGCAGTCACTCCATCAGTTAAGCCGTGCCCACCACCCTGAAGCCTGCTCTGTCAGAGTCGGGCTCTGCGGTCGTGGGCCTCCTTTTTCTCTCCTCTCAATTGTGTGGAGCGGTTCTTTGGCCTCGGGCTTCGCTTCATAGAGCCTGGCTTTGGATACTCTCCAGGATCTCTCCTTCCTGCTTACGAAAGAACTGGGCTGAGAGGGCAAATTGGGACCAGAAAAGTTTTTTTGGAACTTCTTTTGGCGACAAGCCTAAAAGGCCATTAAAGCTAAAAGCCATGTAATTTTTCTGCTGGGCAGAGATTGGAGCGAGGGTCTGGTTCTACTTAGGAAGTAAGATTCCCGTTTTTGTGGGAAGTTTGTGGTAGAAACAACCCATTTTGTGTTTTTAGTTTAAAAATTATTTCCTCTGCTCTGCTAGGTGAATAAATAATTGTGCTCCACTATGACAGAAATAGTCATTTTGTCCACATAAGAAAGCCTCTGGCAGCTTAGAAACAACAGACAGTGAAACGTCCATGCTGGGTATCAGTTAAGTCTTAACGTTTTCAAGTGTGTATCTTTGAAGAATGTTAAAGAATAAAGACATCCGGTAAAGGTCAAATTCGTGTTCTTCTTTAAGGACTGTGTTCATTTGACATTTCTGTTGAGGAAAGACAGTTTCTCTGCTACTCGGAGAGGAAGTAAAAGTTGTCTAATGGCAGATGTAGTGCTGCTGTTAAATTAAGGCCTGATATTACTTTCCTCTCTGTTCTAAATCACTGGGGGAAGAGGGGACGGCTTTGCCAAATGAAGGAAGACAAACAGCAAAGGAAAATAAAACAGTTCCCTATCCATGAAGAGACAAACACAAAAACCATTTAAATGAAACATGTTTGACAGACGTATTTAGTTTTAACACACATACACAAATACGCAACCTGAAAAATGGCTTTTGGAGGGAAAAAGGAAACAAAAACGTTGACAGAACATCCTACAGACCTCAAATTTTGTGCTGACTTGGAGGAATAAAGTGCTTAACAAAGACACTCGTGTGAGTTTGGACAGCTTGACATGACTGATACTATTCAGTGATGCTCAGTCACTAAACCAGTGGAAGGCCTCAGAGAGAAATGTCGTTGTCAGAAAGAACCTTGATTGGCTCCTACACCTCTTCCAGCCACGTAATCCCTGGCACAGAGGCATCAGGGTGTCCAGAAGCCCTGGAAGGTCGGACTGCCATGCTGAGACTGCTGCTGGGCACCCATGGGGGCAGGCCCGAAAGTCCCAGCCTCTGATGGCCTCTGGGCACCGACCAGCATCACCCCACCTGCCCACCTCAGACACCGTCAGTCCTGCCGTCCCCCATACCAGAATC
This sequence comes from Aethalodelphis obliquidens, assembly GCF_003676395.1. Taxonomy (NCBI): domain Eukaryota; kingdom Metazoa; phylum Chordata; class Mammalia; order Artiodactyla; family Delphinidae; genus Aethalodelphis; species Aethalodelphis obliquidens. Next base: position 39,020,996 of record NW_020837955.1, on the reverse strand, counting down.
CTCCCTGCTTCCTCAGCAGCCATGGGAGCAAGCGCGCTTCTGCTGAGTTTGATTCATCTTCCTCTTACAGTGTGTGTTTGCGGCTGGCTGGCAAAGATCAGTGCTTCTCCTGTGCGCTTTAGACCAGAGAGGAAATGAGCAGAGATGTTTTCAGTTCGCTGCAGCTGTAACTGTCTCCTTCCAGCTCTGTCTTCCCTGCCCTGATCCACAGCGGTCCCCTCATTTGGACCATGGCTGGCGTCAGTGGGTTGAATTCTGTTTAAGAAGAACCACCTGCCCACCTGCCTGCTCCTTGACAGCTGAGCTATTTTGTTACTCATAGGACCCTTCTTGTAAAATCTTTACTATCCATTTATTGTAAATACATTTTCAAGTTGCCAGAAAAATTCTTTTCTATAAGGCTAGTGGCATATCTTTCTTTAAACAAAAATGATCTAAACATTTATTTAAATATTTATGGAAGGAGTAACGTAGGAGACGATTGCTGCAAAAGTAACGACTTTGAATGTTGTTTTAAAAATGTTGGTTTATCCCAACTTTTTGAAGAGCATATGCTCTGCACATATTGCTGGTAACATACATAAGAGATTAATTTTTTCCTTAATGAAAGAAAGAACCAGAAAGAGTTCAGAAGGCAGGATTTTAAATGAGTAAGTACTTAGGGGATATGAAAGCTGTTATGTGTTTGGAGAGAGAGGAAAGGGAGAGGGAATGAAAATATCTCGCTCGTGCTGAAGAGAGAAGAGAGTCGACTCTGCGTTTTGCCTGAGGTGACACCCGGCATGTTGTCACTCTGGAAGGTATCCTCCATCAGCATACAGGGACCTCGGGTCGCCATTACAAAGCAGATTGGCATGTTATCACTCTGGAAGGTACCCTCCATCAGCATACAGGGACCTCGGGTCGCCATTACAAAGCAGATTTTTGTCTGTGACTCAGTTTTAATTTATTGAGATTTCTGAAAAACACACGTTTTGGTAAACTTCAGATACTGTTTTCTGACTACTAACCACTAAATGTGTCAAGATTGATGATAAAAGAGAGTCCTCCTCCATCCACCCCGCTCCCCTCTTTAATTCACAGGTAAAGTCCTCGTACTTTGATAGTCTATGACTCTTTCTGTTTTAAGAAAATGCTGGTACAAGGATAGGAGTTGGGCTACCCAGGTTACATAGATCATGATTTGAGACCTTAGAGGAGCACTTCACTATAAATAAAAGGCAGTTCCCAAGTTCTAGAAAATACATCAAAATGCTTTCTAAGGTCGCTCTATCCCTAAGATTTCTTAATTCATTGTGTAATTTATTGTTGTTTGTTATTTGGATACCCTCCACTGAATGGTGAGCAAAAGAAGCAATTTTTTATTCTTTTTTTTCAATAAGTCAGTGCAAAAAATTCTATGCATTCTAACCTATTTGGTCTCCCACAATGCCCTTTAATTTGAAAGAAAATGAAGAATTATTATAGAAATCCACCAAAAATTTTTTAATCCAAAATGAGCTAGGCTGTTTTTTTCTGCTACTGGTGCAGTATTTTCTCACGGTTATGTTCTTGAAACATGAATCTGTGATAGTTTAAGAGCTGAATACATAATGTGATACTGCCCAAGGCCAGCATTAGCTAAAGCAGATGTTTGTGAAAGATGCATGTCTTTACTGGAGGTTTGAGCTGCCCTAATTCCGTCCATTTCACTCCGCCTCCTTTTCGGTGCTCACTATATCCTTCTCTTCTGCAACGGAGACTGATAACAAACACCCCCCTTAAAGGTACCCCAGGAGAGCCCATTGCACACGACAGTGAAGCTGCCCCAAACGCAGAAGGTGGTTGTCTTTGAGGGCTAGTTTACATATGCAGCTGCTGACACGTCACTGAATCCCTGAATCTCACAAAAGGAAGACTCTCAGAAAGTTACTGATTCTCCTTGATGTCTGGATTCTCCCCAATACCCCAGACACATGGTTAAACACCTGCAGTGACGGGAAACTCTCAGAGTTACACATTTGCTCTGTGACTGCATAATTCTCACAAGGAAGCAGTTTGGAGACCAGGAGCATCAACTCTGGAATCCCAGCTCTGCCCTGTCCTCCCTGTGTGACCCTGAGCTATTTAATTTAACCTGTTTCTGTTTCCTCATGACGTTTACCTCAAAGGGTTGTTTTGAGGATCCAACAAGATAATGGATATAAAACCCTTAACACAGTTTCCGGCATATTGTAAAAGCTAAGTGGAAGCCATTATTATAATTTAATTTTTAGTCAATGTCCTTTTCACTGGATTTCTACACTTTGATTCTGGTTCTGCCCCCTAGAGCTAGCTAGCTGCTAATCTCTCTTCCATGTGCCTGTTGTCCAGATATGTGAAAATGTTCATCATTTGCACCCCCTTTTCCCCGATCCTTTGGATTCTTTATTACAATCACCCCTGATTACTAACATTTCTCCAAATGCCCAGTGTTCTTTCTCAGCCTAGGCTTCTGCACACGCTGTTTTCTCTCAGCCTGGACTTCCTCCTCTGTCACTTCCAACCCCCTTCGGCCTGATCAAATCCAGCTCATCCTTCAGGCCTCAACTAAGATGTCCCTTATGCTTGCAAGCCTTCCCTGATCCCTGCCGTATTTCCCCGAACCAACTGTCCCTTATTTCCCCCAAGCACTACCTTCAGTTTTGCAAGAAGAGGAAGATACAAGGAAAGAATTAGGCAGAGGGGAGGGGAAGAAACATGTGGATCATTATTGAAAAAAAGTAACCCTGCAGCGACATGGACACTGGACTAAAGTCACTAACAGAGGATAATACTAATAATGTCATGTCTTTGGGGGGCAGTGACTTTACCTCTTAATGGCTGAGACCGTTGGTCTCCAGGAGGTAGGGTCAGTGTCTTCCTCATTGCTGATCTCCAGGGCCTTGCACTGTGATGCTCACGAGGTATTTCTTAAGCATGTTTGTAAACTTCTTTTCTGTGAGCTTCCGCATCCCTTTTCCAACCTGCTCCTCCTGACAAAATCGGGGAGTCAACAGAGCTTTTTTATTTTCAACCCTCTTTGCAGAGGAATAAATTGAGAACTCAGGAGCATCGGCTCATGAGAGACAAATCCAGTCCTAGCTATTCAGAGCAGGACTCTTTCACAACACTAAATGTCTCTCTCTTTCCTCCCCCATTGCACACAGAAGGCGCCACACATATAGCTTGACAAACAAGAAGTTAAACTGTAGATAGATACCTGCACAGACCCTTTCTCTTGTGAGGAAGAAAAGGATTATATCCATCATCCTTATTTCACAGGGAAAGTAAAGACAGGAAGGCAGATCCCTGGTATCACGGAATGGTAAGAGGTCAGAGGGTACTCTGTAGCATCCCAGCTCAGCCTAATTCTTGGCCTTGGTCCAAGTGTTACATTGTCATCTGAAGAACCACAGCTTGATCCTCATACAGTATCTGGTGTTGGTTACGCCCGCGAGTGCTAGCTGTCTCCTCCTCTTAGCTAGGGTGATTCCGTTATTCAGGGGGGCCCTTCTAGGAAACAAGCAAAAGCAGGGACCTTTTCTGTTCTGAAGGTACCTTGCCCAGCCTTTGCAGTGAGGTGGAGGCCTTCTTACAAAGTCTGGGCTGAAGTTAGGAATAGGTCTCCATCTTCCTTTGTCTTCTGGAAAGACTTGAGCCCTGAGCTCATCCTGAACATTGAGTGCTTCTCCAAATGTCTGGAAACAGTTGGAGAGACTTTAGACCAAGGCCAGAGAAACAACTGTTTATTCCTTTTTGCTCTCCCATCTCCGGTCTCTCCCTTGGGTGTATTAAACCCAAGCCAGTGACAACCCTGGCCAAATAGCAGGCTACAGTCCACAGCTGTGCTTTGCTAGTGCTGAGACCCAACTGAAAAGCAATCATGATGCTGGCCCTGAGGGTTTGTGGAGACAGGCATAAATAGCCTACAGGCCCAGTAGGGAGACTGGACTGTGAACACGGACTCACCAGCCCAAAAGCCTGTTTGGAAGCTCAGGCTACCCCAGAAGCCTCTGTTGTCCCAGCCATCCCAGAGGAATGCACTTAGCCCAATGGAAGGGGAAGATGGGAAGGTGGGAAGGGAGTCAGCTTCCCTGAAAGAGAAAGTACCATGATGAGCTCTGAGGCCAGTGAGGAAGCAGAGCTCACAACAGTGTGGCCCAGATGGATTCTGAGCCTTTATCTTGGGAATTCTAAAATCAAAGGTGATGGCATCTGACCCCTGAGTCAGCAAGGGCAAGAAAAGAAACCATGGGACTTGGGAAGGGAAGGGGTCACCACCGTGAGGCTTACTTTTATAGGAGCCTTTGCCAGTCTGGTCTGCAAACCCTGCCTGAACATTAAAAAAAAATTCTAGATTTACTCACCTGAGTTAGACTGCAAAACAGTACACAGTTTCCTGAAGTTTCTATTTTTAGTCACTTGTCAAGATCACACGTATGCCTTTTTGAAATTCTATGCAAAAGCCTGTGGCCATTGAACTGTAGTAAATGTAGACACTTTAACTGATAGATAGATAACATGGTGTAGCTCAACAAGATAAAATTTTTTAAAAAACCATCTTAAAACAGTTATTCCTACTTATAAATAGTTAAAAGGATTCATGTTTGGTTTAACTAATTCTCCTTTCACCTCAAGAAACAGCTTTGGGGCTTTGTTCGCTGTAGATAAGGCGGGATGAGTCAAGATGAGCCAGCTGAGATAATACCACATTGGCATAAACTAAACAAAGAAGGCAAGAGACTCGACTGAATTTCAGGAAAAATAAGTGCTATCACTTGAGAAATACTGAGATGTTAGGTGTCAAAATTTGATCTGCAAGGTTAGGGGGCTTACAGAGAAACATGCACATGTAGTTCTGTGATCTCCAGAGTGTAGCCAGGATTACAGAGCTTACTGTGGAAGCTGTAACATATTCCCAGCTTCCTTTTTCTGGGAAATAATTTTATGTTGTGACTGTTTGTGACTAAAATGTAGTTCTGTTGCACAATATCATCATCAGAGCCATCTTCCTCTCCATCCAGGCATCTGAATTACATCTGTAATATGCCTTCAGGCATATTACGTACAATTAGGAAATCTTCTTTAGTAGCTCATTTTTTTTCCAAATATGTAATTTTGGCTGAATACTATAAAGGGATTAAAAAAAAGTTACCATTACATTAACTGAAATTATTACTATTTTAATTTGCCTGCAAAGCCTTTATTTCAAGTATCATTTCTTATAACTTGTAACTTGGTGGGTATCATAATCCTGATAGAACTTTACCTACTTGATAGCCTGAGACATCTGAGGGGAAATCATTCTCAACAGAAAATCAGTTTAATGAGCACTTCTCGTGTTAACTGTGAACAGCTATTTTCCACACTCTTAAAGTACATGACGAAACCAGGGACTTATGCCACCTTTTTTAACGTAACACCTGGTGTTCTGTTCCTCCCCGCTCCTGACCCTAACAGTCATCCTCCAGGAACGCCTAGCCAATTCATGGAATTGATGGACTACGGAAAAAGCAGAGGAGCTGAGCCAGTTTCCTGAAATAGCAAGTTTTAAGATGAGTTTCTGGAACAACCACCTTGAGGTGCCATGCAGTGAAATTTTCTCATAATTTTCAACCAGCCAAGCCTTTGCCAAGAGGGTGTCATTTGTTGGAGAAAGTGACATCCCTGAGAATACAGAAAGCAAATCACTGAGAACAATGGAAATATCTAACCACTCACTGTATTTTCTCTTCAACTAAAGCATGGTGCAAACCTGGGACACAGTGCTCTGTGAAATGTTAATCATCACACATAGAGCATGTGGTGGTCTTGTGGTGAAGGTGGTGCTTGGAATGTCTCCCCTCTGCTCCAAACACAGCAATGACAAGATACACAGCCAATATATCATATGTATTTTACAAATTAAATTAAATATTAAATATATATTATAAGTGTAAAAATACGGCTAAGCTGAAAAGGAAGCTAAACATCCTAACAGACCAGAAACAGAACTACAGAGCAGAGAGTGTCATGAGCCAGACGTCTACGGGACTTTGAGCACTTAGAGCAGGCAGGGCGGTAGAGATCTGACCCCTGTGGGGCAACCTGGACAGGAGCATCCTGTGTACAGCTGGAGACAAAGTCGGGCTTTCTGCACACAACTAATAGCTGGGTCATGCTTTTAATATGTAAGAGGAGCCCCCCAAAGCCCTAACTGCCATTCACTGACTGTGGCGGTGGCAGAAGGAAGCAGAGCAGCGGCAGTGACAACTCTTGGGCCAAGCTGTCCTCTGGTCCAGTGGCTGGTCCTGGGACGGCGCCAGCACCACTGTGGGAATGGACACGGAATTACTAGGTTAAGACCTGGGGTCCCAGGGAGCCTCCTAATGTCCACAAACAGGGAGACAGGGTAGGGGAAGTATATAGCGAGGGGGAAAACACCACTCAAGATGAACCTGCAAGCTAAAATGTCAAAAAAGCGACACTCAGAAAAGGAGCCCCCAATCTCAAATGTCCGATGTGTTAGTTTCCTATTGCTGCTGTAACAAATTACCACAAACTGAGTGACTTAACACAACACAGATTTATTATGTTACAGTTTTGTAGTTGAGAACACTGAACCGGACCTCAGTGTGGTAAAAGCTAGGGGCCGGCAGGCTGATTCCTCACTGGAGGTTCTGGGGAGCATCCACTACCTTGCCCTCTCCAGCTCCTCGAGGCTGCCTGCATCCCCTGGCTCATGGCTCCTTCCTCCACCTTCAAAACCAGCAATAGTGGGTCAAGTTCTCACATTGCATCACACTGAACTCCTCTTCTTCCTCCATCTTCCACATTGAGGACCCTTGTGAATATATCAGGCCCACCTAGATAATCTGGGATAAGCTCTCTGTCTTCAAGTCCATTGATTAACAGCCTTAATTTTATCTGCAACATTAATTCTCCTTTTCCATGTTATGCAACATATTCACAGGATTAGGATGTAAACATCTTTGTAGGGGGACATTATTCTCTCTATTAGATCAGGAGACTGATTTACTCCTGACAAAATTGGAGTGATAGAGCCATCTCAAAAATCACTTTACAGTAACATCTGTAAGAGCCCCCAAAAGAGAAAAGTAGGAATAACACCAATTTTAAAAAGCAAAGAAACTATGAAGGATTTTATACATGGCTGAAATAGTAGAAAGTCTATGAGTTTGGGGGTAGATTTGATAAGCTGAATATCTCAATTCTGTTCTTATCTCCTGCTAGTATGCTTTCTTGGGTTGAAAAAAAATTTGTTTTTGATGTTTAGCATCCTTTTTATTGTGCTTACTTATTTTTACAAGGAACAAGCAACATATACTACATCTTCCCAATGCCCAAGGTAATGCAGTAATAACAGAATACTCAAAAAAAAAAATCCTGGAAATTGCATTAAATACTGCTTTAATTAGGAATTGCTATAAGAAAACAAGTAACGTTATACATTATTTTTCCAATGAGTTTCAGTTTGAGAAACTGAACAGCAGAACCAGATCTTTAAGCTTTGAGTCGTGGCAGAAAATGAAAACAAAACCTACATTTCCCAGACTCCCTTGCAGCTAAAGAAACCAATGTGATCTAGGTTTGACCAATGAGATGCACCTTCACGAGACCTGCATGCAGAGCTGAGTTCAATGGAGGCAGAGGCTAGGATGCAAGGAGACACCCATTTTCCTCCTGTGCATTTGGCAGGTACAGTGCGGTCCTGAGGTTAGGATTTCCAGCTGCAATTTCTCATCAGCAGATTGCAGCCTAAGTGGTGACTCCCTAGAGCCAATAATTGCAGTGGTGGCCTCGTGATCCCTGGAAAGCCACCAAAATCGGAGATCTGCAGTGACCCGGGGAGTGGTAGTAACTGCTGCAGCTTCCTGACTCATTGCCTTTGGAAGCTAGGTTCTACAAAACTGTCCTGGGAGTCATTCCTGAAGGTCAGTGGAGAGCCTGCTCTTCTGATGAATGTTTAAGTTTCTAATTCCCTGTATAACATCCCTTCCTGCCTAAAATAATAAAAGTACCTTCTATTATTTACAACAGTACCCTGATTGATGTATGTGCAACATATATTTTCCCAAATCAGGGGCAGAATGCTATTAATTGTACTTTCTTCACAAGAGTTAGTGGTACTCTGTTAGCTTTCTCTTCTGTCATTACAAATTAGCCAGTATGTACAGGTAAACAAGCTGTGCGTAACTGAACTTTAGTTTAAATTATAAACAAGTGACTTTACAAGGTTAAAAATATGTCACTGGACAGCTGGAAAGAGACGAAAATGACTTTCTAGAGAGCATCATAATTTTTTTTCATTTTAATTAAAGTATCTTGGAATTAGTAAAATAGTCCTGAGGTAATAAGGGCCACAGTAGCATTTGGTTAACAGTGTTAACACATTATCTCTCTGTAGTCCCTGATGGCCTGTGTCAGGGTAGCAAGAAAGAATTCTTTTTCTTGACCTCTTTATTTCAAATGAGGCATTATAAAGGAAGAAGCTTGAGCCTTAATGCCTTTTTTCATTTTCTGTCATCAGAAAATGAGTTACAGGGTCATTTGAGGTGGGCTTAACTGGCCAAGTCACCCTTCTCTGTGGCTTGCCCAATGCTGCCATGGGAGGCTCCAAATTCCTTCACTCAAGGAATTTCTACATGAGTGTAAGTGGATCAAGGTAAGAACCTGGTCTGGAATGTGAGGGGTTTTTTTGTTTTTCTGTGTGTGTGTGTGTGTGTGTGTGTGTGTGTGTGTGTGTGTTTGGGTTTTTTGTGCTGCTATTTAGAAAAATAATGGTGGCTCCTTTGATTTGTTTAGTAGAATCAAAATAGCTGAGAGTCTACCCCTGGAGAAAACTCACCAGCTATTGCTATAGCCAAAGAAAATTCCAAATATCAAAGTTTGGATTTACTTCTGTAGCTTTCTCACATACTACTTGAGATCATAATTCTTTTTTTATTTTAAGATTATGACATGAACCCATTCAGAGAATACCAGACTCCCATTAACTTTTTCACCTAGCAATTGTTTCTGTAAGAAAATTTTACATGCTGTTTGTTTTCTTTAAAATCAGTTTTTCAAAAGGAATATATGTTGCCACAGAGGATGGTGAGTCAATGACAATAATAGTTGAAGAAAAAATTATTTTTCAATTAAGAGAGATTAAAATCTGAAGAGAAGCAACAATTACCTAAGTGAAGAATGGCCTTGTGTGTTGTAGCCAGGTAGCTCCGTTTAGACCAGCCATCTTTAATAAGACACAGAGCATCCCTGTCACTAGGGGCACTGTGGTGGCACAGATGCCACTGCACCGAGGAGGGGGGAGGGTTACTACGGGAAGGACATCGAAAATATGTGCACCCTTTATACATCATACCTGAGCTCCCTCTATTAGCTCTTAAACTGTAGGAAAATGGGTTTTCCCACCTTATCCTTATTTGGAATTTTGATCTAAAATGCATTCTATAGTTCAGATTTGGCTAAGTATTCCTAGTACAGAAATATGCAGATATTTTCATCTAGAAGAAAGTGCTGCTGAGTAGGGGATCAGAAGGAAAGAAAAGAATAAGTATGTGTAAGCATAAAAAAGTCAAAATATAGTTGAGCACCTAATTGGACAACTGCCTGCAGCACTTGACTCTTCCTGGCTACTTGCACAGTATTGTTAAAGTAGAATAAATCATTTGCCATGACCAGGTTTTAGGAAAATATGTGAGAGTCAGTCAGGCAAAAAATCAGTTTGAAATAGATGAAATTTTCCATCTGAGTGGCTTCCACCGGGAGAGAATGTTTCTAGGAGCACAGTATTTTTAATCTTGTTTTAAAAAAATAGTTTAATGTATAAATCACTCAATTGTAAAGGCACTTCAATTTTATTTTCCTTTAGTTTTGAGGTTTTGGAATAGCTCTGTGCAGTTCCAAGTAAAAGCTCTTAGATAAAACTTGCATGCTGAAAACCACCATCACAAATGTGCAAGTGCAACTATAAATTTATACAACAATCAAGCTGTTTGTAGTTTGCAAAATTTGCTAATAAAATGCAGAAGTAGGGTTTCCATTTACACTCTCTGGCACTGGCACTGCATGTATATCTTGGGTGCAGGCAAAAGATGGAAAATTCCATGCATAGAGAATCTTCTATGGATGCGACAGTTCGCTAATATCTTAATGAGTGAATTACGATAATTATGAAAATCTTAGCTTTACATTATTTGTGAAGTGTGTGTGTGTGTGTGTGTGTGTGTCAGCCTTCCCAGGCAAACACACCATTCCGATTCAGCAGCACTCAATGAGGAGCATTTCTGTACTAATAATACAAAATGGATCTTAAACTGCTGCATATTAATCAAATTCATTAAAGTACATTCATTAATTTGTGTGTATAACAGCCAAACCGGGAATGTAGAGTTTGCACAAAATGCATGCTAAAACTTCAACATGAGTAATAGCTTTAAAAATATTTTCATAAAGCAAAATTCTAAGGAGTAATACTGATAATTATTTTTTTTCATATTTCCACTTTCACTTCCTGTTATTAGCTTTAAGTGGAGTAGTAACTAAATAGTGTCATTTAGCTTTAAGTGGAAAAAATATGGAAGAAGAAAATAACTAAGAAATAAAGGGAAAGCCCAAAAGATTGTAAAGAAAAAAAGGATATAATATTGAGCAACGTTAATATTAAATTTCCTACTTCTCCTTCAAATCAATTAAAAAATATGTTCAGGGCATGTTAGACATGGTCACTTTCTGTGTACAAAGAAGCATGTATTCGAAGCTATATTAGGAAACAGCCTTTCATTTCCTGTATGGGACTAGAGGCTGGGAGGGGCGGGGCGAAGGAAAATACAGCCATGAGGGTGTGTCTGTATACTTACATGTCTAAAACTGATGGAAAATTTTACATAAGTCAGGAGACCTAAGACTCGTGTTAACAGTCAATGACTAGTGCTCGCTTCAGCAGCACATACACTAAAATTGGAATGATATGAAGATTAGTATGGCCCCTTCATTAAGAATGACATGCAAATTCCCATTCCATATTTTTTTATTAATTAATTAATTTATTATTTTTGGCTGCGTTGAGTCTTCGTTGCCGTACGTGAGCTTTCTCTAGCTGCGGGCAGCGGGGGCTACTCTTTGTTGCGGATGCGTGGGCTTCTCATTGCGGTGGCTTCTCTTGTATCGGAGCACGAGCTGTAGGCACGAGGGCTTCAGTAGGTGTGACACACAGGCTTAGTAGTTGTGGCTCACAGGCTCTAGAGCTCAGGCTCAGTAGTTGTGGCGCACGGGCTTAGTTGCTCCGTGGCATGTGGAATCTTCCCAGACCAGGGCTGGAACCTGTGTCCCCTGCATTGGCAGGCGGATTCTTAACCAGTCCACCACCAGGGAAGCCCCTTTATTTTTTAAAAAAAAAGGTAACCATAGGGTGTGATAGATGTGTTAACTTTATTGTGGTGATCATTTCAAAATGTACACATATCATCATGTTTTACACTTCAGTATATACAATTTTATTTGTCAAAAAAGAAAAAAAAAATGATGACTTTTCTAACATACTGTGTTTTACCTGAATGCTAACTGCTCTGAAGACAAGGCTTATTTCCTTGTCCTCTACAGCACTGAGCACAGTGCCTGGCATGGAAAATATACTCAATTAATATTAAATCTAAAATAACTATTGTACAAAGAAAAATATAGTGAGAGTTATAAGAGAGGTGTAAACGTAACATCCACAGAGGAAGCATTGGCAAGGCTTCAAGTCAGAGGCTGTGTGTTGACTGGAAGCTTCTTCAGGACAGGATCCTTCAGTTCCTTCTTTCTCTCCTGCCACCAGCTCTGTGCTCTATTTGTGTCTAGCAAGGACTCAGTGCTGGACATTCTAACTGGGGAAAGTCTGTTAAACAAAGGAAGGAAGGTGGGAATTTGTAAGTTGTGTTGGGTGAGCAAAAACAGTTGGGCTAGAACAGCACGACCCAGAGGACTAAGTGCATTCCATAGGACCCTAGCTCTGTGTGATTTGGGGTAGGGAAAGATAGTGTGAAATTACTAAGTTTAATCCCAGACATACTTTCTTATTAATGAGGAGCAATCTGCCAACTTTCTGACTATGCATCCTTGCTTAAGAATAGTGCTGTACAGGGCTTCCCTGGTGGCGCAGTGGCTGAGAGTCCGCCTGCCGATGCAGGGGACATGGGTTCATGCCCCGGTCTGGGAAGATCCCATGTGCCGCGGAGTGGCTGGGCCCGTGAGCCGTGGCCGCTGAGCCTGCGCGTCCGGAGCCTGTGCTCCGCAGCGGGAGAGGCCACATCAGTGAGAGGCCCGCATACCGCAAAAAAAAAAAAAAAAAAAAAATAGTGCTGTACATCAGCATTTCTCAAACTCTAGTGTTCTGTGAGTTATAAAGAGAGAGGAAAAAAGGTTATTTAAGTTTGTAAAATGCTTCTGGTTCTCTTGTGTTGAGAGCGTTACAATGTACATGAACATATCAAGGGTTCTGAGAAGCCTTGTCCTGAAGACACCTGTATACCTTTTGTAAACCTGGTACTCCCCCAAATTATTTGAACCCGAACCAACTTTCCCGTAGCATCTGTTAGCATACCATGGGACATGACTACTGCCACATGTCTATAATTCCTCTGCTACAAATTGTTTTGTATTCTGTTGGCCACAGGAGTCATAAAACCATGTATAAGGGATCCAAGGGGACTCATTGGTCCGTACCTTTGTCTTTAAGAACAAACTTCAATTGTTTAGATAAGTGAGAACTCTTCCTGTATTTAATGAGTTTCTCAGCTTCACTTGTTCACCCATCTTATTTTGTCTGCCACCCTCATCATGGCAAAATTCTCTTATCTATTTCCTAGAAACGTCTCATGCTGCCCTTTAAGAGACTGAGACAGGATGGTTTCATAATCTTTATGCTTCTCTCCTCAAACTGGTTCACCTGAAACCTCAGCTTTCCCTTCTCCAGATTCAAATCATTCTATTTTCTTCTCAGGGGTTTTAAGGTGTGGCTCCTTTTTGTTATTGAGGTATAATTGACATATGACATTATATTAGTTTCAGGCGTACAACATAATGATTCAATACTTGTATATATTGCAAAATGATCACCACAATAAATCTAGTTAACGTCCATCTCTACACAGTTACACTTTTTTTTCTTGTGATAAAAACCTTAAAGATCTACTCTCTTAGCAACTTTCAAATATACAATATTATAAATTACTATCACTGTGCTGTCCATTACATCCCCATGACTTTAACTGGAAATTTGTACCTTTTGACCCCCTCCACCTATTTTTCCTGTCCAACCTCTGGCAACTATCAGTCTGTTCTTTGTATCTATGAGTTCAGTTTTTGGGTTTTTTTAAGACTCCATACATAAATGAGATCATACAGTATTTATCTTTCTCTATCTGACTTATTTCACTCAGCGTAATGCCCTCAAGGTCCAGCCATGTTGTCACAAATGGCAAGATTTGCTTCTTTTCTTATGACTAATACTCCATGATATATATATATTATATATATATAATATATATATATATATCACATTTTCCTTATCTGTTCATCCATCGATGGACACTTAGGTTGCTTCCATATCTTGGCTATTGTAAATAATGCTGCAATGACTATGGAGGTGCATATAACTTTTCCAGTTAGTTTTTCCATTTCCTCCAGATAAATACCCAGAAGTGGAATTGCTGGATCATATGGTACTTCTATCTTTAATTTTTTGAAGAACCTCCATACTATTTTCTACAGTGGCTGCACCAATTTACATTCCCACCAACAGTTCACGTGGGTTCCCTTTTCTACACATTCTTGCCAACACTTGTTATTTCTTGTCTTTTTGATAGTAACCGTTCTAACAGGTGTGAAGTGATAACTTGTGGTTTTGTTTTGCATTTCCCTGATAGTTGTAGCTCCTTCTTTCTCCATTCCAGGATGGTTTTAGATCCTCAGAAGTGAAAAATTGTAGAACTGGGAAAGCTCATTTGGTGAACATCTGACTAGTATTGAATATATTTGCCACATGCAAAATTAAGTGCTTCATCACTGACTGGTATTAAATGTTATAATTCTGATTGCTACATTAATCCCAGTTATACTATACCCTTCCCATCTTACATCCAAGCAGTTTATTTTTCTTCCTTAATTTTCCTCTTTTCTTTGGCCCCTACTGAGTCTCTTCTACCAAGGTAATTTTTGATTCTATTATTATATTCTAATAATATTTTTCAAGATGATGATCACTAATTCTACTTCTTTAGATATACTGTCTCTCAACTAGGATGATGAAAATCAATTGTTTTTACCATTAATTAAAATACTGAAATTTGTGAACTGTTCACCTTGTTCATAAATAAAAATAGATCCAGATAACATCACCCTCATGCCCTCTAGTCCAATACAGTTTCTCAAGGGAGAGAGAAAGGGCTAGGTTTACAGGCTGGGAATTACACACATCTCACAGCCTCTGCAATAAGTAATCTGGGTAAACCACAGAGGTGTGACCCATGCGAAGACCGTCAGTCATATCTGCTGAAGAGAGACAACATTAAGAAAAATGGTTTACATGAATTCTGTCTCATCCTACTTGGGGTGAGACTCTGAGCATGTTTCTCTTGTTGTAGTCAGTAGGAAATAACGGGAATAACATTGGAGTCAGGGGTTAGAGTTCAAGTCCTAGGTCTAATCACTCAATAATTATGTGGCAGTGGGAAAATGAATTGATCTGACTTCCCATTTTCTCATCTGCAAAATGGAATGACACTGACAATATTATGAGGATGAAACACTGTAACATATATAAAAGCCCACTACAAAGGTAGGGCATTATATATGACAGTGGTTTCCAGTGTTCCAGAACTAGAAACCCTGTGAAAGGGCTGGAGGGCCATTGAGACCAAACCTAAAAGGCTGCTGCCTCTTGGGCCCTACAAACACTTTGATCAGAGCAGAGCCACCTTGGTCTGTTTTGCAAATTGGGCTTCCAAATAAGAATTCCTTTGAAAGATTTCACTGAATAAAAAGGGAAAGAAGGTTGAAAACAACTGATAACAAAATATTAATCCAAGTAATTACTATAATTACAGAATGGTTATTTCGTATTTGTGCATATAATATTCAGATTTGTATGTGTAAAATACACATAATCTAGAGGTTTATACATTCTTATATGTAACGTACAAATACTAAAAGTAGTGTAGTGTATAAAATATCTTGCTGTTCACAACATCACCGTGAAAACCTATGTTTTGACTCTCAAAAGATGGTAGCTTGGTTTTTTGTTCTTTAGAAATAAACATATCAAGTGATGCTGTTTATTAAATTGCATGGTATGAAACAGTATCATACATGACACATATACATGACCAGCACAACCAAACATTACGCTACACAACATGAGTTCTCTTAATTACTGGCTGTCGTACTGAGGTTAAATTGTGACATGAGGTAGAGACACAATAGGCATCAAAATAAAAGGCAGTTATTCAGAATGAAATCACAGTATGAAGGACCTGAACACTTGTGTGCTTTCAAATTTAAATCTAACTTTATTTTGGTTTAAAAATAAGGATGAAAAGGTGAATTTAGTCATCTTAGTCCCTTAATTTCGGAAATGTACAATCTATCATTTAACATCTATGGTTGAAGTTTTCTAATGCAATGTTGATTTTTAATTCAGATATCAGGACTTTTCCATCAGTCTATACCATATTTTATGCTTCCATATGGTTATTTTCTCTACCTTTCTTCTTAGTAGATAAATTCTTCAAACCAGCTTAATATTAAGATAGTTCCTCAGTCTTTTTTATTTTAATTAATTTAACTTTTCCTCTTTAACCTTTGCCTATCCTCCATAAGCCAGAAAGATTTTGTCAAGCTTTAACTTCTGTGATTTGTATTATAAAAATGTTAAGGGCTTCCCTGGTGGCGCAGTGGTTGGGGGTCCGCCTGCTGATGCAGGGGGCGCGGGTTCGTGCCCCGGTCCGGGAGGATCCCGCATGCCACAGAGCGGCTGGGCCTGTGGGCCATGGCCGCTGGACCTGCGCGTCCGGAGCCTGTGCTCCACAACGGGAGAGGCCACGGCGGTGAGAGGCCCGCGTACCGCAAAAAAAAAACCAAAAACAAAAATGTTAAGTCTAGGGACTTCCGTGGTGGTACAGTGGATGATACTCCACACTCCCAGTGCAGGGGGACTGGGTTCAATCCCTGGTCGGGGAACTAGGTCCCACACGCATGCCGCAACTGGGAGTTTGCATGCCACAACTAAGGAGCCCGCCTGCCACAACTAAGGAGCCCGCCTGCCGCAACTAAGACCTGGTGCAACGAAGTAAATAAATATTATTTTTTTAAAAAAGTACTTCTTTAAAAAAATTAAAGTATTAAGTCTAGAGAATAATCTTTCTTCGGCACACTATGGAGTTTACCCTGGAAACTGCAACATGCCCTCTACTTTTTCTGTCTCACTCTTCCTGTTTGAAGATCACCGATTTTAGAGAATACAGTGTTAAGAATAAGATGTACACAAACTTGAAGTAACCTTGTCAGGCATGCTATTTTGTAGTTGCAGCTAATCTTCTCTGGGCTAGACCTTATGGAGTTCTCCTCGTGAATTTTATTTTCATCAGAAATGCCTTCTCCTAAAAATGTAAAAAACAAAACAAAACCAAAAAATCGACCTAACCCAAGGGATGTAAATGATGTAGAAAATTTTCTTTTAAAAATGAAATGATAAATTCACCACTTTATTTGCATACTCAGTCAATGCTGGAAATATTGTGATAAGCTTGTAACTTTAAGCTTCCAAGATGAGATTCTGTTTCCAGGATGGAAGCGCCATATTTTTACCCCAAACCTTTCCTCTTTTCATGCCGTATTCTAGGATACACTTCCAGTCCATGATCTGAATTTAGGTCTGGCGTGGATTTAGAAATTTCATTAATTAACAAGCCAGGTTCTGGTTGATTTCTTCATAGAAGTCTGTCTACCCCTTCAGATTGTCTGGCGAGCTCATTCATAGGAGTTTGGGAGTGTGTGGTGCCTTGGATTGGTCCAGGGCTCTGAAACCTAAGTCACCCATTCTGCACAAGAAGCTGAACGTTAAGGCCTTCCCCAAACACTTGCGCAAACAGGGGCCTGTTTACAAAATGACTCCCAAAGCCAGCAGTCTCTCTGCCAGCACTTGTCTGTCAAACGTCCAAGTTCTGAGGTACCACAGCCGCTTCAGTTCTCCATGTTTCCCAGGCCACCCAGCCTGGGGAGAAAAGAGTCACAATGACAATCATAAAACAGACCTCTCTAATTCTACCCCCTAGGGAGTCGAGAAACCCTTGCACTGTTTGCCATGTTCCTCCCTTCCTTTCCAGCTGCTGTGACTGAGGTCTCCTGCTGCTCTGGGGCCCTGCTTCACTCCAAGTTCTCTTTGAGTTCATGGTGACCTGGGTTTTGTCCCACCACAGCAAAGTGACAAAGCTCTGGGCTGGGGTAAAATGTAAATGACACACTCCTGCTAACCCCCGAGTTCTCTTCCGGGAGCACAATCCTGTAACTGTTTTGTCCGGCATTTACTTATAGGTGAGACAGCACTGCAGAGGTGAAGGGGTGGAGGGAAGAAGGGCGGAAGTGGGCCAACCACCGATGATGGGGATTGGCAGGCTGAGGTCACACCTATTTGGGCAAGTCAGAAGTTTATAGTTAATCTACCCCCTTAAGCAGATAATCTTACCCAAATCAGCATCTCAAAGAAATCGTCCAACCCCAGAAGTGAGATGCATAGTGGTAAATAAAACAATCACTGACTCTCTTTAGAATTCTAGAAGGATCCAGACTTCCCTGTGGTTGCTTACAAGCTGGCGCCTTGGACAACTGCCCATGTGGTCAGGTGTCACTCGGTCTCAGCCTCTGCCCACGTGAGAAGTCACTTTCTCTCCCTCCCAACGAGTTCATCCCCCTCAGGACTTGGGATCCCTTGTGAAAACATCCCGGTGGGGCCTGACTGCCAGAACTCCTCAGGGAACAGTGGCCACGGGTCCTCAGGCTGGGCCCTACAGCTCTAAAGGATTCCTGGGTCAGGAAGGGAGACTCCACAGCCAGCTCCTCCTGCAGGAGCGCAGCTGGGGCATGGGTGGCTCTGCGGCTTCAGTTGGGTCACTGGGGACGGACACGGACGGCTGCTGCACAGTGGCAGGAGGCAGTGGCCAGAGGCAGTGGCCGCCTGGTCACAAGGCAGCTAACGGCAGCAGTTGATGGCTACCGTGTAATGACTGACACGTAAAGACTGCTGGGTAGTGGCTGCTGCCCAATGGTAGATGGGCAAAGACTGCTGGGTAATGGTTGCCGGCCAATGGCCTAGCCCCTGGCCTAGGCCCCGCCTAGGCTCAGCCCGAGTCATGGGTAAGATGGCCACGTGGGGTTTAGTTCCCCATGCGGCACATCCTTGGGGAGTGCTCGTCATCTGTGAGGCCCCTCCCTGAACACACTAAATGCTTTAATCTGTGAAGGATGCATTAACAATTTCTAGAAAGATAATGCCCACCCACCCACCCACCCTTTTTACCACCATTTTCATCACCACCTTCCCAAGCGCTGCTTCACTGTGAGCTTATCATCATTCCTTGGGCCACTTCAACTGAAATTCAAACAGAATTGTGGGCACATTCATTTTTTATCTCTGTCCAATTAACTATAGCCTTGTTAACAAATTTTAAAATAATACAAGTAAACGTTACCCAGATAACCTCTTTATAGACTTTATCCCACTCAGTAAACTAAATGTCAAACGAGAAGAGAAAAATATAGATACTCTGTCAATATAGTTCGTGTGAATTTTCTCTCTACCCAGGTCTGTTTTGAATGGGGAAAAACAACGAGCCTTTTGGGTTTTTTTTTTTTTGGTAGTGTGTTTTATTGCTAAATACAAATATTTAGGATAAGGTAAACAGGTAAAATTTAGAAATCGTTGCCCAGAGATAAAAATCACTTGCCAAAGCTTGCATAGCAAGGAATAACAAGGCTAGAGCAATGTCCTGAATGTTCTGTTTTCCTGCTCAGTGCCCACATTTCCCCTCTTGATATCTGTCAGAATTTATATATAACAACTGAGAGTTCAAGCATTATTTTCTAAGTTAAAAAAGTGGAAACTTTTAGAGGAAGCTCAAAGGCTGTGCCTTGATTAGCATAGACAACTAGTTTAGAATCAGTGGTAGTATCTCTCTGAGCAAAATCTTCCAATTTTATTCTTGTCACTCCCTGGGAAGCAATTGCAATTGTGGGTGCATTGTGCTCTCTGGTCTCCTTTGATCTCTTTATTCAGATCTCCTGTTTACTGTATTAAAACACTTCACTCCATTCATCAGCCAATCTTTGTTTATCACATGAGATATTTTGCACCTTTGTTTTAGTCATGTGCACAAGGGTGCATTTGGCCTTATTTATGAGTTCTCTGACAAAGATGAAATTTTATTTTTCTCATCTTTTGGAAGAGTTGTGCTATGCAGATTAGGCAAGTATCGATTTTTTTCCCCCTCTCTCATCCCTCCCTTTGGATGCAGAGTCAAGTTTCCTTGCTATGATTCTTGTTACTGAAAAAGGAAAGATTATCTCTTTGGAGATGTTTGGAGGAGCTGGACATTCCATTTTATAATGACGGGTCAAGATGTATGGATTTGTGACAGCCCCTGTCCTGTTCTGATTCTCTCTGGAATAGGGACGATGGCCTTTTCTTTCTTTTCCTGGCTGTGCTGTTATTTGTCAGTTGGCCGAAGCTAGAAGGTGGTGCTGTTAAGCATGTAAATAAACCAGCACTTCTTCCAGTAAATAGCTCTGTCTAGCATTGTATGCCAGGAACTCTCATCTACACAATGATGAATTCAACTCCTGTATTGTGCTTTCCTTTCCTGTCCTTTCACGGAGGGAAAGGTGATCACACTGTAATTATAGAAGTCCTTTTTACTTTATTTTTTTCTGATTCTGCCCCTAGTTTTTTCCAGTCTCCTAGTAGATAACATTTCCCATTGCTCAGATAAAATTCCTAAGGCAGTTTTTTTGAATTAATTTACTTCCTGTAGTCCAGTGTTTTATAGATGATGTAAATGAAGGATGTGGCTTACAGATCTATTTAAAGAGACGTGCTTATACTTCAATGTTCTGGCCAGATGAGTGGGCACATGCTTTCGCATTTTTATTTAAACCCCACTGAAGTTGGTCATTATATTTTGAATGCCACAGCACGTCTATACCATTATTTAAAGGATCTTGTTCATTCATCCATATAATGATTGGCATTGGCTATAACTTGATGCAATGTTACACTATTTTAATTCTTTCTCAGGCAATGTTATCTTTGATCACTTCCTATTCACTGGGAAAAAAACCCACACAATTGCAATCCCACATTATGTTTCAGTGATGATGCCAAGTACTCCCTGGAATATAGCTATTCAAGACACTTTCTCCACCCTCAGGCTGCTCATTAAAGGGATGGCAGTTTCTAACTTTAATGAATAAGGTAGAGTGCAAATTCCACTCTTCTTTCAAAGAGGCTCTCTGGTTTTCAAAGTGTTTTCCACTGCCTATTTCTTTGTTTAATTGGAAATGGTGTACACTCCTACATAATCATGGCCACAACTCAGTATGCAAAGTATTCCTTGTCACATTTTCTTTTTGTGTGATTCAAGTGTATATTTCATCAAAGAATTCCATAGAAACTTCTGTATCTTCTCTCAAAAAACAGAAAAATAAAAAAACAGAACAAAACTAAATAAAAAAAGCACCACGTGTTATGCAAAGTACATCCAGATTATCATCTTGTCTATGGATAGAGTAACTCTTATATTCTTCGGTTTTTCCTCCCTTCTTCTAACCAAACTCTGATTTAATATGTTCTTTTAACCCAGGGACATTTGTGACAGCTCCAAAACCTCATTGAAAACTTTAGCAAGAAAGAGCCAAGTAAGAAGAATGACAGGGACCAGTGTTTGGAAAGGCTGCCTTCTTTTCAAAATCTGGTAGCCTAAAACCCAGCCAAACTTGAGTGAGTTTCCATGCTTAAAGGTATAAATTATCTTTCTTCTTTTTTAATAAAGCAAAAAGAGTCTAAAATTTTCTATTTATCTCTTAGTGAAGCGTGACCAAGTAGCAACACTAAAACAGAGTATAGGAGGAATTTAAGATTTTAAGCCAAGTGTGGGTAACTCAAGTCACACCAAAGTTATGCAGTGGTATGGGAGCAGATGAGAATGAGCTTAGTGCCATTTATATCACACTAAGTTTCTGAGACCTTCTTTCCTTAACTCAGAAATGGGCCAGTATTTGAGCCTGTGAGCACTAGCTGATTCACAGGTTTTGGGGCAGCTGGATGAGAGGGGGGACCCTGAGGATATTAGCATATGTTTTCAAGCACTGAAGGTATTAGTGGAACTAATGACACCCAAACCAAATCCTTGCTCTCATTGTCATTTATTTCACACTAGTTATGTGCATGACAGTGTTCAAGCATCCTGGAGGATCCAAGATAAATATATGATATGATCTGTATTCCCACAGAGCTTTCAAAGTGCTTGGGGAGATGTGTCTAATTTGTTTTAAATGAGGAGAGAACACTAGAAAGCAGTTAAGAACTAAATGCTAACTTGTGCTCAGTTAGCACTGGACATACTTATACTAAGAAGGTATTTATTGTTTATCTGAAAGTCACATTCAGCTGGGCGTCCTGTATTTTATCCAGCAGCCCTAGCTTTTCCATGCTGCATTATCTTCATGAGCTGAGAGTTATGGTCCCACCACTGCCTTCTACTGGCTTACACATTCCACACGTAGTGGAGTAACAATTTTCACATGCACACTGCCTTTCTATTGACAAAGTGTTCCATACACATATTTAAGTTTAATCTTTCATCACAGCCCTGTGAGATGGGTATCATTCATCCCATTTTTCAGATGAAGAAAACGAAGCTCAAAGAGATGATCTGATTTTCTAACTCAAGCATCGATGGAGATCCTCAGCACAAACGTCATGACTCTCAAGTCCAGTGTTTTTTCGTACACCACAGTCGTCAGCAGTGCTCCACAGCTGGTGGGCTTTCTTCACTTCACAAAGCTTCCATTCGTTCAGTTCTCCTGCCAAGTTTACTTTCAGAATGGCAGCTTCCTGTCCAAAGCTGTTTATTCTCCACTCATTGTCCGGCTAATGCCATCAGTCCGCTTGGAGAGTGAAGGACTAGGGACCAGTTTGTGGGGGAGATTGTGATGGTTTTCCCTGGGGCTCTTCTCCTAATCCCATTTCGGAATGTTCTTTATGAACATTCAGCCAGCTAGCACTCTGGCTGAAAATTTGAGACTGGCTGTGACGCTGAACTCCTTCAGCTGACTAATCAATGAGGTTGATTGCCTTTTTCTGTTCTAGAAATTTTATTTTTCTAATAATGCAGAAGATGGAAGGGAGAAAAGAATCTTAACAATTTTAAAATTATTTTTGAATTTTAATTATCGTATAATGCAAACTGTAAAAATATTCAAACTATGCATAAGTGTAAGAAGCAGAATAGAGATGTCTCCGCTCCACTTTTTTCTCACTTCTCAGAAATCATCCTTGTATCCAGATGGGTATATACTCCTCCAAGATCCTTTTCTATAATTATGTAAATGTATGTATTCTAATTATTTTATAAAAATGTGGCCACTTTGCTATGTAACTTTTTTTCACTTAAATAATTATCTTGGAGACTTTCATGTCAGTGCACGTAGATTTACCTTTTTATTTTTGATGGTTGCAGAGTATTTCATTGTATTGATATACTACAACTTCTTTAATCAATACCCTATAGTGTACATTTGGCTTTTCTACATTTTTTCTTATTACAAACAATGCCACAATTCCTGTGAGTGTGTCTAGAGAATCGACTCCTAGAAGTGGAATGCCTAGACCAAAGAGCACGCATGTTTTATATGTGAGGAAGAATCGCTAAGTGGCACTCCAGCAGGATTGTGCCTGTTTCTCCTTCCACCGCTTCCTTTTTCCAGTTTGTCCTGGGATTTTTCACTTCTTCTTATTTTTTACAGTGCATACACATTTTTATCCTACATGTGTGGCAAATACGTTCCCAAGCTTATCTTTTATCTTTGATTGTTTATGGTATTCTTTATTGTGCAAATGTGTTTAATTTTTAGGGAGCCTAACTGTCTGGTTTTGTGTGGTTTTTAGTTTCCTTGACATATCAGAGAAACTTTCCCTGTGCCAATATTATACAAGTCATTCATGACTTCTTTTAGTACTTTCATGGTTTTATATGTCTACATTTAAATCTTTGAAGCATCTAATCTATTTCAATGTAAACAATGTGATAGAGATTTAACTTTATGTTTTCCAAATGGCTAGACATCTGAGTTATCCATCATTTCCTCCCTGATTTGAAATGCCACTTTTACCATGCATTAAATTTCTGTATATTCTCAAGCCTATTCTGGACACTGTATTCTGATCTACTGACATTTCTACCTATTCCTGAGTCAGTGTGACACTTTTTAAAATGCTGAGTTCTATAATATATCTTAATATCTGTTAGGGCAAGTTTTGTACTCCCCAAATAACAGAAGATTATTGAGTTAAAACAGAAGTTCCCTCTTTTACCAGCCATGGCTCTGGTCTCAGTCCTCTCACCCCTGTTAGCAGTTTGGTCTGTGTCCCTCCAGCCCCTGATCGTTGTACTTACAGACTTGAAAACACAGGTATGCTCAGATATACAACATAAAGGGGCTGATACCAGGGCTGACAGCCAGAATATAAGGAGGGCTATTAAATACTGAACTAGTTCCATACTAGCTGCTAAATAGCAGCAGACCCCAGGCCTCTCTGGTAACACCCTGGCCTCCCTCTGCTCTTCCCCAGCATAAAATTGATTATTACATCAAATTCTGCATATGTGTTCACAAATAGCATTGGTTTATCGTATGTGTGTCTGCTATTTTTGTCCTGTTTGGTGTGAGGATTATACTGGCTCTCCTGATGAGTTGGGAAAACTTTTAGAACAACGTAAATGTCACAGGAGTCATTGGTTCTTTTGGAAAAAACTTGTTTGTTAAACTATTTGGTCCTGTTGCCTTTTTTTGTAGGGAGGGGGAAAAGGGGAGATATACAATTTTGACAGCCTGTTACATTTATCTGAGCTTAGTGTTCTATCTAGGTTTTTTTATTCTCTTTGTTAAGAAAACTGTGATAATTTTTATTTTTCTAGAAAATTATTTTCTGTTAATAGTACGAGCAATGGAGTCAAGCTGCTTTGTCCATATCCTAGCTCCCTCAATTACCAGTTTTTTTAAAACAGACTTTACTTTTAATTACAGTTTAGGTTTTCAGAAAGATGGAGAGTTCCCATATACCTGGCTCCCAGTTTCTTCTATCGTTAACATAGTATGGTACACTTGTAGCAATTAAAGAACCAATATTGATACCTTTTTATTAAAGATCATAGTTTATTTAGATTCCTTTAGTTTTTTTCCCAATGTCCTTTTTCTGTTCCAAGATCCCATCCAGGACATCACATGACATTTAATCCTTGTGTCTCCTTGAGCTCCTCTTGACTGTGGCAGTTTCTCAGACTTCTTTGTTTTTGATGACCTCTACAGTTTTGAGGAGTGTAGGTCAGGCATCTCGTTGGGTGCCCCCTCTGGAAATTTGTGTGATTTTTTTTTCATGATAGGACTGGAGTTATGGGCTACTGGGAGGAAGATCATAGAGGTAAAGGGCCGTGTTCATCACATCATGTCGAGAGTACATCTTCTCCGCGTGATTTATGATCGTGGATGCTGCTCTTGACTACCTGACTGAGATAGTACTCGGGAGGTCTCTCCACTGTGCAGCTACTCTTTTTTGCCCCCTTTCCATTCTGTACGTTTTGGAAGGAAGTTACCCTACTTAGCTTACACTAAAGGAGTAAGGAGTTATGCTCCACCTTTTTGAGGGCAGAGTACCTAAATAAATTTCTTTTTGAATTTTATTTTATTTATTTTTTATACATCACGTTCTTATTAGTTATCTATTTTATACAAATTAGTATGTATATGTCAATCCCAATCTCCCCATTCACCAGCCCCCGCCCCCGCCACTTTCCCCCCTTCGTGTCCATACGTTTGTTCTCTGCATCAGTGTCTCTATTTCTGCCCTGCAAACAGGTTCATCTGTGCCATTTTTCAAGGTTCCACATATACTCGTTAATATACGATATTTGTTTTTCTCTTTCTGACTTACTTCACTCTGTATGACAGTCTCTAGATGCATCCATGTCTCTACAAATGACCCAATTTCATTCCTTTTTATGGCTGAGCAATATTCCATCGTATATACGTACCACATCTTCTTTATCCGTTCGTCTCTTGATGGGCATTTAGGTTGCTTCCATGACCTGGCTATTGTAAATAGTGCGGCAATGAACATTAGGGTGTATATGTCTTTTTGAATTATGGTTTTCTCTGGGTATATGCCTAGTAGTGGGATTCCTGGGTCATATGGTAATTCTATTTTTAGTTTTTTAAGGAACCTCCATACTGTTCTCCATAGTGGCTGCACCAATTTACACTCCTACCAGCAGTGCAGGAGGGTTCCCTTTTCTCCACACCCTCTCCAGCATTTGTTGTTTGTAGATTTTCTGATGATGCCCATTCTAACTGGTGTGAGGTGATACTTCATTGTAGTTTTGATTTGCATTTCTCTAATAATTAGTGATGTTGAGCAGCTTTTCATGTGCTTCTTGGCCATCTGTTTGTCTCCTTTGGAGAAATGTCTATTTAGGTCTTCTACCCATTTTTGGATTGGGTTGTTTGTTTTCTTAATATTGAGCTGCATGAGCTGTTTATGTATTTTGGAGATTAATCCTTTGTCCATTGATTTGTTTGCAAATATTTTCTCCCAGGCTTCCTTGGTGGCACAGTGGTTAAGAATCCACCTGCCAATGCAGGGGACACTGGTTTGTTCCCTGGTCCAGGAAGATCCCACACGCCGCAGGGCAACTAAGCCCGGGCGCCACAACTACTGAGCCTGCACTCTAGAGCCCACGAGCCACAACTACTGAGCCTGAGTGCCACAACTACTGAAGCCCGTGTGCCTAGAGCCCGTACTCGGCAACAAGAGAAGCCACTGCAATGAGAAGCCCGCGCACTGCAACGAAGACCCAACGCAGCCAAAAATAAAATAAATAAAATAAAAAGTAAATAAATAAATAAAAATTAAGAAAAATATTTTTTCTCCCATTCTGAGGGTTGTCTTTTCATCTTGTTTGTAGTTTCCTTTGCTTTGCAAAAGCTTTTAAGTTTCATTAGGTCCCATTTGTTTATTTTTGTTTTTATTTCCATTACTCTAGGAGGTGGATCAAAAAAGATCTTGCTGTGATTCATGTCAAAGAGTGTTCTTCCTGTGTTTTCCTCTACGAGTTTTATAGTGTCCAGTCTTACATTTAGGTCTCTAATCTATTTTTGTGTATGGTGTTAGGGAGTGTTCTAATTTCATTCTTTTATATGTAGCTGTCCAGTTTTCTCAGCACCACTTACTGAAGACACTGTCTTTTCTCCATTGTATATCCTTGCCTCCTTTGTCATAAATTAGTTGACTGTAGGTGTGTGGGTTTATCTCTGGGCTTTCTATCCTGTTCCAATGATCTATATTTCTGTTTTTGTGCCAGTACCATATTGTCTTGATTACTGTAGCTTTGTAGTATAGTCTGAAGTCAGGGAGTCTGATTCCTCCAGCTCTGTTTTTTTCCCTCAAGGCTGCTTTGGCTATTCGGGGTCTTTTGTGTCTCCATACAAATTTTAAGATTTTTTGTTCTAGTTCTTTAAAAATGCTTAGTCATTTATTATTTTTAGTCTTCACTGTTTCCTAATAAATGTACTTAAGGCAATACAATTTATTTTCAATAGTATTGTGGCCACATCTCAATAACTTTGATTTGTCGTGTCTTGATTTTTGTCAGTTTCTAAATAGTCTATAATTTAATTTTAATTTTCTTTTTTAATTATGTCATCTAGAAAAGAATTTTTTATGTCCAAAGTTTTAGAGTTACTAATTTCTAGTTTAACAATTATAGTCAGAAAGTGGAATTTATGATTTCTACCTTTGAGAACTGAGATTTCTTTATGGTATAATACATGAACATTTGAAATGGTTTTGAGTAGAATGACAATTTTCCATTTGTTGGGCACATACTTCTGCATATATCTAGTAAATTTTTGCAGTTTTAAGTCCTGTTTTTCCAAATGTGTTCCTAGTTATTTTATCAGCTTGTTGCTATTATAAATGGGATATTTTCTTTCTTTTTTTTTTTTTTTTTTGGCCGCACCATCTGGTATATGGGATCTTAGTTCCCTGACCAGGGATTGAACTGCACCCCCTACATTGGAAGCGCAGAGTCTTAACCACGGGACCACTAGGGAAGTCCCAATATTTTCTTTCATTA
The DNA here is from genome assembly GCF_003676395.1 of Aethalodelphis obliquidens. NCBI lineage: Eukaryota > Metazoa > Chordata > Mammalia > Artiodactyla > Delphinidae > Aethalodelphis > Aethalodelphis obliquidens. The sequence goes on along the minus strand of NW_020837955.1, from coordinate 38,993,553 downwards.
TATTTGCTAATTAGTGATTGTATTTAAGTGATAAATCCATTTATTTTTGTGTATTAATGTTGTAGCAAGCTGCCTTATTAAGTTATATATTTAATAATATTTTTTAGTTCATTCCCTCAGGTACTCTATCAGTCATAGCATCTAAAATAATGATAATTTTCCTTCTCCTATTTATTGTTTATATTTCTTATTTAATTCACTTGTCTAACTATGTTGATTAAAACTTCTAGCATAATGATAAATGAACAACTAGAAGCCTGGAGGTAGAAGGTGTTAGTTCATTCGGTGACTCAACCTTGCCCCGCGTCTGAGCCTCCGCTTTTCTCTCAAGGTTACAAGGAAACTGCAGCATCTCTGGGAGTACGTCTGTGTTCACAAAGAAGAAGGGCTATGGCATCCATGTTTGTCCTTTATCTGGAATGCAGACACTTTCCCAAAAGCCCCCAGCAGATGTCCCTTTGGCAAGGGAGGCTGGCAGCCTGGGGGACAGAAATATAATGATTGACTTTTCATTCAGGTTTTCAAATGTATTAGCCAGAGTTGTGCAAGATATTGTTTTGAATTCTTTTAACTCCCTTTGTATCTATGGTTATTTTTCTATTTTTATTTCTAATTTTGTGTTTTTACGCTTTCTCACTTTTTTTGTTGATTAGTCTATCAAGTAGTTTATTTATTTTACTCTGGAGTTTTTCTCTTTCCACTTACAGAAACAGCTCTTGATTTTAGGTATCAATTCTTCGAGTTTTGTTTGCTAATTCATTTATATCTGCATTTATCTTTATTAATTCCTTTTGCTGTTTGCGTGTATTTTGTTGTTATTTTTCTAAACTCTTGATTTGGGTGCCTAATTCATTTGCTTCATTTTTTAATGATTGTTAGTGAAAGAAGTTAAAATGGATGTTTTCATCTGGGTACAGCTTTAGGATTTATTTGGCATTGTTGTTGTTATTATTTTTAGCTATTCTACATTTATGGTTTTGATTTATCCTTTGGCTTAAGAGTAGTTTAGGAGATGTTTGTACATTTACTAATAGTGGAGAGCTTTTTTTGGGGGTGGGGGGGCACAAGGCCTGCAAGATCTTAGTTCCCCTACCAGGGATTGAACCCTCACCTTTGGCAGTGGAAGTGCACATTCTTAACCACTGGACCGCCAGGGAAATCCCACAGAGAGCTTTTTATTTTTATTGTTCTCCTTGGCTATTCAATTTTACTGTTATTGAATTATGGTCAGTACCTTTTATTTTTTTAGAATTTGCTGAGGTTTTATCTGTTACCCAAGTTTTGAAAAATATATGGACACTAAAAAAGAAATTGCTATTAATTATATGAGATCCAGTGGTTTGTGTGTGTGTGTGTGTGTGTGTGTGTGTGTGTGTGTGTCTGTTTATTTACTTAGTCTATGGAAGTCATTAGTAACTAAGAAAAGTGTGTTAAATCTCCCCTTACTATTTTATTTCAATTAGTTTAGCCTTTTATTTCCTGCAATTTTTACTTTATCTATTCAGATGCTATATTTTTTGGTATATAAAAATGAATAAAACATATATTTTCATTTTGAATTTTGTACCTCAGCATTATAATACTTTTCTCCTTGAATTTAACTTAATACTAATATTGCAAACCCTGCTTTCTTTTATTTTGTTTGCAGCTGCCTGCTGTATCCTTGGCCATTCTTTTACTTTCAAAGTTTGTCACTAAGGACATATAGCTGGCTTTAGTTTTTGATTCCATTTGCATTGAATTTTATAATAACTCTGTTTCATTTCAAGTTTGTAATTCTATTTAATGTTTTCTGGGGGTTTTGTTTCCTTGATTTTTTTCTTTGTGTTCTTTCTTTCACTATATATTTTGGCTTGTTTTTGATTGTTTATTGCCCTGGGAGGCATATAGAAGACACAGTCTGTTTTAATTTCTAACAAATGTCTACCTTTGCAACTTTAAACAATAGTTTAAAATCTTTCTTCATTTCTCAATTTAGAAAATGAAAACGTTATGATGAAATTAGTACCCTTACATTTCTTTTGCTTGCTTCACTTCTTTTCTTCCTAATTTTAATTGGTACATTCTAGTATATTTAAGTGGTATATATTTTTAAATCTCAGTCTATTATCATTATGTTTTTATTTTTGCATGAAACATTTATATTCTCTTTGTAACAATTTTTGTAAAATTTTTCATTTTTTCATTAAAAATTAAAAATTTTTACATATAAATTTATATTCTGTATTTAATAACATCACTACCATGTTATTTAACTTTATTTCTGTGGATTCAATGCCCACCTTTAATCATTTAGAACCATAGCTTCCTATTTTACATCCTCTCTTCATTAAGCAGACTTTTTTGATTCACATAGAAAGGCAATATATCTCCCTAGTCCTTGTGTGCTTGTGACTGTCTTTATGTTGTCATAATATATGAATGAAAATTTAGCTGCACATAGAGACTTGGGTCACATATCTTTTTCCTCAGAATCTATAATGGATGCTCCACTGTCTGTTGGCATTGTATATTGCTGACCTGAGCTCTGAGGCCAGCTTTACTTTTTACATTCAAAGAGACTTGTCCTGTCTTTTTCTCTGTGTGGAGTGTTCTTGATTTCTAAAGTTCAATAAATTCCCCCAGATGTATCTTCCTGTTGTTGATCATTGTTTTTTCATTATATTTAGTGAGCTGATTTGAGGGACAGTAGGATGGTTAATTTTGTGTGTCAACTTCTCTGGCTAAGGATGCTCAGATAGCTGGTAAAACATTTCTGGGTATGTCTGTGAGGGTCTTTCCAAAGGATATTAGCATCTAAAGCAGACTAAGACAGACCACCCTCACCAATGCCCGTGGGCAACATCCAATCTGCTTAGTTCCTGAATAGAAAAAAAGGTGGAAGAAGGGCAAATTTGCTCTTTGCTTGAAATGGACATCCATTTTCTCCTGCCCTTGGACACTAGTACTCCTGATTCTCAGGCCTTTGGACTAAATTACACCATCAGCTTTCTTGGTTCTCCAGCTTGTAGATGGCAGATCATGGGAAGGCACAAGGTAGAAGACAGCTTGGAACATTTATGGAACATATGAATAGAGGTGATGGTTGCCTATGTAACAGGAAAATGGTGAGTGAGGGAAAGAACAGTATAATTTGAGGCTTGAGAGGGAAGCAGGGGACAGATTGTTCAGGGACTTATAGATCATGCTAAGGAATTGTGTTTTGTCTTGGTTTTAAGTTCACTGGGGAACCACTGAATGGTATTAAGCAAGGGACATGATGATGTACACGTAAAAAAAAAATTCACTCTTGCTGAACACTGAGGATGGATTGGAGAGGAAAGTGAGAATGAGATGGAACCAGTGGGGATGCAAATACCAGGAATGTTAACCTCATCTTCAATCTTACACTGAAGGAGAATAGTCCAGCGTTTTTAGGTTACATTTACGAGAAATGTACACACACTACTGGCTAAATAGCTCATCCTGCGTTTAAATCCCTAAAGAGTCGATTAAAAAGTTGTCTGAGTCTTTTTAAGTTAAATGTTCATTTCCTTTATCTCCAGTGCTTTGTCAAATTCAAGCAGTAGTATTGTCCATGTAGAGGATGATAATTAAACCACCAGCACCTCTGCAAAAACAGATTGTGAAGTCTTAAACCTTGGCTTTAGCGAGCTAGAGCAAGTGGCCGTGTGCATCCTCATGGTTGGTTGACATCCCAGGCTAGTTCCGGAAGGGAAACCACCCCCGGGGTCCTTGCAGCTCCCTCTTGTTCCTTGGTTCCCCCTCAGGTCATCACAAAGGTCAGTCTACCTTCGCTTTCTCCAAGAGTATTTTCAGCTCTGCTTCCTGATTCCACGGTTTCTGTTCCCTTTTTCAGTCCACTCACTCTAGATGTTTGGGTCCTTCTTTTCTTCCAGGGCCAACTCTTGCCAGGGAGGTAAACATAATTGGTCCTGCCCCCTCCCACACCCTGGCTTTTATAAGTCCTGCCTGCACCAAGTCCCAGGCTCCCACTTGCCCAGAGGTGAGGCGCTGTCTCAGGAGCAACGCGAGGCGCGCTGCGAACCCTAAGACAACAGCTACGCGCATTCTGCAATTCTTGGGTGACTCTTGGTTTTGTCATGGTCTGTTGAATTGAAAACGTTTGACCAGTGTTTGAAAGCATATCCTCACACTTATCTCTAGGTATCTTGATTCCGAATCATGGTTAGAGAGGAAAAGTGCGCCCAAGCCACTTGGCGATGTAGACTGTTTAGCAAGGACATGGTCTGCTCTGATACAGGTGTACTGCATTGAGGACTCAAATCTCATAAGATGAATTGTGGTCAGTGATATGATTTTCTGAAATAGGGGAACACTCGTGATAAAGTGAACAATGAAACAAAATACAATCTTCCCTCAATTTTCATCATTGTTGCGTTCCTGGACATTGCTTTGTATGTGAAAACCGTGCAAAAAGTATTTTGTGCTTATGCATTGAACAGTGCTGGATTCTAAGATTAGATCATCATGAGTGGTGTGTTTACCTACCTGAATGTGCAGTAGGACATTTAGAGGTCATACCAAGGATAGGATGATGGGACATCATCAAGTGGGACATCCCATCCATTGCAGGACCTCTTAACCAAATACCTGCCAGTCGTGCCAACCAATCACTGTAATGACCAAAAATCACCACTGGAAATTTCCAAAATGCCCCCTAGGGGGTGAGATAACTCCCTCAAGAGCTACTGATTAAATAAACTGAGTCCTCCTTTAGGATACCTTTAATAGATCACGGGATAGATGAGCATCAAATGAGTTAATATTTATAAAGAGTTGAGAACAATGCATGGCATGTTGTAAGCTCTGTACATGTATTTATTATATACATAAACAAATAGAGTCAATGACAATCAAAATATGCCAAGTTTTTCTTGAGCAAATGAGCAATTATGAAGGCTGAGCCCATGTGACCTGCTGATGTTTTTAATGGTTTAAAATGTACACAACTTATGGTGTGTCATCATTTGTGTAAAAAGAGAGGAAACATAATCTATATATTTGCATTTATAAACAAGGATACATAAGAAATTAGTCATGTTGTTTGCCCCTGAAAAGGGGAACTGCATCCCTGAGGGAGAGTGTCAGAGGAAGACTCTTCACTGTACACACTTTGAAACTTTGGTGCTTTGAACAAAGTGAATGAAATGCCTAATTCAAAATAAATAATACACATTTTTTAATTTAAACCATTTAACATATACTTCAAGATAACAAGTATCTGTGTAGTAATGAGATATGATTAGAATTTCCATAAATGACAGTATTATTTACGTTTTATAACCAAACCAACACTCTGTGGTTTTTCTCTTCTTACCTGGTTCTCCATTCTCTATTATTAAAGTCAATGTCAACAATATTTCCTGATCCAGTATAGTTTAATTTTCATTAAACTAGAACTACATTTATCTCATTGACATCCAAATCCAGCTCACTTCCCCCAGTCCTTAGGTGCCTGGGACTTTGGAGGCTTGTAGACAGTGAGAATTCTGCATACTAAACTTGTTGGACTTTCCTAAAGAGTAGGACCATGGCCACCGTGCAGCCAGTACATGGGAGAGATGAGGCTGGCAGAACACATGAGAAGTGTAGAAGGCATAGCAAACACGGATTGAAGTATCTTGGAATTTCAGGACCATAGAATCTCATTGGAAGGAAGCTTTAGAGACTATCCAGCTTGCTCCTCTTTTCTCCTCCCACCTCCCTGCTTCCCTCTTCTGTCCTTCCATCTTCTTCCTCTCCCTTCCCTCCCTCCTTCCTTAGGAGATGATGAAACAGAGGTTCAAAGATAACTTTCTCCAACATCATCCAGCAAGTGAGTGGGACTTCAGACCCAAGTCTTCTTTCTCAGAAAAAGGATGCAGATATAAGAGGCTATTCCCCTGTCTTCTCGACCTTTCTCAGTGTCTGCTTAGCAATTTCCCTTCCAGTGGGGATGGCAGGCAGGGAAGTGTAGGTGAAGAGGGTGGCCATGGAGGCTTTTCTGTCCTGCATCAAAGTCTAGAGAACAGTTGGAGAGCATCGAAAGGACCCTAGTTTTCAAGCTGAGGCAATGTGACTGCAGGCTGGGAGTGATAAACAGGGCATGAGCCCCTGCTGGCATTAGGTATGATGCAGACTGACCAAGAAGGTAGGCTTCAGGGTCCACCTGTGCTTGATGCCAAAAACGTGGCCTCTGTGTACTGGTGCCGAATTCAATCTCGGAGTTTTGGGTGAAGTAGAAGAGAAGAGCTTTATTGCGTTGCCAGGCAGAGGGGGAGACAGTGAGCTCCTGCCCTTGAAAACTGTGTGTGTTGATGAGGAGTTTTTATAGCAATTGGTCAAGGGCAGGGTTGCTGATAAGATCAGGGTGTGTGCAGGGCCTGCACTCCTTTAATCTTGTCTCAGGTAATCTCTTGATGAGCTTCTCTAGTTCCTATAATCTGGCCTCAGGTGGTCTTCTCTGGAATGAAGAATGCTGACATCTTCCTTTTTTGGGGGGTTTTAGTTCTATAAAGAGCTCAAAGATATTGTTCTGTGTATCCCTTGAGGAGGAACCAGGACCCTGCCCCAAGGCTGCACCTCCCTTGTCTCTGCATCCCCTCCCTTCCCTGATTAGCAACTGTCCTATGAATCTGCCCTATGGAACTCAGGAAAGGTCATGGAGGCTGGAGTCTGTTCCCTACGAACATGTAATTAGGGACACAGAAAGGCTTCCATGCCAGGAGCCCCACAGGGTGCTGCTCGGTTTCACGCTCACCATGGAGCACGAGGCGGGAGTTGGGGGTGGGAGGTGGTAAGAGCAGATAGAAAACACCTTCCTGACTCAGGTGTAAACCCTCCTCTCAATGTCAATGTGTTGGAAGACTCATACTGTATCCCTCCTGCAGGCACCTCATTATAACTCAAATAACCTTTCTTAAAAATAACCTGTAAAACCCTTATTTGTGTGGTCTTTGCAACAAAGAGTGAAGTATAAACTGACAGCCTGGTATCAAATTCATCATGGATTTGGGAAGACCGTATGCTTCCCTTTCTGGTGGGGGGAATGGAGACATCAGAAATGATCCCCCCTCGCCTCAGAACGAGCGTTCCTGCAAGGCTTCCTTTTCTTGGTCTTTTTTCTCTCTCCACTACAAAGGAAAAGATAATTAAAAAGATTCCTAGATCTATTTTCAAATTATGTCAGAAAAGCAGATTAAAGATTTGATGCTTAGGAAAATGGCGATAAATATTCAAACATAAATTATGGCAGTATTAATAATTGCACATTTGTGCTATGTAACTAGAAAATTATTTGAGCATTAATTCTATTTACATATGTTCATTTAGATTTGTATCCCTGAAGCATGCAAGTATTTGGGGTTTGAAACATTTAATCACTTAGTAAGCAGCCCTCAATAAGATTGCCACTTACTTATTGTCCTTATTGATTTTCCTACACAGGAGAACACTTGTGGTGAATAGAAACTGACTGCTGAAGTGAAAGAACTCTATCTTTTCTAGTGCAGAACAAAAGCGCCTTTTTTTTTTTTTTTCCCAAGAGCAATCTGTTTTCTTCAGATCATTCCAGCTCAGGGCCAGAATGCTGCTTCATTCATTTGTTCGAAACTCTTCTCCCATTAGTATGGCATCTTGTTGTTTCTAGACAGACACACATTGAGTAGCACTTGGTTTTCTGTTCAAGTTGAATTTTCGAAGTAAGTTTCTGTCTGGAGCGTGATGGACAACCCAGGCTCCCAGGAGCACATTTGGTTCTTAGTTGATACAGGGAACCTGCCAACAGAAAACCTTGGAAAGACCTAGAACCCAACTCATCAGCCCAGACATATAGTCTTCCTTAATCTGTTTCCCAAGAAATCCCCTGGGTGACTTCATTGTAAAGCTTTCATAAAGAAGAGGACCTGAAATAAACACAACAGGCCTAATAACGAGAACACGGAGGCCTGAAAACACTCATCAGAACTGTCTGGGGTTCCCAAAAGCCGACTCAAACCAGCTTAAGTGAAAAAGATTTCAAAGTTCAAGGACATCCTCCTCCCAAGGAGGTGGAGCATAGCTCCCACCCCTACACTTTGTGTCTTCCTTCCAAAGAATAGAGTATGGAAAGGGGTTGGGGTGGGGAAGGAATGAGGCAGCAGAGGAACTTGGCAAAGAGGTGATGGAGGCTACCATTGCCAGAGAAGATGCCCCTGACATTCAGAAGATGGTCTGGCTCTCACAGATAGACCATGCTCTTCTCTGATGAGATGCAATCTCACAGATACCAAACTCAGTTATTCTGAGACCATGATTAAGTGAGACAAAGCAAGGCCGCTTTATACTTTTATCTATGCACGGGCAAAAACGAGGTCACTATGCCACCCACAAAATACCACACACCCCCCCTCTCAGCCAGAGTGAGTGACTGCACCTCTTCACCACGACAGCTTTTTCCGTGTGCAGCCTCCCCATAGATAAGATGTAGTTATAGCTATATCTGTCTATGTAGGTAGATAAATATAGATAAGGATCAATAGCCTTTGGCTAGAGATTTACTATCTCTAGAAAAGAAAAAACATAAAAAGAAATAGATAGTTTAAAATCCAAATTCTGATTTTATAGATGTAAAATGTCCAGGCTGCTGCAAGATGAATACAGCTTATATTCATCATGTCCAGCCGTGCTCAGACAGCACTTCTTTCTGCAGGATGTCCAGCAGTGTTGGTGCCGGCTGACAGAAGGAAAAGCCAGGCTCAAGGAAGGATATTCACTTAGAAGCAACACGAGGCATCCACACACCTTCCTGACTGCGTTCTGTTGCAGAAAGCTTCATCAGTTCAGTAATTCTAGTTAATCTAACCAGATAGTGTAGTTTTATTTTACAGCCATGATCTTCTATTTTGGTGTCAGTTTTTCAACAAAGTATTAATTATGGGGAGGAAAAATTTTGTGCTAGAATCCTTTCCCTATAGATACCAATCATAGAACTGCCCTGCCCTCTGACCATCTAGAGCTTACAGTGCAGAGGAAACCCTCAGTTCCTTAGACCGGCCCCCAAACCATCCAATCAAAGCCCAAAATCTGTGGTAGGTTCTTTCTAGCACCCTCTGCTGAGACCCCCACAGCTCTCCACGGTGTGTGCTCTCTCAGTGCAGGGAGTGACAAACCTAACTCGTTTAACTGCAGCAGTGTTCTTGGGGGTTGCTGATTGAAGGGCATTCACAGCATCATCAGTGACAATCATGTACCCTTGATAAAATATGATGAGTCTGTTGTCTTCCTTCCCCAAACCTCACAACCCCAGACTAAGCATGGGAAAAGGATCAGACAAACCAACACTGAGGGACATACTGCAAAATACCTGACCAGTCCTCCTCAACACTGCCAAGGTCAACAAAAACCAAGGAAAGTCTGGGAAGCTATCACAGCCCCAGAGAGGTCCAAGACCTGAAGGTTAAATGTAATGTGGAATCTTGGATGGGATCATAGAACAGAAAAGGGGTATTAGAGGAAAACTAACGAAATTGTAATAGAGAATAGAATTTAGTTAACAACAACAAAATTTTCTTTTTTTGAGATAGAGTTGCCTTCAGGGTACAATTAAGATGATGTTGATAATGTTTCTCTCCCCATCTCTCCATCGTTTCACCGTGTTGGTCATTTCTCAGGCAGACTTATCTTACTCAAAGCAATGAGGCTGCTGCAGCTTAGGCACATGTGGTCCATGTCAGATTGAGAACCCAGAATAGATTCTCCAGTTGACCCTACCTCATCCTGCCTGGGCCAACTGTTTCTTCCTGCACTAAGATTCAGCCGTCAGTTACACACAAACCCCGTAGACCAGGAAGATTATTGGAGACTGAGGGCAGCTGGTTCCCCAGAAGAAGGGACACAGTATGACACAACCCCAATCTAGCCCAGTGACAAGAGGGCTTGAAGGGCAGCTACACGTGGCTTCGGGAAAGCCTCATCACCACCACCACCCCTGTTGCTTCATCTGCAGGATGGGAGGGTCTTTAACTGTTACCAACCCCCCCCCCCCCCCCCCCCCCCGAGTCAGTCCCCAACAAGGGTCCTTCTGCCTGGTATTGCTCGTGTCAGCAGAACGAGAGCAAATTTGGTTCCAGCAGGGCTCTGGCGCACGCGCTCTCCCGACAGGCCGTGGGCGAGGCTGCTATACAGGGATCTTGTCAGTGGGGAGGGGAGGGGGCGGGGTTCTCGCGAGGCGGGGCCGGTGCGCGACTCACGCTCCACATCCAGTGCCCCGCAGGCGCAGCGTCTCTGCGCCTGGCCCGCCGCCGCCATCTTGAATCGAGTGTCGTGTGGCGTCTTCTGAGGTATTGTCGCAGCCGTTTCGCACCGGGAACTCTGGTCTGAAGCGCCGAGTGCAAGCAAGGCCTCTGTACACGACCCCCTGTGAGCAAGTGATACCAGACTAAGCATAAGGAGGAAAAAAAGGTTAGACTTTATTTTATTACCCAGATTCTATTTTTATTTCCTGAGAATTGTTAATGGGCTTTGCCGGTGACATAACCCCAAAGGAGCAATGGAAAGGTCGAAAGTGATGTCAGTCGTCAGTGCCTAGGATGAGGCGATGTTCAGTGAACGTTAGTTTGATCTGTGCCTTTCCTGGTCAAAGAATTAACATGAGTAATCCTACTTGCGCGTGAAGAGTTAAGCAATTGTAAGAAGGCCACACTAGTGCATTAATAGAACTGCATTGCTGCCGTGAGAGTGAAGAATCTTTTATGCTATTAACCTGTGTAAACTTTAAATTTTTAAAAATAGTAAGTTATGTGGGTCACCGCGTTATCCCTGTAACTAAGTGCAACGTTAGCTATCAAATTCTCATTGTTGGCTAATTTATCTTTAAAGACTCAAGAATGCAATTCGAGTCATTACTACCTGTGCCGTATTTCATTTATGGCCCCTGTGAGTCATGGGTCTTCTTTCTATAACTGAAAACGTTTAATGCAGTTAATTCAAGAGGTCTGTCACATATGTTGTATAATCAAACTTAACTCAAATTGCATAAATTGGTGCTGTGTTTTATGGTCGCGTCCTGGAACTCCCACACAAAATATGACACTGTTCCTAGTAACAGTGGTTGGGTTGGGGGGAATAGAGAAGAATTGTGTTCTTCTTTCTTCATCTTAATGAAGCTTTCATTAATTGTTTTTCTGGAAATATCTTTGCGATGCATTTCTTGAGTTTTTTGAACTTCTGGATTATATAAACTCACGTTGCTTCTATTTGATTTTGATGGCTTTCTTGGCCTAGTTTCCCTGCAAGTATTTGGTAAGATTGAAAATAATTTTTTGTTGCATTTTCTCATTGTGTCTGTGCTAAGGTACTAATGGTTGGTTTTGGAAGCATTGCTACGATCTAATGTCTTTATCTTTGGCTGGATTTTTAAAGGGGTATTTTACTGCCTGTCATTACCATTCACGGTAGCGTCTGGACGCTGTCATTCCAGCAACCTAGTGCGTACCCCATTGCCACTGGCCCGGCCCTCTGTGCTTAGAGAGAATCTCCCGCCTTCCCCAAGAGCCACAGCTTATTCCTCCAGCACCTCTGCGGTTTGGCACACTTTTGATTTTTCATTGTAGATGTGTTGTTAAAGTTTCAACATGAGAGATAATGCCTTTTAAGGTGAGGATAAGCTCCTCGATGCCTGTGGTGATATAATTTGCACAGTATGTTCCCAGCCTTTGCCTAGACTGCAGCACGACCAATGATAGCACATCCCCTATGGGTGGCGATTATGGCCCTTGAGAAATTCTCCAGGAGCGAGACCATGATGCTGAGGGACCAGATCCACCTCCTCATCTGTCGGAAGGGTGACAATGTTGTTTTGCAAAGCGCGTATTGACGTCTTTCCGCTCAGATGTCTTGATTCCTTTCCTCATGGTGGAACGTGTCTTTGTGTTGTGCTTGGACAGAACCAAATGGATGAGCATGCTCAGATTCAGGCAGCACACCTGCCTCGGCTTTGTGCCGCCCTGATGTGCTTTGCTGCCCAAAAGATACAGGCAGAGACCTGACATTCAGATGAGTGCCACAAACATTCCTGACCATCTACTATGCACCAACCGCCAACCACAGAGCTGGCGGTGGCACGGAAATAAGAAAAGGCAACTGTTGTTAAGGAGCTGGCATCCTAATCTATTTGCTTCAGAATTGGCATTTCTGTCCTCATTCATTCAAGAAATGTGCGTTGTATGCTTGCTCTAGTGCAGGCACTGGGCTAGGTGTTATGGATAGAGGGGTGAGCAAGGCGCACAAGACATCATCCCTGCCCTCGTAGAGTTAAAATCTAGACCTATTTCTAGGTTAGAAAAAAGACCAGGAGAAACTAGCTTAACTTACAGCAATAACCATGCAGACAAAATGCAATTTTAAAAAGTAACCTTCAACAACCGGCAGTCCAGTGAGCGGGCCGCATCGGGAGAGCAGGGCGGCGGGGACTTGTTGCCAGACCCCATCCTCCTGGTGCTGTGTTCTCCGCTCAGTCACGGCCGGAGACAGGGGACCGGGACCGTCCCTGGACGAGGTACGACTGACTGCCGGGGAGGGAACGGCTTCCTCACTCCCCATGCTGGGCCAGTTCCAGGCACCGGAATGCGCTTCCATCCAAGGTTTACAGCAGGCTGGCCTCAGCCGGCGCGAGCACGTCGACAAATTTTCGCCATCACCTTCCGCCAATATCACCACCCTTGTGCGTGCGTGAAGAAAGGTGACTTTTGTTTTTGTTTTCCTTTTTTCCCACTGTCCTCTTTCCCCTCGCTGCCGCTGCAATGAAGGAACATCCGTCAATGAGACGAATAAAAATACGGTAATATTTAAAATAAAAAATAAATGAATAGAAAGTAACCTTCAAGGAAAAATCAAAATGGCTTCTTGAAATCTCTGATAGCCTGATGACCACGAGACTATTGCTGCTGCTTCAGTGTCTCAGGGTAAATGCAAACCTCTCTCCTTCACTCTCTCATTTACAAAATACACCTGGCTTTCCCTTTATATCTCATCAAGTGGAGAAAGTGTTGAACTACTATTTAGCTGTATATCCTAGGAGGGTGCCAGTCTCTGGTTTTATTTTGCTACAAAAAAGTATTGCTCACTACACAAATGGATAGGAAACCAAACACTTTCCCAGTGTTTTAAGATAGATTGAGGGAGAAAGCAGCAAAGAGATTTTCTAAACCTCATGGAAACTGGTTATTTTAAACTACTATTAGGTTACCCTTCATATTCATTTGGTGTGCAATGGGATTTTTTGACTAAAATTAGCATTTGGTTATAATTAATACTCTTTAAAGGGCAAAGTGCATATGATTCCAGGGGGAAATAATTCACTGGAGTAGTTTATACTGTTGCTTTCTCTAAGGTAGTGGTTCTCAAATGGGGGCAATTCCCCCTTCCCCAGGGGACTTTGGCAATATCTGGAGACATTTTTGGTTGTCACAACTGAGGGAGGAGGTGCTATTGGCAACTAATGGACAGAGGCCAGGGATGCTGCTAAACATCCCATGATGCACAGGACAGGTCCACACAACAAAGGATTATCTGGCCCCAAATGTCAATAGTTCCAAGGCTGAGAAAGCCTCTTTTAACATAATCCCACTGTAGAGACAGTGCTACCTGTGATGTGTGGGTTAAGTTGCCAAAACCAGAGGAATTTTGTGAAAGCTTTCTCCTCCTGCTCTCTGATTATCTTCTTTGTCTATTCATCATTTAGTTCCCTTGTGTTGTAAAGCTTTTTGTGTTTTTTTATGGACTCAGTACTTAACTATATGAGCTTTTCATTGCCCATTCTAAAATTGTGACTAGTTGTAATGTAAATTGTATAACACATCTCTCTGCAACCTCAGATTCTGCAACTTAAACCACCTAGGCTGCTTATCTGTCTTCCACCACCTACCTGCATTTTATGCACTGCACTTGGCATTCTTGATTGTTCCTTTCATATTAATTTCAATGGTGCCCGGAGGGTACCTCTCACCATATAATAGGTTGCTTTGTGAACAATTCCAGTAAGAGAACCATTCTGCCCAAACAGTGAGATACTCTCCAATGTAAAAAAGATACCCCTCAGTGTATCATTCATGCTTCTAGTGTAGCAGTGTATTCTGCAATTGTATTGAAATTAAAATGAAGATGAATTATTTGCTTCCCCTTTCACTTTAAAAGTGCCCCCACAGTTCCAGGTGTTACTCTCAGCCACACAAAATGGTTAGAGCTTGAAAGTTACCGTTGGACATGGATGAATAGTTATTTCATACTTAAATCTGCAAATCATTAAATATCCCTTGTCCTGAGATCATTATTTTCATCATAATAAACTTCTGTTACATTCAGGTTGTTCCAGCTTCTGATTGACCATTTGGAATATGACAGTTGTTTGTCGCATTTTGTTTGGCCGCAGCTTCCCTTAGTTCATTTGCAATTGTCCCTCGAGCGTAGTTAGCTTTATGTGATGTCTAAAGGAGCTTGCCTCTGTCTTTTCAGAAATCTTTGTCCTGATAGGAAAACTAAAAAGACTTTCTGAAAATGGTGATTTTATTTTTATTTTGTTAATTTTTTTTTAGTGCAGTACTTTTAGTTGGCAGGGAAAGTGGGACATTTCAGATTTTCAAAGATGCTGTATTGGAGCTGTTCACTTGAAAATCAAGTCTGTTACAGCACAAGAGCCCATTGGCATCACTGTCCTATCTGTGGATTAAGAAAAGGCACAGCAAAAAACTAAACTAAAACAGTCTGATATTTTTAAGTTGGGTCTTTCTTTGCAGAAAGGCTCTATTGCCATCTTACTCTGTGGTCACTGAGTTTAAGCCTTTACAGTGAATTTGGACACTGTTGGCATCGCAGACCCCTCACACCCTGGCTGCCCAACACCACACTGAGTGTCCAAGAGCTGCTGATTCTTCTTCTGAGCTGTGATGCCATCTTCCCATCCCTCTCCAGGTCCAACACACCTTCCCACACAGCCATTGGTGGGCTGGCTCCTGCCTCGTCTTCCATCCTTGTGCCGTGTTTCTAATTTATCCTGTATACATGTAGGCTTGAGTAGTCGTCCTAAAACTTCAGTTGCCTCACTTCCTGCACCATTTCAGAAAAGCAAAGACCAGAAGTTCTCTAGCCTGTCCATTCAGGCCTTCTGCAGTTGGGCCCTAAGATTGATTCTCTCCTCCACATTTCACTTACCCCTGTCCTGGAATACTCAGTTCCAGGCAAGCAGCTTTATTCTCTGTCTTACAAAAATGCCTTTCCCTTTCTTATCATTGCCCCCCTCACCAGCAATGAGTCATTCTTTTTGAAAATCCTGTGGAAATTCAGATGTAACCTTCATGAGCTTCCCTTGATCACCCCAGTTAAAAGGGGAAGTCTCTTCCTTTGAAATTAATTTATAGGTCACTTGTTCTTACTACTTGTTTCATTGAATTCAGGTCTCTCCTCCAATGGTCCTGCTTCAGAAAGCCTTTCCCTTTTAAAGTAGCACCCCAGCCATTCTCTGTCCCTTTACCCTATTTAATCTTCCACTAAAAAGTAAGCTTCATGAGGGGAGGGCCTGTGTCTGTCTGGTTCACCACTCAGCTTCACAGCAACTAGAATAGGCCCTCAAATGTATTTGCTGAATAAATGTTTCTAGGTCCTTATCTTCTTTGTAGTGTTAGTTGTCTTTACACTGAACTTTGAATATATCTTGTCTAGATTGTGAGTTCCTTTGCAGGGGGGTAGGGGTAGGGTGATCATGTCTTACCACTTTTGTGTTCTACCCCCCTTTCCTTCCCCCCCTGCTCCTCCTGAAAAATAAAAAAAGAAACAAAAACATAACCTCATGGGACCATGAGCATAGTAGGCAGAATGCCTGGTACACAGTGGATGTTGAATAACATGTTGTAATAAGAGTGTTTTCAAAAGAATATTAATCAGACTTCTGCTTCTGGCCAAGATGAAGTAACAGGTTTTACAGATTTACTATTCCACCAGAACAACTAAAAAGCAAGGCAAATTATTAGAAACAATGACTTTCAAGACATTGGACATCAAGCAATTAAGAAAAGAGATTCCTGAGAGGTGAGGAACTAATGAGATGAGTTCTATAATTGCCCCAGATTTCTGCCTGGAGAAAGTTTCCAGGCCACAGCAAAGGAGGGGGAAATCTAGGCAGAGTGCAGTGGATTCCCTGAATTGAGGAGACGGGGCAGGGAGTCCTGGGATGCCAAGGCAACTAAGAGACAGAAAGGAATACTGTAGAAGGCAGAGCTGCACAAAAAGAGTTCTGGAGCTCTACAGAGTGTCCCACTAGAATATTCAAATGAGAACTGATCAGTGCATCCATATGAGGAAATTATTCAAGGCCAGGGAAGGAGTCACCCAAAAGGGTTAGAGAGAATAGTGCCTGAAGTTCATGGAGGTCAGAGAATAGTGCCTGTTTCCAACAGCCACAGGGGAAAACCTCATAATTCATGGCATATTAGAGCACTGTGAAGGGTCTTGACTCAGAAGTGGGTTATCAATCCTGGACTAAACACATCTCTGGTTCCACCTAACAAAGCTTAAAAGCAAGACCCAAAAAGATCAAACTGTTTCCAAATAATTTAACTGGGTCCCAGATCAAAGCTCAAGAATATTTTTAGGAATGAATGAATAAATAATTTAAAAATTACCAAGCATACAAAGAAGCCAAAAAATACAATTCAGTCAATTGAAACTGATGGATAAATGACATCAATGATAGAATTAGTAGGCAAGGACCTTAAAACAATTATTGTGACTATATTCTATATAAAGAAGCTAGAGAAAGACTGAATATGTTAAGCATAAACATGGAAGACATAAATAAAGGACACAAGTCGAACTTCTAGGGTTGAAAACTACAACATCAAAGACTTAAAAATACACTAGATGGGATTAATGCAGGTTAAACATCAAAAGAAAAGCTTAGTAAACTTGAAGACATGGCAATAGAAACTATCAAAAAGGAAATATACAGAAAAAAAACTGACAGTAAAATGAAAGAGCATCAGTGAGCTGTGGGACAACCTCAATAGGCTTAATTTTCCTATAACTGGAGTCTCTAAAGGAGAGGAAAGAGCAGGGAAGGAAAAATATTTGAACAGCAATAACTAGAATCTTTCCGAATTTGATGAAAGCTATAAACCCATAGATAGAAGAAGCTCAACAAACCCAAGCTCAAGAAACACAAAACTGTACCAGTGCACATCATAACCAAATCACTTAACACAAGTGATAAGAAGAAATCTTAAATGAGAAACAGAAGAAAAACATATCACACACAGAGGAACAAAGATGGATGACAGCAGATTTCTTGGTGGAAATAATGCAAGCTATAAGACAATGAAGCAAAATCTTTAAAGTACTGAGGGGAAAAGAGAAAAAAAGTCTCAATCTTTACCCAGAATCTTTACCCAGCAAAAATATCTTTCAAAATAAAGGCAATACGTACATATACATACAAAAGCTGGAACAGTTCATCACCAGCAGACCTGAGCAACAAGAAATATTAAAGGAAGTCCTTCAGGCAGAAGGAAAATGATACAAGATGGAAATACACACGGAAATGAAGAGTACCAGAAATGGTAACTACAAAGTTAAATATAAAGATTTTTTTCATATTGTTTTAATCTCTTTAAAAGATAATCTACTACTTAAATAAAAAATAGCAAAGTATGATGGGTTGATAGTATATAACATATGTGAAATATATAACAGTAGCACAAAGGCCAGGAAGAGAGAAATGGAAGTATATTCTTGTAAGCTTCCTATGACAAATGTGATGTGGTATAATAACGTTTGAAGGTTAACTGTAAAAAGTTAAATATATATACTATAAACCCTAAAGCAAACAGTAAAATAACATAATAAAGAGCAATAGCTAATAAACCAACAAAGCAGATAAAATTGAATTTTAAAAAAACAATTAATCCAGAAGAAGTCACAAAAATAGGAAAAAGAGAACCAAGAACTGATGGGACAACGAAAAACAAAAACAAAAAACATCTAGATGGTAGCTTTAGACTCCTAAATGGTTGAGTGAGAGTCTTAGCAAATCCTCTCCTCCCCAAAAGCAACATAAAACTAGAAAATGGTCACAGATAATCATTTCAGGACTCTAGGAATTGACCAACGACAGACAACAGATTGAGAAGTTATTCAATGAAACTACTGAATCTTGAAAGGAACAGTGGGAGCCTGTGGAATTTTAGCCTACAGCTACTGCCTTCCTCCCCTTCCCGCCAGCTCCACTGTGTGGTAGTTCTACCAGGATGTGGGAGAGAGGCTGCCTTTATTTCCAGCAAAGTGCAGAAAAATCCATGCTCAAGAAATGCTGAAGGAAGTTCTTCAAGCTGAAAGGAAATAATGACAACTATAACTCAAATCCACACAAAGGAATAAAGAGAACCAGTAAAGATAATTATAAAAGTATAAGTATATATTTTCTCTTATTAATTGATTTAAAAGAGAATTACACAAACAACAATTATAAAACTGTATTATTGAGCTTGCAACATATAATTATGTGACATATGTGACAATAATAGCACAATGGAGGGGCTAGGGAATGGAGGTGTACTGGAGCAAGGAAATAACTCCAAATGATAACTCAAATCCATATGAAGAAATGAAGAGTACCTACATGATAAATATGTAGGTTAATATAAAAGACTTTATGCATACATTTGTCTTTCTTCTGTTAATTTCTTTGAAAGATATGATTATAAAAAGCAATATTTAGGGCTTCCCTGGTGGCGCAGTGGTTGAGAGTCTGCCTGCCGACGCAGGGGACACGGGTTCGTGCCCCGGTTTGGGAAGATCCCGCGTGCTGCGGAGAGGCTGGGCCCGTGAGCCATGGCCGCTGAGCCTGCACGTCCGGATCCTGTGCTCCACAGTGGAAGAGGCCACAACAGTGAGAGGCCCGTGTACCGCAAAAAAAAAAAAAAAAAAAAGCAATATTTACAAAACTGTATTGTTGAATCTGTAACATATATAGATGAAATTATATGCTGACAGTTGCATAAAGAAGGGAGAAAGGAATGGAGCTAATTGGAGAAGAGTTTTTCTATTTTCATGAAATTAAGTTAGTTTTAATCTGAAGTATATTATGATAAATTAAGATGTGCATTATAATCCTCAGAGAAACCACTAAGAAAATAATTCAAAAAGAGTTAAAAAACCAATGAAGGAATTAATATGGTACACTAGGAAATACCTATTTAATACAAAAGAATGTATTTTATATTTAATACAAAAGAATGCAGTGAAGAAGAAACAGGAACAAAAAGGCTATGAGACATATAGAAAGCAAATAGCAAAATGGCAGATGTAAATTCAACCACATCAATAATTACATTAAATATAAATGGGTTAAACACTCCAATCAAAAGACAGATTATCTGACTGGATTAAAAGCAAGTACAAAAACAAAAAAACAAGATCCAGCTATTTGACCTACAATAATAGACGAGGAAGATGGCGGAAGAGTAAGACGCGAAGATCACCTTCCTCCCCACAGATACACCAGAAATACATCTACGCGTGGAACAACTCCTACGGAGCACCTACTGAACACTGGCAGAAGACCTCAGACCTCCCAAAAGGCAAGGAACCCCCCACGTACCTGGTTAGGGCAAAAGAAAAAACTAAACAGAGACAAAAGGATAGGGACGGGTCCTGCACCAGCGGGAGAGAGCTGTGAAGGAGGAAAAGTGTCCACACACTAGGAAGCCCCTTCGCGGGTAGAGACTTCGGGAGGCGGAGTGGGGGAGCTTGGGAGCCGCGGAGGAGAGCACAGCAACAGGGGTGCGGAGGGCAAAGCGGACAGATTCCAGCGCAGAGGATCGGGCCGACCGGCACTCACCAGCCGAGAGGCTTGTCTGCTCGCCCGCCGGGGCGGGCGGGACTGGGAGCTGAGGCTCCGGCTTTTGTCGGAGCGCCGGGAGAGGACTGAGGTTGGCGGCGTGAACACAGCCTGCAGGGCGTTGGTGCGCCGCGGCTGGCCGGGAGAGAGTCCGGGGAGGGGTCTGGACCTGCCGAAGAGGCAAGAGACTTTTACGTCCCTCTTTGTTTCCTGGTGCACGAGGAGAGGGGATTAAGAACGCTGCTTGAGAGAGCTCCAGGGACGGGCGCGAGCCGCGGCTAAGAGTGCGGAGCCCAGAGACGGACATGGGACGCTAAGGCCGCTGCTGCCGCCGCCAGGAGGCCTGTGTGCAAACACAGGTCACTAGCCACACGCCCTTCTGGGGAGCCTGTGCAGCCCGCCACTGCCAGGGTCCCGGGATCCAGGGACGGCTCCCCGGGAGAGCGCACAGCGCGCCTCAGGCTGCAGCGTCACGCCGGCCTCTGCCGCTGCAGGCCCGCCCCGCACTCCGTGACCCTCCCTACCCCCCGGCCTGGGTGAGCCAGAGCCTCCGAATCAGCGGCTCCTTTAACCTCGTCCTGTCTGAGCAAAGAACAGACGCCCTCCGGCGACCTACACGCACAGGCGGGGCCAAATCCAAAGCCGAGCCCCTGGGAACTGTCAGAACAAAGAAGAGAAAGGGAAATCTCTCCCAGCAGCCTCAGAAGCAGCGGATTAAAGCTCCACAATCAACTTGATATACCCTGCATCTGTGGAATACCTGAATAGACAACGAATCATCCCAAATTAAGGAGCCCTGTGGATGAAAGGCTCTTGGTGCTGCAGCCAGGACTCAGTGCTGTGCCTCTGAGGTGGGAGAGCCAACTTCAGGACACTGGTCCACAAGAGGCCTCCCAGCTGCACATAATATCAAATAGCAAAAATCTCCGAGAGATCTCCATCTCAATGCCAGCACCCAGCTTCACTCAATGACCAGCAAGCTACAGTGCTGGACATCCTATGCCAAACAACTAGCAAGACAGGAACACAACCCCACCCATTAGCAGAGAGGCTGCCCAAAATCATAGTAAGTCTACAGACACCCCAAAACACACCACCAGACGTGGACCTGCCCACCAGAAAGACAAGATCCAGCCTCATCCACCAGAACACAGGCACTAGTACCCTCCACCAGGAAGCCGACACAACCCACTGAACCCACCTTAGCCACTGGGGACAGACACAAAAAACAACAGGAACTACGAACCTTCAGCCTGCAAAAAAGGAGACCCCAAACACAGTAAGATAAGCAAAATGAAAAGACAGAAAAACACACAGCAGATGAAGGAGCAAGATAAAAACCCACCAGACCTAACAAATGAAGAGGAAATAGGCAGTCTACCTGAAAAAGAATTCAGAATAATGATAGTAAGGTTGATCCGAAATCTTGGAGATAGAATGGACAATAGAATGGACAAATTGCAAGAATCAGTTAACAAGGACCTAGAAGAACTAAAGATGAAGCAAGCAACGATGAACAACACAATAAATGAAATTAAAAGTACTCTAGATGGGATCAATAGCAGAATAACTGAGGCAGAAGAACGGATAAGTGACCTGGAAGATAAAATAGTGGAAATAACTACTGCAGAGCAGAATAAAGAAAAAAGAATGAAAAGAACTGAGGACAGTCTCAGAGACCTCTGGGACAACATTAAACGCACCAACATTCGAATTATAGGGGTTCCAGAAGAAGAAGAGAAAAAGAAAGGGACTGAGAAAATATTTGAAGAGATTATAGTTGAAAACTTCCCTAATATGGGAAAGGAA